>NC_138725.1:20942121-21397121 GCF_965113295.1 Leuciscus leuciscus | reverse complement strand
ACCACAAATACTAGATATTTAGTTTTTTAGCGACTACAGCATGTCATCTATGGACATTTGTTCTATTTTTTTGCTAGAAATTAGTCAAAAATGCCTTGAAGTTATATACATATATATATCATACTAGCTCTCCTCAATTATTTTCATGAACCATGTAAACAAACAAAGTATTTATTTTTATTTATTTTAAAATTCAATGTTTTACCATATGACATATTTTGTTTTACCGTATGACATAGTACAATTTCAATGTTTCATTGCATTTTTTATGTAATAAATTGATGTAGGCCAATTCTGAATGATTTCAAAGAAACACAAGGCATCTCAAGTGAACCTTTTATTAACAGTAGAATATATTTCCCAACACTTGAACATTTCTTTTAGCTCATATCAAAAGATTAATCACTTTTTCACGAAAAACGTATAACAAATAACAGTAACATTGTGAGAATGTGGGAAAACCTCTTTTCCGCGAGATATTGAAGCCAAAAATTATCCTTAATTTTGAATTGATGTAAAACGCGTTGCGGCAGCATGCAGACATAGGCGAGACGGCTTGCACGCCCATTGGCTGCCCTGTGGCAACTGCAGCAGCCTATCGAGAGAGGCCCCTCGTGACGTCAGATCCAATGAGGGCGCTTCACGCCCACTGCGTCACGTCCCGCCGAAACGGGCGTGCTTGGGCCTATAAATATAGCTCGACAGGCTGTAGAATCTGTTTTTTCATCGCCGAAGCGAACCAGAGCGTGTTGCATGCACGGCAAAGATACGCAGTACTCGTTCCCTCTTCTAGAGAGAACCGAGGTTACGTTAGTAACCGAGTACGTTCTCTTATGAGAGGTCTCGTACTGCGTAAGTATCTTACGCTAGGGGAACACAGTGTAAAATGCCGTGCGTGCTGAGATCCAACACCAAAGTCCCAAGGGCAAGTGCCCAGGGCTCATATAGTGCATTATCATCAGGGACTCGCAGAGAGTCCAGGAAAGAGGGGCTGGAACAGCATCATTCCTGTAATAAGTAGCGTCCTATAAGGAGCAAATTATATCACTAGTGTTTCACACAGTCAGGGCGAAAAACTCGGCCTGGTCTGATGAATATTATGGGTCTTACACACTGCCCATAGAGTTATTTAATCGATCAGCGAGCGGCGCTCAAGCAGTTTCAGTATTCTGAGTTGATAGCCTCGGGCAGACAGTACTGATTTTTAGATCGAAAGCAGCTTAGCCTACAAGGCGGGAACCTCTAGGTTATAAAACCTTATAAATGTAGACGGGGAGGCCCAGCCTGCCGCCATACAGATATCTTGCAAGGCAATCCCACTAGACCACGCCCACGACGAGGCCATGCCTCTTGTGGAGTGCGCTCTGACACCTAACGGGCACTGCAGGCCCTTAGAGGCGTAAGCCAGCGCTATAGCATCAACTATCCATCAACTGTCCATCATGGCCTCCTAATCATCCCCATATACTGATTGGCTTCATCACTGTCTCCTCTCCACCAGTAAGCTGGTGTGTGGTGGGCGTTCTGGCGCAATATGGCTGCCGTCGCATCATCCAAGTGGATGCTGCACATTGGTGATGGTTGAGGAGATTCCCCCCTTCTATGTAAAGCGCTTTGAGGTCTCCGAAAAAGCGCTATATTGTAACGAATTATTATTATTATTATTAACTATCCATCTGGATAGACTGTTTCGAGGCAGCTAGTCCCTTAGAATGTCCGTTGAACGAAACAAAAAGCTGCTCTGTCTGTCTGAAGAGCCACGAGCTGTGCACCAGCTAGAGAACACAGACCATTTCGAGGAATAGAGCCGTCTAGTAGACGGGGCTCTAGCCTGCGTGATCATCTATGTAGGGACCAAAGCTCTGGGCGAGGATGCCAGATCGAGCCCTTGGCCTGAGAGAGGAGGTCCCTCCTCACTGGTATCGGCCATGGGGCGGTACTCGTCAGCTGCATCAGAACCGGAAACCAAGCTTGGTTCGTCCAGAACGGGGCCACGAGTAGCACTGAGCACCCGTTTTCCCTGATTCGCTCTAATACCTGAGGTAGGAGCGTGACGGGGGAAAAGCATAGAGCGGGCAGCGGGGCCAGACGTGGGCCAGCGCGTCCCTGCTCTTGGAGAAAAACTCCGGACAGTGAGCGTTTTCCTGAGACGCAAACAGGTCTACCTTCGCTCTGCCGAATGTCTTCCACAGCAGTTGGACTGTCTGTGGGTGTAGAGACCATTCCCCTGTCGGAACATTGTCCCTGGACAGTCTGTCTGGTCCCACATTCAGGTGGCCTGGCACGTGCGCTGCTCTCAGCGAGCGCAGATTGTGCTGAGCCCAGACCAAGAGGCGCTCCGTCAACCTGTAGAGGTTTCGGGACCTGATACCTCCTTGGCGATTTATATAGGCTACCACCGACATGTTGTCCGAACGGACCAAACATGGTGTCCTTTTATCAGAGGACAAAAACGCCTAAGCGCGTTGTCGACTGCCATCATTTCCAAGCCCTTGAGCAGCGCTCCCCATCCCGAGGTGGAGGCGTCCATAGACACCACCTTCACACTCGAGGAAGTCCCCAGGCTTACACCTGACCGGTACCAATCGGTCTCTCTCCAAGGTTTCAGAGCTCAGACATCATATACTCTCACAGTTATACCTTTCCCTCCTCTTAGCTAGGTTCTCCTCTCTAGCTGCAGGATCTGCCCTTAGCTTTGCACGGAAACGTGCACCCCTCTCCTTACTAGAAAGAGGCATCTGTAATTAATCTGTAAGAGGCATCTGTAAAAATGCTTGAAATAGGCAGAAATATATTATATATGTTAATATTAATTCATAGTAGTTGTACAAACTATATATGTGATAAAACAATTAAGAAATAACTAAATAATTCAGTTAAATGCTCTGTGTCATATGGTATAACAACATGTCATACGGTAAAATCGTTTGTCCGTATGACATTTTTTGTTTGCCCTTATGACAGTTTCATGCTTTGTCCATTGTAACAGGCAGTTGCTTGGCCACCTCCTTCCACCTTTACCCTTGACCTTGACTTTTAAACTTTATATTTCACCTGTAAATCAATATTTTTTCAAATTTTAAATGTATTAAACCCTTTTTTGACGTTTGACCATATGACACCCAAATCTGTGACACATGGTAACACACTTGGAAAAGGTGAAATTACCTGAAATTTAGGAGCAAAATCTTAAACGTACTTTAAACTTGGCTGGTCTTCAGGGGTCCTCTGAGTGATGTCATCACATGTCACATGACTTAAGTCATTAATATTCAGTTCCAAAATGGCTTCCAAACTTTGTTTTACCGTATGACATAGGGAAAATGTGTCTTTGCGGAACAATTTGTTTTAGATACTAATGACATTTCTTTAAGGTCTATCTCACTGACACTTTAATATGCTTATCTTAAGACTTGAATAAATATGCCAAATGAAAAATTGTATCATTTTTAAACATTTTTAATCATTTTAAATTCAATTGTCTTAAATAACTTTAAGTGAATTCCGTTTGACCGTATGACATTTGACCACATTAATAGTCTAAAAGTTACCTATTTTTGAATTTTTCACACAATTATGAACAGTGAGAAGGACAAATGATGTGAGATTAAAGCATATATATAATTTTAAACCTATTTTATATAAATATATAATATTTATTGCTCCTGGAAGTGCAAATCAGTGCGGCACGTCACTGACCCATATATATATATATATATATGTATCAGAGCATGTGAGCGGAGTGGAGCGGGAGCGGGCGGATCTTGGACAGAGTGCAGAGCGGCATTTTTAAAAGGACGGAGCGTCGCCTTATTTCCCGCTCCAATTTCGCTTCAATTTCGCTCAGCTCACACCACGAGTCTGAAGCATGCTCAGGCAAACCTAAACTAGGATCCATCTGTCTTGCACAGTCATCAACAGTAGACTATTTTCAGTCAAAACTCGGCTCAATAATGGAGTTCAAAAAGTAGGCTACTTCAAAAAGGAAAATGAGAAGTCATACAGGTCAGGTGTACTATAACTAAGTAACTAACAATGATAATGTGGTACAAGAAAACGAATGTGGAGACATCGTTTCAGTCAGCAAAGATTCATTTTGGAATCTCAAGACACATCTCTCGAAAACATGACCGTGAGCTACGCGAACACGCTGAGAAGAAAACAAAAGGTTAGCAAATTGAATACGGTAACTTGCAACAAAGTGTAAATTAAATATAGCGCAATATTCAAACAAATATGTTTTTTCATTCAAATAGACCTAATGGTTCGTTTTATTTAGCCGAATTTGTGTCGTCCGTAATAATATTTATATTATTAGGCCCATTTATTCGTTTAATTTTACAGCAGTTTGTGTGTATGGAAGCCAATTTAAATTTTAATCGTGCGCGTTGCGCAAAAGTTCACTTTTCAAAATTCTGGCCTTATAGTTAATTTACTTTAAAAAAAATGTATGTATATTTTTGTTTATATAATTTTTATTTATATTATTAGGCCCATTTATTCGTTTAATTTTACAGGACCTTTTGTGTAGGCTATATTCCTTCTTACATAGGCCTGTAATTTGAAATAAAACATTTCTATTTGAAAAATGTTGTTGTTACTCATTAGTTCTTTAGGAGGTAAGGCTGTGGTCTAAGCTAAAAGTGATATACATGTAGATTTTTTTTCCTTTTTTGGAGCGAGCGGGGGGCGATTTGAGTGGAGCGCGATGTTTTTTTATATATGTAAGATTTTTTTTGCACAGTGTGATATATTTCCTGCAGTTGTGTACTTACAATATCACAAAAGTCTCCAAATATTTTTTATTTCAGAGAAATTCCAATTTTAAATATTGGCCCGTCCTGGAAAAAAATGTCGCCTGTCAATGACGCAATATCCGCGCTGTCCAACCGCGTAGTGCGTAACGTTTAGCGGCACGCTGTTCTTGTTTCGTTCAAACATTATGGACCATGGCAAGCAGACTTTGAAACAAAAAAGGACTAAAACTAAAATGAGGCTCAATATCAATTTAATAGCTTCACAAGTTACGACTTGACAGCGACACCGCTCTTGAACATTCTTTATTAAGACAGGTGAGCAAATGTACATAAAACTAATTCCCAAATGATATTTGCTTTCATTGTTAGATATCTTTAATAATAGCAGCTAGACCCCCACCTCTCTTAACAGCTCTGCAGACACTCATAAAAGTAAAGTTAGGAGGGGCTGCTTCATTGAGGACTGTTGCACTGCAGCTGTCTTATAGCCACGTTTCATTTAGAAGCATAAAATCCAGGTTGTTTGTGGTTAAGTCGTTGACTAGAAGTGATTTATTTTTAAGTTAGCGGATGTCTTTTTCCTACATGTAATAGGCACCAGATTAGTTGGGTTTGCTGTACGGCTATTGAAGGCCTTAGACTTTATATCTTGTAATAGAACAGCAATAGAGAAAGATACAGGCACATTGGGTTCCCGCTTGTTCTGTAAACATTTGAGAAAGTTACTGTTATCACATTTACATTTTACATTTAGTCATTTAGCAGACGCTTTTATCCAAAGCGACTTACAAATTAGGACTAAAATTAAGCGAGTCATCATGAAGAGGCAAAAAACAATAACAACGCAAGAAGTGCTCAGAATACGAGGTTCAGGCATTATTCAGAGTAGCATAAGCCCGATAAGTGAGGGTTTTTTTTTTTTTTTTTATGAAGGTAAGTGCTCACGAAAGAGATGGGTTTTCAGCTGTTTTTTGAATGTTGTCAGGGATTCTGCATTCCGGATGAGGGTGGGGAGAGTGTTCCACCAGCATGGAACTGTGAATGAGAATGTTCTGGAAAGTGATTTTGTGGCTTTCTGTGATGGAACCACGAGACGTCGTTCGTTGATCGATCGTAGGTGTCTGGTAGGGATGTATGCTCGTAGGAGTGAGTGAAAGTAGGAGGGAGCTGAGCCTGTGATAGATCTGTAAGCAAGCGTCAGTGCCTTGAACTTGATGCGAGCAGCGATAGGTAGCCAGTGCAGAGAGATGAACAGAGGAGTGACGTGGGCCCTCTTGGGCTCGTTGAAGACAAGACGGGCTGCAGCATTCTGGATCATCTGTAGAGGTTTGGTTGCACATGCTGGAAGTCCGGCCAGAAGAGCATTGCAGTAGTCAAGCCTAGAAATGACCAGGGCCTGGACGAGAAGTTGTGTTGCGTGCTCAGTTAGGAAAGGCCTGATCTTCCTGATGTTGTGCAGCGCAAACCTGCATGATCGAGCTGTCTTTGAAATGTGATCTGTGAAGGTCAGCTGGTCATCAAACATTACTCCCAGATTTCTGACCGACCTTGATGGGGGGATCGATGATGAATCAAGCTGGATGGTGAAGTCGTGCTGTAGAGATGGATTGGCAGGGAGGACGAGAAGCTCTGTCTTTGCCAGGTTGAGCTGCAGGTGATGTTCCTTCATCCATGTGGAGATGTCTGCCAGACAGCTTGAGACCCGTGCAGCTACTGTTGGATCATCTGGTTGAAATGAGAGGAAGAGCTGTGTGTCATCAGCATAGCAGTGGTAGGAAAAACCGTGTGCCTGTATGATGTGTCCCAGTGATGTAGTGTAGATGGAGAAGAGGAGGGGACCAAGAACTGAACCCTGGGGAACCCCTGTGGTCAGTTGATGTGCTCTGGATACCTCGCCTCTCCATGCGACCTTGAAGGACCTACCTGTGAGATAGGACTCAAACCAGTCGAGTGAAGTTCCTGTGATGCCCAGTGATGAGAGACAGGACATAAGGATCTGATGGTTTACAGTGTCGAAGGCAGCAGACAGATCCAGGAGAATGAGGAGTGAAGATTTGGAAGCAGCTTTTGCAGTCCGTAGGGCTTCGGTGACCGACAGTAATGCAGTCTCAGTTGAATGCCCTTTCTTGAAGCCAGATTGGTTGACATCCAGCTGGTTGTTTAGAGACAAGAAGGATGTTACTTGGTTGAAAACAGCTCTTTCAAGTGTTTTCGCAATGAATGGTAGGAGAGAGATAGGTCTGTAGTTCTCTACAAATTATGTGTTTAGTGTTGGTTTTTTAAGCAGTGGAGTGACCTGAGCCTGCTTGAAGGCTGTAGGGAAGGTGCCAGTATGGAGGGATGAGTTGATGATGTGTGTGAGTGCTGGTAGAAGTGTGGGAGAGATGGCTTGTAGAAGGTGTGAGGGGATGGGGTCTAGAGGGCAGGTGGTAGGATGACTGGAGAGGAGAAGTGTAGATACTTCTTCCTCGGTTAGCGGAGAAAAGGAGGACAGAGGGTCGTTGGCTGTGGAAGGGGTCAGTCTTGGTTCCTGTGTGTGTGGAGCTGAGAACTGACTGCTGATGGTTGTTGTTTTGTTGGTGAAGAAGTTCGCAAAATCGTCGGCAGTTAAAGAGGAGGTGGGTGGTGGTGGAGGTGGACAGAGAAGAGAGTTGAATGTCTTGAAGAGTAGTCGTGTGTTGGGGGAGCTGTTGATCTTGTTGTGGAAGTATGAAGATTTTGCAGCATGAACATCAACAGAAAAGGACGAGAGGAGAGATTTATACATTCTCAGGTCAGATGAGTCTTTTGATTTGCGCCATTTCCTCTCTGCTGCCCTGAGTTTGGTCCGGTGTTCACGAAGAACCTCAGATAACCAGGGGTTAGAAGGAGTAGCGCGTGCTGGCCTGGAGGAGAGAGGGCAGATATTGTCTAGAGAAGAGGTTAGAATGGAGCATAAGGTATCTGTTGCAGTATTCACATCCAGAGATGAGAATTGTGAGGGTGGGGGAAGAGAGGATGACACGGCAGAGGAAAGGTGGGAGGGGGAAAGTGAGTGCAGGTTTCGCCTGATGGTGACTGGTGGTGGGGTTGGTGGTGCCGGGGTAGTGAGTTGTAGACTGAAAGTAATGAGGAAGTGGTCTGAAACATGGAGAGGTCTCACCAAAATGTTGTCTGTGGTGCAGTTGCGTGTGTAAACCAGGTCCAGTTGGTTGCCTGATTTGTGAGTACCTGTGGTGATGTGTCGTTTGAGATCGAAGGAGGCTAGGAGAGAGGTGAAGTCTGTTGCAAGTGGTTTTTCGAGATGAATGTTGAAGTCACCGAAGACTAGAAGTGGGGTGCCGTCCTCAGGGAAAGAGGACAGCAGCACATCCAGCTCCTCTACGAAGTTACCCAGCTGACCTGGGGGGCGATAAATGACTACAATATGGATCTTACTGGGGGTTGTAAGTGTGATAGCATGATATTCAAATGAGATGTTGTTGCATAGAGAAGAGAGCGTTGAGTATTTCCACTTGTTGGAGACGAGAAGCCCTGTCCCGCCACCCCTTCCAGACTGGCGAGGGGAGTGAGAAAAGGAGAAATTGCTAGAGAGAGCAGCGGGGGTTGCTGAGTCTTCTGGTTGAATCCAGGTCTCAGTCAGGCCCAGGATACTGAGAGTAGAATGAGATGCAAAGGCTGGAATGAAGTCAGCTTTGTTGACTGCTGACTGACAATTCCATAGACCCACGGAAAGAAAGAGAGGAGCGTGTGAGGATGAGAGAATGGGACGCAGATTAGTAGTATCACGCTGCCTTGTGCGCGTGATGAAGGGGCGTGTTCGAGAGATAACAGGAATGTGATGAAAACACATGCTGATTAGGGAGAAAGATAAGATAAGAAGTGGAAAGGGAAAAGGAGATACTTAAGTGCCTTTCTGGTGTCCTTGCTCGGTGGAGTCGCGCAGGTAGAGTCGATGGTCTTTACCCGAGTCGGTCTTCACACGAGGAGGCTGAACGCTTCCGCTGACGCTTCCGCGACAGCGTGCAAATTACACAGATATACAGATAATGCTTACACCGCTTGAGTGAGTACAGCTGTTTCGGTCGTGCAATTAAGTGAATAAGGCGACAATGGGCCAAAACGAAAGTGCTAGTAGCAAAGGCTTAAGTGCAAATTAGACTGTAATAATAATAATTTTCACTCGCGGCTGCTTGTTTAATGTAGTAACGCGTCTAACTAAAATGCAGAATTATGGGAAGTTCAAAATATAAAATAAGCAGAGATTCGAAGATGGCCTTACCTTGACTAAAATGCAGCACTGAAAAAGCAGGAGAACAGGGTATTCTAGAGAAAACACACTTGCGCGCTCCTGTCGTGCCTCTTGTATGCTCGCTTGTCCAGAAATTGAAATTGTCAATGAAGTTCACTGCTTTTATATTGCAGGTTTTTTGCAGCCATGTATTAAAGGGTAACTAAACCCTAAACCCACTTTTTTTATTTAATGATCTGTAAGAATGAGGCTTTATTAGTGCTGTTCATTGATTCGAGTAACTTTTTTGACATTTGGGTATAAAGTGTTTTAATTTTACAATATATGGTGTAAAAACGTCTGAGTGCTGCCCTCTTAAGGTTGAACGGTGGCTACTGCAGTTGAATTTTCCTATTGGATGTTGCGGTGGCAAGTGACGTAAAAGGTGGCAGGTGACGTAAGCAGGTTCCAGCTCTACCACGCCCCTGGTACGAGCTCACCACGCCCTTGGTATGAGCTAGCGTAGATTTATCTGTGTACAGTGGTCAGGAGGGTACGTAGGTGTAGTGTTGCTGGTTGCAACAGCACTGCTGGACTGCATAGCTTTCCAGCAGACTTGGAAAATAGGCGCCAGTGTTTGCATGCACTTGGCCTGGAAGACCGTGAGTGTGAAACCTGCATTTTCGCGGGATTGCTTCTCCAACGCAATAGAGGTGGAAATGGGCTTCTCCTCCACACAGCTCGTGCTGAAAAGCGACAGTGCAAAATGCTGCTGATCCTGCATGGACTCCACCACCGCAGCGGCGTCTTGATGTGAGTGATCATATATATTTTAATCACAATTTATGGTTAGGCTAAAGTTAATCCTCTGGGGTCGACAAACGCGTCGGCGCATTTTGCTGGATTTTTTCACATAGCGGCAAAATATGAATATGCCTATAGAGAGTGCGCGCTATTGACATCAACTCGATAAAACCAGAGAATGACGGGCTCTGATAAAACTCATCAGATGCACTTTACGTCGTCTTTCGACTCTGTGAGCAAACTCCATTTTAGAGTCTGACAGCAGGTCTCAGGTGCACGCCCCCCCCCCCCCCCCCCCCCGCTCACGGTTCGTCCCCTCTATCTCCGCTGGGGTCTGCCCACTTTTCTAGCATTTTTCAAATATTGACAGTGGGTGGAGTCAGGCTCTGACCAGGGGTTTAGTTACCCTTTAAGCCCAAGCAACCTTGAAAACCTGTTTGTTCCTCTTGCTGGGAGTGGTCCACTGATGAATGTTTGAACTTTCAGTCTTTTAAGTGTTTCAAAAAGTTCATTGAAATCCTTCTTAAGGAGTTCTGACTGCTCCTTATGAATATCATTCTTCCCCACATGAATGATGAGTCGATTTGCAGTCTTATGTTTCATCAGAATGTTCTGAAGTTCCCTGTTTATATCAGAAGTTGTTGCTTGTGGAAGGCAGCACGTAGTTGTATCCCTGCTGCTAATGTTTTTGATTATGGAGTCCCCCACTATCAGAGTCCTGGGCTCAGCTGTGCTCTGAGCTGAGTGCCGCTGTCTGCTCCACCTTGAGCGCCAGTTAGCATCAGTGTTAGCTACTGGCCCATTCAGTCTGTGTTCAAACACCTTCATCACGTTTGGGGATTCCTCATTTACATTCATTAGTACTTCAAATCTGTTCTCAAGATGTATAGGTGGTGGTAGGAGACCAGTGTTTGCAATCCTTGTTAGAACTGTATCTGGGGTAGAGGATGCTACTGCGGCAATATGTGATGCTCGTGACAATCTGATGTCTCTCGAGTGCCTTTGGGTCTCGCTCCCTGTTTGTGCCATAGATTTGTAAGCCGATCGGCTTGTTTCTCTACCTGTCGACGAGCACTAGTTTCATGTGACTCACTGGCTGTATGCTGAGGGTGTCCATGATGAAGCTCTGTTGTGTGTTCTGTCTGATTTGGTGATCCCGTAAGTAACTTTGTTTCAAGAACTGCAATCCTTTGTAAAAGATTCTTGAACCAGAAGAGGCATTTTCTCTCTTATCCTCATGTAGGCAGTTGTGTTTTCCTTTCCCTGGAATGTAAGCTGGTCGGGGAAAGAATTCTGCATTTTTGTAGTAATCTTAACTTTGTCGTTTGAGCACTGTGCTGTTTGCTTAAGTTAAAATTAGGTGATAAAAGGAGATAAGGCCAGACAAGTAGTATGTTGAGGGTTGATTTGTAGGGAAGGACTACACACCTGCGCACATATTCAAATACCTATAGACTGAACTCGTAATACGCATGTGCACGCCATCAGCATTCTCATCTTTATTCTAGAGCTGCTATAAAGCCAAAACAATCTCTGTTACTTTAATTTCCTATTATCACTGTAAAGCCGCTTTGGAACAATCAACATTGTTCAAAGCGCTATATAAATGAAGATGACTTGACTTGACAAAATTACTCAAGTAACCGCACACCGACACATAGCATCTATTGAGCCTTCATCAGGGTGTGGGTAGCAAACACACTCAGGGTCCTTTTAAGCAGCAATTAGTTAGTCATGTGACAATCACCTGGTTACGTAATAAAGAATAGTCAAAAATCACAATAGAGAAGAAATTATTAGATAAATAGCGAAGACATATCTCACCAAAACATCCACAAAAAACACACAATATAATATAACAATGCACTAAAGTGTAAATAACTTGTTCTTGAGAAGCTGAAGAGGCTTGATGGCTCTAAAGCCACAGGATTAGATTCTATTCCATCTAGAATCGTGAGGGATGCCGCTGAGATCATTACTCCGAGCATTACTCCTATTATAAACAGGTCGATAAGAACAAGGATACTTTCCCAATTACCTCAAGATTGCCAGAGTGATTCCATTATATAAGAAAGGGAGTAAACTAGACCCTGGTAATTATAGACCTGTCTCAATTCTCGGTTGTCTGATCATTTTTGAACAGATTGATAATTACTGTGTTACTGTCGACCATTGTGTTTTAAGTCAAGTCACCATTTATATAGCGCTTTTAACAGTATGGATTGTTTCAAAGCAGCTTTACAGTGATAATAGAAATTAGTGTAACAGTGAAGTTGCGAAGATCATTAGTCATTAACTTAGAGGCCACTAACACGACACCGTTCTAACAGAAAACCCTTAACGCGCTCCGACCGCCCATCCGCACAAAAAGTGCCTGGTGTCTCAAGAACGCACTCCTGAAATAGGTTCGAAGGAGCAAACGATTATCTGTTTTCTCTGCGCAAACCTCAAAAATGCAGATGCCGCACAAATGCGCATCACGTGTTCGGTTGATAGGTATGCGCGCAAATGTATGCGCAGACATGTAGTCCTTCACAAATCAACCCTCAACAAACTACTTGTAAGGCCTTAAATTTATAATTCAGAAATTGTCACGTCTGCGTAGCCACGCAAACTAGAATTATCCCAACAACGTTTTATCTGTATAGAGGTAAAGGGAAGGAGGCCTTCACAGGGGAGAGACTACTTGACACTTCAGGACTGCGTTGTCATCATATCCTGGCCCTGGTCCTTCATCAGATCTGGATACGGCCTGGATCCGGCGGACAGCGGTAAACCTCGGGATAAACAGAGAGACTAATATTAGCGTATACGCCATCCTTTTTATGATGTACCAAGTACATCAGGATTTATGGGAAGTGTTCCCGGTCCTTATTCATTAAATTGAATAAGACTTAATATTTAGTTGCAAATCCTTTGCTTGCAATAACTGCATCAAGCCTGGGACCCATTGACATCACCAAACTTCTGCATTCTTCTTTTGTAATGCTTTTCCAGGCTTTCACCGCAGCCTTTTTCAGTTGTTGTTTGTTTTGGGGGGTTACTCCCTTCAGTCTCTTTTTTTAGCAGGTAAAATGCATGCTCTATAGGGTTTAAGTCTGGAGATTGACTTGGCCAGTCTAAAACTTTCCACTTCTTGCCCCTGATGAACTCCTTTGTTGTTTTGGCACTGTGTTTTGGGTCATTGCTGCATGATGAAGGATCTCCCAATCAGTTTGGTTGCATCTTTCTGTAAATTGGCAGACAAAATGTGTCTGTACACTTCAGTTCATTTTGCTGCTGCCATCATGTTACATCATCAGTGAAGATTAATGAGCCCATCCCAGAAGAAGCCATGCAAGACCAAGCCATGACATTACCTCCACCGTGTTTCACAGATGAGCTTGTGTGTTTGGGGTCATGAGCAGATCTTTTTTTTCTCCAAACTTTAGCATTTCCATCGCTTTGGTAAAGGTTCATCTTTGTCTCATCAGTCCATACAACTTTGCCCCAGAATGTTTAAGCCTTGTCTCTGTTCTTTTTGTCAAATTCCAGCCTGGCCTTCATATTCTTCTTGCTAATGAGAGGTTTGCAGCTTCTGGTGTAGCCTCTGTACTTTTGTTCATGAAGTCTTCTGCGAACAGTAGATTGTGATACCTTCACTCCTGCCCTCTGGAGGTTGTTGCTGATGTCACTAACAGTTGTTTTAGGGTCTTTCTTTACAGCTCTCACAATGTTTCTGTTGTCAACTGCTGATGTTTTCCTTGGTCTACCTTCCGAGGTCTGTTACTTAGTATACCAGAGGTTTCTTTCTTCCTCAGGACATTCCAAATGGTTGTACTGGCTATAGCCAATGTTTGTGCAATGGCTCTGATTGATTTTTCCATTTTCTCTCAGATTCACAATTGCTAGTTTTTCACCCATGGACAGCTCTCTGGTTTTCATGTTGGTTACACGTCTGACTATAAATGCAGTCTGCACAGGCAAAACCAAAATCTGAAACTGAGCGCAGACATTCAGTGCTATTTGTTTGAATAATCAATGTAATAGGACACACCAGGGCAACAAAACACACCTGCCAGTCACATGTTCCAATACTTTTGGTCACATGAGCAATGGGTGGATTCAAACAAAAGGTTATATCTTCTAAGTTGTGTATCAGATCCAGATGTAAATACCTGGAAATAAAAGCTGAAATGTTGATCTCTTCCCTCATATTCATCTTTTGATGTCAAACCCAAATATTTTCAGTCTACAGAAAAATGAAAGGAATTGCCACTGTTCCAATACTTTTGGAGGGGACTGTATATCTCCAGATAATAATAGGCAGATGCAAATTATCAATTCGTCGCCATTCACTTGCCTTTTGACGCCACCTTTTCCACCTCTTCACAATCATGGAAAGTTTCAAGGACATATAATCAATTTATAAAAAGGCATCAAATTATCATAATATTTTATAGCTCTTGTCTACATTCTACCATTACACCAGGACTCACTCTCATGTCCTTTCACTTTATATTTCTCTCGGTTAATTATTTTGATGTACTGAAAATTTAATTTAATATTTTTTTTCTTTCATGTCAGACCTGATGGAAGTGAAGGAGGAGAGTGAAGAACTGAGTGAAGTAAAGGTGGAGAGTGAAGGAGGAGAGTAAAGAACTGATGGAAGTGAAGGAGGAGAGTGAAGAATTGAGTGAAGTGAAGGAGGAGAGTGAAGAACTGAGTGAAGTGAAGCAGGAGAGTGAAGAACTGAGTGAAGTGGAGGAGAGTGAAGAACTGAGTGAAGTGAAGGAGGAGAGTGATGAACTGAGTGACGTGAAGGAGAATGAAGAACTGAGTGAAGTGGGGGAGAAGAGTGAAGAACTGAGTGAAGTGAAGGAGGAGAGTGAAGAACTGATGGAAGTAAAGGAGGAGAGTGAAGAACTGATGGAAGTGAAGGAGGAGAGTGAAGAACTGAGTGAAGTGAAGGAGGAGAGTGAAGAACTGACATTTTGTGAATGTGAGAAGACTTTTAATTCAGCAAACAGTTTAAAACGGCACCAGAGAATCCACACTGGAGAAAAACCTTACAAGTGTTCACACTGTGACAAGAGATTCAGTCAGCCAGTACATCTGAAAACACACGAGAGGATCCACACTGGAGAAAAACCTTACAAGTGTTCACACTGTCACAAGAGATTCAGTCTGTTAGGAAATCTGAAAACACATGAGAGGATCCACACTGGAGAACAACCTTACAAGTGTTCACACTGTGACAAGAGATTCAGTCAGCCAGTACATCTGAAAACACACGAGAGGATCCACACTGGAGAAAAACCTTACAAGTGTTCACACTGTGACAAGAGATTCAGTCAGCCATCAAATCTGAAAACACATGAGGATCCACACTGAAGAACAACCTTACAAGTGTTCACACTGCGACAAGAGATTCAGTCTGTTAGGAAATCTGAAAACACATGAGAGGATCCACACTGGAGAACAACCTTACAAGTGTTCACACTGCGACAAGAGATTCAGTCTGTTAGGAAATCTGAAAACACATGAGATGATTCACACTGGAGAACAACCTTACAAGTGTTCACACTGTGACAAGAGATTCAGTCAGTCATCATCTCTGAAAACACATGAGAGGATCCACACTGGAGAGAAACCTTACAAGTGTTCACGCTGTGACAAGAGATTCAGTCGATCAGCATATCTGAAAACACATGAGAAGATCCACACTGGAGAACAACCTTACAAGTGTTCACACTGTGACGAGAGATTTAGTCAGACATCAACTCTGAAAACACATGAGAGGATCCACACTGGAGAAAAACCTTACAAGTGTTCACACTGTGACGAGATTCAGTCATTCAGCAAATCTGAAAACGCATGAGAGGATCCACACTGGAGAGAAGCCGCACATGTGTGATCAGTGCGGGTCGAGTTTCTCTATTAAAAGTCGCCTGAGTCTACACATGAAGATCCATGCAGTGGAGAAACCACTTAAACACAGTCTGAGATCACGGTAAATAGTTTATTTTCATGTGCTGAGCAACAAAGTCTCTTATGTGTAAGTTAGCCACACATCACCCTATAGCCAAATCTATCCTCTCCACCTTTAGCCGGTGTGAATATCTATTAACTTGTGTTCAACCAACAGTAATGTCTATTTTGTCTATTTTTGTATTATTAACTGGTCGGAAGTTTGAGATTGCAATAGACGTGAAGGACTATAATGCGTTAAGAGCTCGCTCAAGTACTGCGGAGCTAAACCATTTAGTGCTTTGTAAGTAATCAGCAATATTTTAAAATTGATGCGATGTTTAATAGGGAGCCAATGCAGTGTTGACAGAAATGGGCTAATATGGTCATACTTCCTGGTTCTGGTAAGAACTCGAGCTGCTGCGTTTTGGACCAGCTGTAGTTTGTTTATTAAGCGTGCAGGGCAACCACCCAGTAGAGCATTACAATAATCTAGCCTTGAGGTCATGAACGCATGAACTAATTCAGTCCCTTCAGGATTTCACGATTTTTTGTGATTTTTGCGATCAAAATGACTGATTTTTGTGGTGGTGTAGCAAATTAGCTCTATGAAATATGAATAGGCCTAATCAATAATAACTGGTTATAATTGATTATGAACATTTGGATCAGTTAATATAATGAACTTACTGTCGTAAGTTAATATTACAATGAATCAATTAGCCTGTTTGTCCCGTGAACAATCAGGATTAATTGTTTATTAACTCATAAGTTATGAGCTTGAGACACGGACAACTTTACGTGTGACATGAACAAGATTTTATTAAATACCTTTTGACTAGTTACCAAAAGTCCAAATCATAGTCTTTGCTGCACCAATTTAACCCCCTGAGGTCGGCGGTATCGCCGGTGATACTAGCTCGCTTTTTTTTTTATCAGTGTAAAAGAAACTCATAAATACTCTGTTGACTTTGATTTTCCATAGGAGTTTCACACATCAATCGATTCTGTTAAATGTGTATTGTTTTTGTGTATACTCACAATAAAAACAAAGTGTTGTGCTTTTTGCCAAATAAAGAAAAATAAACACGAAGCGAGTTCTGCCTTCTCTCTGCCACTGAAGTCCATTCTGAAACGCGTCCGAAAATGAACAATAACTCAGCGAATACTCAGTCAAACAGGCATACAGACACACAGGCATGAAGCTTGAATTATCTTCTTTTAAATTAGTGTTGTCACGGTACCAAAATTTCAGTATTCGGTACCGATACCAGTGAAAATCCACGGTTCTCGGTACCAATTTTGGTACCAAAGCTTAATTTAGATTAAATTTACATAATTATATTAAAGTGTATATCACAAAGATGGAAACTGTAGTATTAAAGACACTTTACAATAAGATTCCATTTGTTAGATAACATTAGATAAAATGACCTAACAAAAAAAACAATGGTTATATACTGTCGCAATCATTCTCCTTTAGGGGTTCATTTAAAAATACATTTTTAAAATCAAAAGTTAACATTATTTCTGTTAACATTATTTAATGCACAATGAATGAAGAGAACAAACATGACCAATCAAGTGTTTTGTATTAAATAACATTCACAAACGTTAATTAATGTTGTAAAAATATATTGTTCACTCAATGTGTTATGTTAGATAACGCATTAAGTGATGTTAATGAATGGTATCTTATTGTAGCATTACCAAACTATACAGGAGATAAAATATGTTTTATTTGACTTGACTATACTTTTATTTAATCCAAAACTGTATTCATATTTAACTTTAAAAGGGCTTTTTAAACCTGCTAAGAGTTATCCAGCCAAGAATAAGACTAGAACTGCTTTTCTGACGGACTGATATTAATGACGGCTTTTTATTTCTCATCTCCATAAATATATCTAGTAGTAAAGCTAATGCAAGGGCTAGAAATCAATTAATAGGCCTATGTCACACTTCCTCGTCGTCATGGAGAGCGCAGTTCGCACAAGCGTTTGTACTCCCGTGGCGTCTGTCGTTGCTATGCATCCATGAACGCACATGGAAAAGCGAGCGCGCCGCTTCTATTATGAGCGCGCTTGCCGCGCGCCATTTGAAATAACCATAGACAGTATAAGAAATAACGTATCTGCACGCACAAAAACATCAGCACCACATCAGCAGCACCGCCGATCGCCATCAGCGCTTTTATGAAGAGGACGCAACTGCACGCGCTTCGGGCATGCACGCGCATCAAGTACCGGGTTTGAGAAAACCTGGTACCGTGACGTTAAAAAAAAATTAGTACCGACTTGGTACCGAAGTACCGGGTCTTTTGACAACACTATTTTAAATGAAGTAATTTATATAAAAAACAAATATTCTCATCTTGTGAAATCTGTATTAAAAGAGAGCGATTCCAGTCAAGCTCATTACAGCTCATTCAAATGTAATGTGACTCCGCCTACGGAGAGCGCGCGCTATTCAAACGCAAATTACTGAGGCAATCCACGCAAACCTGTGAACGCCCCCATATCAGCTCGAGAAAACACAAGTTTATTCAGATCATTAATTGTTTACACCGTCTCGCAGCGCTGTGAGGAATAATAATAATGGAAAATGTCCCTCAGAAGTGCGGGTATATCGAGGAGCAAGGATCCGACTGAGCTGAGGAATACTGTACTAAGTTTTTTTCCTTCTCACGTGAATCGGGTTTCTGTTTGTGATGAATGAACGGCAGAGATGCGCGCTGTTTACCACAGCTCGCAAAAAGACAGTTTAAATTTAAATTGCGTTTGTGAATGAATGATGATGTTTTAGCAAACTGTATTGCTATACTGAGATGAGTAAAAATCGACTGAAATATGTTGAAATAAAATGTAGGCTATTTATATAAGCAACGTATTAAACTGCAAATTAACATTTATATGCCCTAATATTTCATAAAAACAGTCAGGCGAAATATGAAAGACAACATTTTGTTCACTAGATTTGGGTACAGATTTTACTGTAGAATATACTGCCACATCAAATAAGCTTTTGTTTAGCAATTTCTATATATATATATAAAATACTATTTTTGTCAAAAATAAAGTCATCAACTAAGATGTTAGCTGTTCCAATGTTGGCTATATTCAAACTAATGAATACATAGATAAAATGTAGGCCTATAATCTTCTTTTTTTTTTTTTTACAAAGAAAGAGTACACTTGAAATATTGTTGAAATTGTAATTATTGTTGTAATTGTAACCTTTTTAATAAAATAGCAAAACATATTTACAAGATAGATGTAAGCAAAATCTTAAATGGTCAATATAAGTCTTCTAAATATATCTTTTGTCCTTGCATTGTGGCTCAGTCAGTGTCACACCTGAATGAATGGCTAATTATGCAGAGTGGGTGGGACATTGTATTCTCAGGTGTAAACCACTCCTCGTTCACGCCCCCCTCGCATATTGGCTTTCCAAGCAAAACCTGTTTTACATCAATTTAAATCAATGTATTGTTTTATGTGAACGATAAAGCAAGACTATTTTCACATAATTTTGAAGCCAGAACTCGAAGTGACAACATCCACTAGTCAAAAGTCTTATTGACACATATTTATTATGAGTTTTGTGGTCTTATTTCAGCAACTTTTTTCTTTTTTTTTTTTTTACCACGCATAAACATTATTCTCTT
Source organism: Leuciscus leuciscus (assembly GCF_965113295.1). Taxonomy (NCBI): domain Eukaryota; kingdom Metazoa; phylum Chordata; class Actinopteri; order Cypriniformes; family Leuciscidae; genus Leuciscus; species Leuciscus leuciscus. The sequence goes on along the minus strand of NC_138725.1, from coordinate 21,377,734 downwards.
AAAAATTCAAAAATATACATGCATGGTGATCACATATTTGGGTAGCCCTGTTTGTGCTATATAGAGTGAATTTACACCTTTGCCATTAACATGTTTATAAATAACTGAAAAAAGCACTAATGTCAGAGCATGTCAGAACACCTCCAGGGCCCAGAAAACCGCTCAGACTCCAGAGGGTTAACTGATATAAATTCTAGTGTAGAACATTGCATAGAAACTGTCTATTCCTCGTTTAGTGAGATCAAATGATAAATTTACTGCAGGATCTAGGAAAAATCTAATTGTTATTAAAACAGAAAATGTTGCTATTAGTAAACAAAAACAATTTCTAAAGCTAGGTCTTCTAAACATTAGATCACTCACACCTAAGGCAGTTATTGTAAATGAAATAGTCACAGATAATAGCTTCGATGTACTTTGCCTTACTGAAACCTTGCTTAAACCAAATGATTATTTCGATCTAAATGAGTCTACCCCAGCAGGATACTCCTATAAGCATGAGCCCCGTCTGATTGGTCGTGGCGGCGGTGTTGCAACAATCTATAGAGATATTCTCAATGTTACTCAGAAAACGGGTTATAAGTTTATTTCGTTTGAAGTACTTGTACTAAATGTTATGCTCTTAGATGTTGGAAAAACTTCCCTATTATCTCTAGCCTTGGCTACCGTATATAGACCGCCTGGGCCTTACGCTGATTTCCTAAAAGAGTTTGCAGATTTTCTCTCAGAGCTATTAGTCAATGTCGATAAAGCATTAATTGTTGGAGACTTTAATATACACGTAGATAATCCAAATGATGCGTTAGGGGCTGCGTTTACAGATTTATTAAACTCGTTTGGGGTCAAGCAAAACGTTACCGGACCAACTCATCGTTTTAATCATACACTCGATTTAATTATATCACATGGAACCGATCCAACCGATATAGATATCTTTACACAAAGTGATGATGTCACTGACCATTACATGGTAACTTGCATATTACGTAACTCCTGTAATATATCATGCTGCGGAGTGTTATCGACCAGGCAGAACAATCCTTCCATCCACCATAGATAATTTTTCAAATTGCTTATCTGATCTGTCTCAGCTGCTCAGTGAACCCAAACAAACAGATGAACTAGAGGAATTAACTAGCACTATGAGCACCATTCTCTCTGGAACATTGGATATTGTTGCACCTATTAGACTAAAAAAGGTCAGAGAGAAAAGTAAAGCACCATGGTACAACAATACTACGCATGTTCTAAAGAGAGAAACCCGCAATTTAGAGCGTAAATGAGGAAAAAACTAATTTAGAGGTCTTTAGAATCGCGTGGAAAGACAGTATGTCACGTTATAAAAAGGCCCTAAAAGCGGCCAGGGCTGAGCACCTCCGCAAACTAATAGAAAACAACCAAAACAATCCTAAGTTTTTATTTACCACCGTGGCTACAGATGTCACCTGAACAAAATATTCCGTTACAGTTTAGTAGTAATGATTTCATGAAGTTCTTCACTGAGAAAATAGAAAACATCAGAACCACAATTGTAAATGTTCAATCCTCAATCGCGCCTTATAATTCAGCCTCAATTATCACGACGCAAGAACAATTACAGTGCTTTACAACTATAGAACAAAAAGAGTTAAATAAACTTATTATTTCATCTAAAACAACAACATGTTTATTAGATCCTATACCAACTAAACTACTGAAAGAAGTGTTACATATAGTGGAAGAGCCTCTCCTCAATATAATTAACTCATCTTTATCTTTAGGTCATGTTCCAAGAACATTTTAACTGGCAGTTATAAAACCACTCTAAAAGAGTTAAGAAACCACAATTAGACCCGCATAATCTAGCAAATGATAGACCCATTTCAAATCTACCTTTTATGTCTAAAATGCTAGAAAAATTTGTGTCCGCCCAACTGGGCTCTTTCTTGCAAGAAAATGACATCTATGAAAAGTTTCAGTCTGGATTCAGACCGCATCATAGCACTGAAACTGCGCTCGTTAAAATCACAAATGATTTACTTTTAGCTTCTGACCAAGGCTGGATCTCAATACTAGTTTTACTTGATCTTAGTGCTGCGTTCGATACTATAGATCACACAATACTCTTAGATCGACTACAAAATTATAATGGTGTTCAAGGACAAGCTTTAGGTTGGTTCAGATCATACTTATCTGACCGCTACCATTTTGTCTATTTAAATGGAGAAAAATCGATCATTACTCCAGTAAACTATGGAGTGCCGCATGGATCTGTGTTGGGCCCTCTGTTATTCTCAATATATATGCTGCCACTTGGACATATTATAAGGAAACATGGAATTAGTTTCCATTGTTATGCTGATGACACTCAAATCTATATTTCATCACAGCCAGATGAAAACGCTAAATTATCCAAATTGACAGAGTGTGTTAAAGATATAAAAGATTGGATGACGCGCAATTTTCTTTTATTAAATCCAGACAAGACAGAGGTACTAATCATCGGTTTAAAAAACCGCCCACAAAACCTCTCACACTACAACTTTAACATAGTAGGATGTCCTGTTACTTTATCCTCTACAGTAAAACACCTGGGTGTTATACTAGACTGCAACCTGTCTTTTAAAAATCATATTTCATATGTTACAAGAACAGCCTTTTTCCACCTTAGAAACATTGCTAAGCTACGTAATATGCTATCAGTTTCTGATGCAGAAAAATTTGTTCATGCATTCATGACCTCGAGACTAGATTACTGTAATGCTTTATTAGCCGGTTGTCCTGCATCCTCAATAAACAAGCTACAGTTAGTCCAAAATGCCGCCGCTAGAGTTCTTACTAGATCAAGAAAATATGATCATATAACACCAATTTTATCATCACTACATTGGTTACCTATAAAGTTCCGTATTAATTACAAGGTATTGCTACTGACTTATAAAGCCCTAAACGGCTTAGCTCCAGTCTATTTGACGGTTCTTCTATCGCCCTATAATCCATCGCGCTCTTTAAGATCACTAAATTCGAGGGTTTTGGTCATACCTAGGATTTCCAGGTCCACCAAGGGAGGGAGAGCATTTTCACATTTAGCTCCAAAACTCTGGAATAGTCTTCCTGATACTGTTCGTTGCTCAGACTCGCTCTCCCAGTTTAAAACTAGATTAAAGACGCATCTCTTCAGCCAGGCATTCATATAATACTTTTAATCTTACAGTTAAATCCGACCTCTAGTTCATAAATGCCAGAGGAGAACTGGCCCCCGACTGAGCCTGGGTTCTCCCAAGGTTTTTTTTTTCTCCATTAGGTCACCTGATGGAGTTTTTCGGTTCCTTGCCACTGTTGCCTTTGGCTTGCTCAGTTGGGGATATTTAATTTAATTAATCAATCAAAAATACTATTGATCAGCATTACCAAACGTGGACGTTTTCCACTAGAAACAAGCATTGATGTATTATTTTAATTTAATACTGTGAAGCTGCTTTGATACAATCTGTATTGTGAAAAGCGCTATATAAATAAACTTGACTTGACTTGACTAAGTTGTGTATCAGATCCAGGTGTAAATACCTGGAAATAAAAGCTGAAATGTTGATCTCTTCCCTCATATTCATCTTAGATGTCAAACATATACAGTCCCCTCCAAAAGTATAGAAACAATTACAGATTTTGGCAATTCCTTTCATTTTTCTGTAGACAGATAATAATAGGCAGATGCAAATTATCAATTCGTCACCATTCACTTGCCTCTTGACGCCACCTTTTCCACCTTCACAATCATGGAAAGTTTCAAGGACATATAATCAATTTATGAAAAAGGCATCAAATTATCATAATATTTTATAGCAGTTGTCTACTTTCTACCATTACATCAGGGCTCACTTTCATGTCCTTTCACTTTATATTTCTCTCGGTTAATTATTTTGATGTAATGAAAATTAAATTTAATATTTTTTTCTTTCATGTCAGACCTGATGGAAGTGAAGGAGGAGAGTGAAGAACTGAGTGAAGTGAAGGAGGAGAGTGAAGACCTGATGGAAGTGAAGGAGGAGAGTGAAGAACTGAGTAAAGTGAAGGAGGAGAGTGAAGAACTGAGTAAAGTGAAGGAGGAGAATGAAGAACTGAGTGAAGTGAAGGAGGAGATTGGAGAACTGACATTTTTAAAGGAAAGAAGAGCCAAGAAATCTTACACCTGCACTCAATGTGGAAAGAGTTTCACAACCAAACAAAGTCTTGAGTGTCACAGGAGGATCCACACCGGAGAGAAGCCGTTCTCATGCGATCAGTGTGGGAAGAGTTTCACACACATAGCAAATCGTAATCAACACATGAGGATCCACACCGGAGAGAAGCCGTTCTCATGTGATCACTGCGGCAAAACATTTCCTAGTACATCAGTCCTGAAGACACATCTGACAGTTCATACAAAGGAGAAGCCACATTTATGTTCTGTGTGTGGAAAGAGTTTTTCACTTCTGCCATATTTACACGCACATCAGAAAATTCACACTGTTGTGAGAGAGTACATGTGCTTTGAGTGTGAGAAGACTTTTACTACAGCAAACAGTTTAAAACTGCACCAGAGAATCCACACTGGAGAAAAACCTTACAAGTGTTCACACTGTGACAAGAGATTTAGTCAGCCAGCACATATGAAAACACATGAGAGGATCCACACTGGAGAACAACCTTACAAGTGTTCACACTGTGACAAGAGATTCAGTCAGCCATCAAATCTGAAAACACATGAGAAGATCCACACTGGTGAACAACCTTACAAGTGTTCACACTGTGACAAGAGATTCAGTCAGCCATCAAATCTGAAAACACATGAGAGGATCCACACTGGAGAACAACCTTACAAGTGTTCACACTGTGACAAGAGATTCAGTCAGCCATCAACTCTGAAAACACATGAGATGATCCACACTGGAGAACAACCTTACAAGTGTTCACACTGTGACAAGAGATTCAGTCGATCAGCACATCTGAAAACACATGAGATGATCCACACTGGAGAACAACCTTACAAGTGTTCACACTGTGACAAGAGATTCAGTCTGTCTGCAAATCTGAAAACACATGAGATGATCCACACTGGAGAGAAGCCACACACGTGTGATCAGTGTGGGAAAAGTTTCTGTATTAAAAGTCGCCTGAATCTACACATGAAGATCCATGCAATGGAGAAACCACTTCAACACAGTCTGAAATCATGGTAAGAAGTTTATTTTCATGTGCTGAGCAACAAAGTCTCTTCTGTGTAAGTTAGCCACACATCACCCTATAGCCAAATCTCTCCTCTACACCTATAGCTGGTGTGTGGTGAGCACAGGACACTTTGTTGATTGATATCTATTAACTCGTGTTCAACCAACAGGAATGTTGACAGATTCCTGCTACCGCTAACCCGGACGTCGAGGTCACTTCAGTGATTTGGAAAAAAAAGCACGTAAAAATCCTGGCAGAAAGTGATGCATAAGGATGTAGTGTAACGACTATTCACTGTGTCCTTTTTGGTTAAAAAATAGTGCAGACAAAAAGCTTTTTTTTTTATCCAAAGCGACTTACAACTGAGGACTAAAGCAAGCGAGTCATTGTGAAGAGGCAAAAAACTACAGGCAAAGTTCAGGCATTGCTCAGAGTAGGTGGAAGAGAATGTGGAACAGAGAGGTGAAGAGGAGAGGGCTGAGACAAGGCCTTACTCAGAAGATCCATCTGACTGGCCACCACCACACCAGATTGGGGACTCATTTAGGCAGTGTATGCTTGAGAATGGCCCACTCAAATGTCCTGATGGGCCGTATCCAAGATCAGACAAGAGTAGACAATGTTTTTCCAAAGCATACTGTTTTCGTTCAATGTCCAATGGAGAACAAGTGCAGTGGGATTGGTTACTGTACTCCAAAAGGACAGATAGTGTATTGTTTTGTGTGTAAGCTTTTTGGTGGAGCTAGAGTTGTTGACACACACTTTGTGGTGGGGTACAATAACTTTCAGTGTCTTTCAAAAATGCTGCATCACGCTTACGCCTTGGTAAAACTATTGACAGAACATTGCAAAGAGCCATTGATGCTGAAAAGGCACACTGGAGTAGTGTTAACGAGAGTGATCGACTGCATACTCTTCCTCGCAGAAATGAACCTGCCACTGAAGGGGAAGAATGCTAAGTTTGGAGATCCTATAAATGGAAATTTCCTGGGTGTCATTGATGTCATAGTACAATATGATGTCACACTAGCAGAGCATCTTAGAAAGATAAGCCTCTAAAGAAACCACGGGATATCTTTCCTGGTGCACTCAAAATAAATTTTTAGATTCAATTTCTGAATGTGTACTTGGTCAAATTAGTGCCCAGGTCAAAGCCTCTAGGTACTTTGCAGTGGAGTTGGATTGCACACCTGACATTTGAAAGCAGGAGCTGGCCTCCGTAATAATCCTGTATGTTCATACAGACGACAACAAGAATGCCACCATCAATGAGTCTTTTGTTGGCTTCACAGTCGTGAAGGACACAACTGGTAAAGGCCTCACAGAAACACTGACTGGGGTGCTGGATAACCTGGGGTTGGAGTTGGCTAACTGTAGGGGCTATGACAATGGCTCATATATGAGGGGTACACAAGGGTGTGCAAGCATTGGTGCAGCAGAAGTGTCCAGAGTAGAGGTCTGCTACCCATTAACCCGATTTTTAAACATTAAATAATTAAACATTAACCCGAACCCGACCCGAAACCCGTGAGTTTTTCGGGTCCTGTCGGGCTCGGGTCGAGTTCGGGTTAATGTTTAACTATTTATCCCCTGCTGTAGCCACAGTCTGAACCTCCTGTTATGTGATGCTGCGTCATCAAACAGAGTGTGTCTAACCTTTTTTGGCACTCTCCAAAGACTGTTCACCATTTGTTCGGCTTCGGTGAAGAGGTGGGATATTCTGAAACAATTTGTGGACATTACACTGAAGCCTCTGAGTGATACCAGGTGGGAAGCAAAAATAAACTCGTCAAAGCGGTACGTTTCCAGTTGGGGGGGATTCTTGATGCTTTGGAAAAGCTTGAGGAAGTGGAAAAAGATGGCAAAACTGTCTCAGAGGCAAAGTCGCTGTCTGGCAAGATTGTCAGCATGGAGTTCCTCATGTGCCTCTTGGTTTGGTATGATCTACATGTATTGTCAGAGATCACTTATGTCAGCAAGGCAATGAACATCTCGATGGACACTTCCATTGGAATGATAGACTCTCTTAAAGATTTCTTGCTTAAGAATAGCCAATGAGATGGAAGCTTCCCCTGAGTTTAGAGAGACGTTTCAGAAAGCAAAAGAGATTTCATGGTGATGATTCCAGCACTGGCCATTATGAACAGGAACCTGGAACCCAAAATTGTTGCTGCATACCCCTCTGACACTGGGTAGTTGCAGAGGCCAGCTCCTGCTTTGAAATGTCAGGTGTGCAATCCAACTCCACTGCAAAGTACTTGGAGGCCTTGACCTGGGCACTAATTTGACCAAGTACACATTCAGAAATTGAATCTAAAAATTCATTTTTGACGACATTCTATTAACAACAATAAACAATTCTGAATAAGAGACAAATGTTCAATCAATGATTATAATGGTTAATTTCTTGCAAGAAAGGCTCACAGTCAGTCAGGAGAATGTGAGAGTGCACGCCCAGAGAGGAGACTCTCCCTCTTTATATCTTTATATCTCATAACATAGATAACATGGGGCCATAGCCTAGGCTCTTAGCCAATTTAACCTTTCTCTGCCTTATTAGGAAAGTACATGATTTATTATAGGGAAAGATCATTTAATATGAATAAAATAATGCATAAAAAAACTATTTCCATAACACTGGGTATTCATTAGGGCTGGGTATTGACACACATTTCACAATTTGATTAGTTTTTGATTCAATATTGATTATTTTGGATATCAGGTTCAATACATGGCAAATTTTCTCAAGGAAAACAAATCTCTTAACTAATGCTGTAAACTATGGAGTCAGTTGTAGCCTATAGGCTTCATTAGCCTACTATGATTTTGAAGGTAAAAATGTACTTATTTGTATACAAACACTTAAATTACAGTTTTATTTATTTTTATAATAATAAAGTTATATGAAATATAAACATTTAAATGATGGCTGTCATAAAAACTTGCCAGCTTTATTCAAACATGCATTATGAATATATAATATGGTGCATATACAGTATTTAGCAAAATGCTCCTCTCTAGAGTTAATTTTACTAGCTGACTGATGGGTTTGTGGCCACTGGATATGGTTTTTCTGAGGTAAATGTGGCGTTACATGACATTGTTTACAGGCTGTTTTACTGACGTCTTTCCACGGTTGAAACACTGATTGAGCGATTCCATGTCACATGATACGGATTTCGATAAGTTGTACTATATTTTAACACACTTTCAGATGCTCATTCATGTTTATTTGGCGCTGTAACTGGTGTTATTAAGGTGGAAGAGAAGATCATGTGCTGCTGCTTCTCTTGAGCCAGAGCGATTTCACGCCACAGCGCCATAATGGTATTCGCTGGTATATATAATTGTATAATTTATGTTTTTGAATTTCGTAAGAAAATGGAATTTGAAATCTGAGACTTTGTTTCATATCAATAGTAACAAAGCACAAAGATTATTGCGATTTATTGGATGGGATGCGCACTACAATGTTTCATTCATTCATCAACTGAAAACAAGATGACTAATCGATTATTGGGATTTAAGAATCAATATCGGTTCGAAAAAATGAGAATAGATTAATATCGAGAAATCAATTTTTTTTTTTGCCCAGCCCTAGTATCCATCCATTGAGTTTATTATTATTATTATTAGGGGTTCAAGCACGTCAGTGCTGAAACCCTATTGTAATTGTTAATTTACCCTTTGGGTAGCTATAACAGGGTCATTTTGAAAATGAGTGTATAAATCTTTAACGAAAACTCAGAACTTTATGAAAATTGGTGAGCATATATGTGACAACATTCTGAACAAGCATGCAACTTTTTATGGAGATCGGACCATAGGTGGCGCTATAACTGTTAAAAAGCTTTAAAAACCACATATTTCATTAGTAAATTGCCTTATCTGCTTAAAGGCCTTAAAAAGCTTGAACCCTGATAAATGCAGCTTTATTTATTTATTATTATTGCAAGTGACAATGTTTTTTTTTTCTGAGTTATAAAGTTCTGAGCTTCATTTCACTAAGTTTTCTTTCTACCGCTGTGATTTTCAGGTGCTGAAGATGAACAAGAGGATCAGGAGTGTCTGAGGATTGCTCCGATCGGGAAGACAGGAAATGGGAAGAGTGCAACAGGAAACAGTATTCTGGGAAGAGATGAGTTTGCCAGTGAATTAAGACTAGATTCAGTCACGACAGTTTGTGGAAAGAGAGTTGGTGAAGTTGATGGTCGACCAGTAACTGTTGTTGATACTCCAGGTCTCTTTGACACGACACTGACAAATGATCAAGCAGTAAAATAAATATTGAACTGCATTTCCATGTTGTCACCTGGACCTCATGTGTTCATCATTGTGTTGAGTTTGGGAAGATTTACAGGAGAGGAGATGGACACAGTAGATCTGATAAAGAAGATCTTTATGATTGATTTGCCTTGACTGATTTTTGTCATAATTGTCTTTAATTCTGTTTTTGTCAATGTATATATATTTTTTTTTTCCAGTTTCTGGTTAGAGAGGAAGCTCAGGGACGTTTGTGTTGTTGCTTCTTTTCTGTTTATTATTTTAGGGCTTACTCTCTCCTGAAGATTTACTCCTATCTTTTGTTAAGCCTTTTTGATATATGAAGGAAATAAATACTTTTACTTTTCCTTAAAGTTGCGTTATGTTTTCACTCTGAGACTGAGGCTGAAGTGTGTTCTGCACATATCTTTACATCTCTACGTTATCATACTTTCTTTTCCTTTATTACCTCTCCTCCGACCCCTAGACTGGGAGGGGAACGCGTCACGGATCGCTCTGAGAAGATCCAAGCGCAGCTTCATTGGAAAATCCAGAATCGTAGTCATGTGCCAGACAAAGGGTCAAAACACTTGCAAACAATCCACAATAAAAACACAAGAGACAAGGGAGAGCGCTGAGACGTGCAGTGTGACAACTACTAAACCTCGCTGAGAAATGACAAAGAGAACATGGTATAAATAGGCTGAGACAAACGATAATGACAAACAGGTAAATGCAATAATTCATGATGAGTCCGGGCAAAGGATTATGGGGACTGAAGTTCATGTTTATTTGATTACTTACAATATCCCAAATGTTTCCAACTATTTGTAAACCGTGAGAAAATTGCGATTATAACCAAGGATGTGTGAGGGAGTCGCCAGTCAATGGCGTCAAATCGCGTTACCCTCGGTTTACCGCTCGTACTGCCCGTGGGGTTGTGGGGACCTAGGCAAGATCATGAAGATTGGCCCCACCGGAGTAAAAAAAATGTCATTACAATTTTATGAAGGAAGAGAAAGCACATTTCAATATTTAAGTTTATAAATGTGAATTAAGTGTAGCATTCAACATACATATGAATAAATATTTACATGAAACTCAAACTGTTCGTGGATGATGGAGCTCTGTGGCTCAGAGGTAGGAATGTAGAGTATATTAATAAATATACTAGTAATATTAATAAATATATAAATTGTAGCATGCCCCCCGAACAAGGATGAGACTTTTACTGATGGTTTTATGATGTTTAATCCTTTATAAACTTTGCTCCGTTCACCATATCACCAACGTAAGAGCTGAAATGTATACAAATGATATAACTGATCAGCTAACATTGTTCACATTCACATTCACACTTACATTTATGCAAAAAACAAACATATTTACAGACAAAATGCTCAACTGATTTACATTAACACACCTTTTGCCTCTTTGGAGGGGCTGCAAGCATGAAAATCAATGTTTATCAGGTCTCCGTGTCGAAGTGCCGTATTTGGAATGACAAGCTGCTATATGCTATAAACTGCGCTAGCTTGGGAGCGCGCATTCAAAAAGAAAACAAAATCGCGCAGCCCAAGACCGGAAGTCAGCCACATCAACACAACATTTTCAAAATAAAAGACAGTCGCCTTTTCTGTAACAAACTTATGGTTATTTACACTCCCACCAAATTATGAGAGTTTGTTATATCAGGATGACAACAACGAAGAATTTAACATGAAATAACAATTTCTCTTAATCAACTTATGAGCATTCTAATATCAGAATTAGCTTTTGCACAGGACGCTCTACACTAGAAGGCTTATTACTGCGTTGACCTTTGTTATTCAGTCTCTTATCTCCAAAGGAGATTTTCACTCTTCTCACGAGTCCGTCCTTGCCGGTAACAGTCTCCAGGACTCTGGCAAGTCTCCATTCACCTCTGGGTGACAGTTCATCAATGTCCAACACAACATCACCTACTCTTAGAATACTTAATGTTGTGCAGATACTCACGCCTCCACCGGCACCAGAACTGCTCAGTCATGAACTGCAAACGACGCCATCTCTTTGCTCCATAGAGGTCCTCCTTTGGGAAGGCACCAGGTGGAGGCAGTATTGTGCTGGATTTCATGTGGAGCAGGTGGTTGGGGGTAAGTGGTTCCAAGCTGTCAGGGTTGTTAAGGTTGTCTACAGTCAGTGGGCGACTATTGACTATGGCCATCGCTTCATAGAATAAAGTCCTTAATGAAGCATCATTAAGTCTGCCATGCGCAAGGGACAGAGTAATATTCAATACACTTCTGACAGTTCTTATCTGACACTCCCACACTCCACCTGTGTGACTGGAGTGAGGTGCATTCATCACAAAGTCGCACTGTTTTTGGGACAGATAAGTACTCAGTCTTTGGGTGTCCAGTTCACTTAGGGCAGCCTTAACGTGGCTTTGGATAACATCTTAGATAGATGGCCTCCAAAGTCGCCTGATAACTCGAGTCTGTATTTAAAGAGGTTTACGCAGAGATTTTCTTTACTCGACAGTTGGAGAGAAACTCATCCCTCTCAAAAACAATTTACATGGAACAACAATTCTCTTTCAAACCAGTCTTGTATCGATATGTGGCTTGTCTCTAGAGATCTAAATAATGTATCCTCTGATATTACTCCATCGCCTCTCTCTGATCACAAATGCATATCCATATTCATTTTTCTTTCAGATACTGCTAACTTGCAAAGATTTACCTCCTTTTGGAAACTGAACAATTCATTGCTTAAATCTAAAGAAGTAAAATATAAAATTAAAAGTATAATCACTAGTTATTGGGAAAAAGCAAATAAGGAAAACAATTTTTGTAGTAATTGGGAATTAGTGAAATTGGTAAATACAAACGTTCTTTTGGTAGCAAATTGGCTAAAAAGAAAAACAATGATGAGAGTATTATAATATGTAAAATTTCAAATCTAAAATGGTTCTATCTGATGTTGAAAAGGTTGAGCTTGCTCATCATCAAAATGCGTTGGATGAGGTTTATAAGCAAAAAGCTGAGGGGGCATTTATTAGATCACAAAAAAGATGGATTGAGCAAAACTCTTCTTATTTATTTAGATTGGAAAGACAACAAATGGAAAAAAAATCAGATTGAAAAGCTAATGATTGATGGAACTCTCTGTGAAGACCAAAGAGTCATTGCTAATTTTTGTGCCAAATTCTATCATGATTTATACACATCTAAATTTAAGCGAGCAACATGCTCTGAATTTTTTTTGATTCGTTATTTTCCATTAACCAATTAGGTAATGATGACCAAGCCTTCTGCGATTCTCCCATTACTTTAAAAGAAATTGATGAAGCAATTAAATCTTTAAAAATAAACAAATCCCCTGGTACAGATGGACTAACGTCAGAATTCTATCACATATTCAGTGAAAACATAGCTCCTTTCTTAGGAGCTAAGGGGTTAGCTAGGACTAAATGTCTTTAAGGAAAGCATAAACAAACCGTCTCTCCCTCCTACATTATGCCAAGGGCTGATCACTTTAATTCCCAAACCAAATAAAAATATTAATTTAATAGATAATTGGCGTCCTATAACGTTACTAAACAATGATTATAAAATAATTGCTTTAGTATTAGCCAAACGATTAAAAGGAGTATTACATTCTATTATTGATGAAGCACAGTCTGGCTTTATGCAAGATAGACACATATCTAACAATATAAGATTAATACTAGATGTTTTAGATTATTCTGATATAATTAATAATGTCAGCTTAATTTTTTTTCTTAGATTATTACAAAGCTTTTGATACTTTAGAACACAGCTTTTTATTTCAAGCTCTTAAAAAAATAGGATTTGGTGATTTTTTCTGTAAGATGGTTAAAATGTTATATGTAAATGGAAATAGTTCAATTAAACTAAAAAACCTCTGGTACCTCTCCCAGATTTTTCCTTAATCGTGGTGTTGGACAGGGTTGTCCAGTGTCCCCTTTTTTATTTTTAATTGCAGTGCAATTTCTTAATTTGCATATTACAAGGAGCAACCTAAAAGGCATCACTGTAGGAACCAAAAAAATAATTATAAGTCAATTAGCTGATGACACAGCGTTGTTTTTAGAAGACTCCTCTCAAATCCCCGTAGCCTTAAATATCCTTCAGTCATTCTCTAGAGCTTCTGGTCTAAGTCTGAATAATGATAAATGTGAATTATTGCCCATTAAAAATTGTAATGTTTCTTCAATATGTGGCATAGCTACTGTAAAATATCTTGGCATAGAAATAACTAAAGATAAAAGTAGATGTGCAACAAACTTTAATCCGATTATTGCTAAAACAAAGAAAAAACTGAATTGCTGGCTTCAAAGGGATCTATCTATTAAAGGAAGAGTTTTGCTCACAAAGGCCGAGGGACTTTCACGTCTCTCTTATGCGGCCCAATCTCTTTATGTTGATAAGTCCACATGTAAATTGATTGATAGAGATCTGACAGATTTTGTCTGGAAAAATAAGAACCACTATATGAAGAAATCGGTTATTCTAAACAATTATAACAAAGGTGGTTTAAATTTGATTGATTTTAGTTCTTTAAATTATACTTTTAAAATAAATTGGCTTCATCTGTATTTGAAAAATCAAGACTCCATCTGGAATATCTTCCCACAACAAGCTTTTTCAAAAATTGGGCGTATAAGATTTTTATTAATGTGCAATTACAACATATCTAAAATTCTCATCAAACTTTCAAATTTCCACCAACAGGTACTTTTGGCATGGGATTCACCCCCCATAAATTCTTTATCTGGAATAATCAAAATATTTTATACAAAAATAGATCTTTATTTTTTGATAAATGGTTTAATAACGGCTTACTTTTAGTATGTCAACTATTTAACAACCAAGGTTTTTTAATGACTTACAATGAATTTCTTTCTGAATACAATATGCCAGTGACCCCCAAAGAGTTTGCCGTAGTTATGGGAGCAATTCCAACAGGAATCTGTGTCCTCTTTAAAAACTACATTCACTCTTCTGCTATAATTACTACTTTTCCTGAGCCAATTGAAACTCCAATAGGTAAAATATGTTTTTCAGGAAAAAAAGAAAGAAATAATAAAGTTAGATCCCTTTTTCTTGAAAATATAATTTCTGTGTCTCCTGCAATCTCTTATTGGAGTAATGTATTTAAAAACTTAAATTGGAAAAAGATTTGGTCCTTACAACAGAAATATTTTCTAACTAATAAAGTAAAAGAAGTGTCCTTTAAAATAATAAATAAATTCTACCCTGTTAAATATTTTATGATTAAATATAAAAGTAATATTGACACAAGATGTTCATTTTGCCAAGTTCACACAGAAACTGTTTATCATTTATTTTGGTCATGTTTCTATACTGAACAATTATGGAAAAAATATTGAAATATTTATTAAAGATAATATCCAGCAAGATATATAATTAACATTTAAAGACATTATTTTTGGATATTTTGAGCCTGACCCCAATAAAAAAAAAAAGCCTGCTTTGTTATTAATTTATTTTGGCAAATTTTACATTCATAAATTTAAATTCACCAATAACAAACCAAATTATAATGACTTTAATTTGTGTACACTAAATGATGTATAAGATGGCTCTCATGATTTTTTTTTTCTTCTT
The DNA here is from genome assembly GCF_965113295.1 of Leuciscus leuciscus. Taxonomy (NCBI): domain Eukaryota; kingdom Metazoa; phylum Chordata; class Actinopteri; order Cypriniformes; family Leuciscidae; genus Leuciscus; species Leuciscus leuciscus. The sequence goes on along the minus strand of NC_138725.1, from coordinate 21,362,648 downwards.
CATTTCTCGTTATTTTTATTTGTCTATGCACTGATAATTTGTATGTTCAGATAACATTTTTGTAATTCTGATACAAAATTGTATACCATGTTTGTCATCTCTGTATTGTTTGCAAGCATAATAATAATAATAAAAAATAAAATAAAATTAAACCACCATACCTCCCCGGACATGTCCTCTTTTTGGACCTTAAAAAAGCCCAAAAAGCCCGGGATTCAGCGTTTGCTTTATACAGTCGCCGTTCATTCATTGTGTGCGTTTGTGCATTGCTTTAGGTCCCGCCTTCTCGCACGCCACCATTGGTCGGTCGGTCATGTACGTAACGCCGCGGGAACTTTGGAATGCGGAAGTGACGCGTGTCGCGAAAAAGCAAACACCGACAGCTCCAGCACTGAACCCCCATTCATTTCCAGTGTTTCCGAAGCACGCGCGCAGGTAAGTTGATGAAATTACTGTGTTTTTCACTTTTAAACACTTCAGCCGTCCTCTCGTGAATCTAGGCAGTAGTTGTGTTTATGTAGCCAGCTTTAGTTAGTAGTGATGGTGAAATTAAGCTTTGTGAAGCACTGGGGCTTTCCCCCTCGCCTGTATCGTAAAATGGTTCATTACTCGAAGCTTTTCAACACGTTGCACACTAACGACATCTTGTGGTCAAAAGGTGGAAAAGCTGCCTTTCTGTCCCAGTAGACCGTTTTTTTTTTTTTCATTTTAATAAATCACTTTGTGCTCTGTAAACCACAAAACAATACAATTAATCCTCATAATTCATGTGTTAGTGTTGATGTAGTTCTTATACAATGTATGAACAAACAACTGTATGAATTAATTTAGGATTAGGGGTGAGGAGGGCGTGCATATTACACGCCATAAAGTGCGTATTATATACACGCGAAAACTGCGTACCATATTTACGCTAAAACTCATTTTGGCGTATAAATGATACGAGATATTATATAGTGAATACATAAATAAATAAAATAAAATGAAGTAAAAAACAAAACAACAAAGAAGAAGAAGAAAAGGTTGGACAGGGGTGTTGCCAGCACCATAAGTTCCCACTGTATGCTAAATCATATTTACCATGACTATTATTTTATTTTTATCTCACCACATGCCACTACCAAATGCAAAAATGTTCCCCATTTATCAGAATAAATATAAATTATCCCGTGCAGACTATAGGAGAGTTTTTTAAGGGCTGCCACCGGCCCTAAATCCGAAAGCCACTCAAAAATAGAAGATTTCCTCAGTTTTTCTCAGTTATCATTTATAATTTCTTAATTTTATTTGAGAAAAACTGCTGTCAAATACACCTTGATACTCAAAGCTCTTCACTTCAACCCATCAAAATAAAACCCCGCTTTTTAACTTGACAGTAATTACGATTAATGTACTTATCAGAATAATTATAATAATCATAATAGTAAGTAGGGTATTGCAATTTATTTAAACATTGTTTAAGAAATATTAATTTTCCCCCATAATTTAATTGAGTAAATCTCTGTTGTGCAGCACTTTGCCAAAATATAAAAGTTATTTTCAGTTGATTACATTCTAAAACTTTATTTAAAGTATGCATTAATTTTAATTGCCACCATTTTGTATAGTATATTTGTGTTAAATCAGTACAGAAGCCAGAAAACAGTCAAACCAGAATGTTTTATTAATTATTAATGATAAATCTAAGTAGTTTAGCTAATCTGTAATTCAATTATTAAATTTAACTGATTGGATGTTTTTGATGAATGAAATAGAACAAAATATAATATGCTTTACAAATGAAAAATACAAACACACACACACACACACACACACAAAAACAGTTTGACCATTTAATACCGTGTATATTTTCTGTGATGATTATCATACCATGAAAATCTCATACCGTTACACCCCTATAGTTAATACCGGCCCTAAAGAACAATTACAGTGCTTTAAAGGGATAGTTCACCCAAAAATGAAAATTCTGTCATCATTTACTCACCCTCAAGTTGTTTCAAACCTGTAAGAATTTCTTTTTTCCAAACAGTTGATGGACCACATTGACTTCCATAGTATGTTTTTTCCTACTATGGAAGTCAATGGGTTCCATCAACTGTTTGGAAAAAATAAATTCTTACACTTAACTATCCCTTTAAACTATAGGACAGGAAGAGCTAAATAAACTAATCTCTGCATCTAAACCAAGCGTGCCGCACAAGCCCTGAAAAGTGAAGCCAAAACGTCTCGATCGCCCCCCGGTGGCTGGTCCTAGCCCCGCCTCCCTGTGTTATTCAACGGGACGTGAGACCAACTAAACAATTCAATTACACGTCAAATATCTTTTTCCAAATGTGGTTTCTTTCATTTGCTGTCGTTTTCATCACGCTGATGTAAGTTCAAGTGTCTGTTTAAAAAATAAGTTGGTTTTTAGTTAGTTACGTGATGTGGTGGTGTAACGTCATGATTGACAGCTGTGATTGACAGGTTCTCTGAGCGAAGTAGTCACTGAAGCACCAACGGACATTTTTTTCCGGCATCTTCGGAGGACTGAGGAGATTGTATTTACTTTATTTTAACAAGCCTCTTGTCGTACTGCAATCATTTTTTAAAAAGTGTGCAGAATCCACTCTCCCTGAGTGCATTGTTGTTCCCTGTAGCAGAAGAGCCTTTTCTCAATATCATGTTCAAGATCGTTCAAGCTGGCCGTTATTAAGCCTCTCATCAAGAAATCACAATTGGATCTAAATGAATTTGCAAATTACAGACCCATTTCAAATCTTCCATTTACGTCTAAAATACTAGAAAAAGGGTAACACTTTACTTGAAGGGGTGTGCATAAGACTGACATGACACCGTCATAATCATGACATGGCAGATGTCATAAATATGAAGGAGGTCTTATGCATGTTTATAACAACTGTCATTAAGTGTCATTCGCTCAATTATGACATTTTTAATGCAAATATGACATTGTTTGAGATGTCTTTGTTATGACAACTTGACATAAACCAATACATCATAACCTGTCAGTGTCTTTGTCATGACAACTTGACATTACCAAGACAACATAAATATGTCATAAACATGACATAGCAGATTAACTATCAAACTTAAGAAACCACTTAGCTTTATGGGTTAACATTACATTAAACTTTCAGGAGATTGGTTTTGACATTGGCTGTCATGAGGCTATTATAACTGTGTCATGAATGTTTTTCTTGACCTCAACTACAGTGGTACACATTTAATTTGTCATTAAAATGTTATAATGGCTTCATGACAGCCAATGTCAAAACCAACCACATGACAGTTTAATGTAATGTTAACCCATAAAGCCTAAGTGGTTTCTTAAGTTTGATAATTAATCTGCTATGTCACGTTTATGACAGGTTTTGTTGTCTAAGTAAAGTCAAGTTGCCATAACAAAGACATCTCACACAATGTCATATTTGCATTAAAAATGTCATAATTGAGCGAATGACACTTAATGACAGTTGTCATAAACATGCATAAGACCTCCTTCATATTTATGACATCTGCCATGTCATGATTATGACGGTGTCATGTCAGTCTTATGCACACCCCTTCAAGTAAAGTGTTACCAGAAAAAGTCGTGTCTGCTCAATTGTGCTTTTTTTTGTGTGCAAAATTATGAAAAGTTTCAGTCTGGATTTAGGCCACATCATAGCAACGAAACTGCACTCGTTAAAATTAAAAAAGACTTCTAGCTTCTGACCAAGGCTGTATCTCAATACTAGTTTTACTCGATCTTTGTGCTGCGTTCGACACTATAGATCATCAAATACTCTTAGGCTATGTTTACACGCAAACGATCTGAAGAGAAAACGAGAAACGCAAAAGTGGCGTTGCGTTATCACTTTTAATTCTGTGTTTAGACGAGCGTTATGGAGGGGAAATCTGCATGCATATGGTGACTCAAATGTGTGTGAAATTCGATGTAGTATTCACTCCAGGTGGCTAGGTGGCAATGTGAAGCACTGCCACACAACAACACCAAGTCCGCGCGGCTGCGTACAACCTTCCTTCTAGACTAACCTGGCAGACTTTTGCGTTTTTGCCCTTTAGACGGGAACGCGACAGTGGAGCGTTTTTAAGATTTCCACTCTGGAGGGTGGTTTCACTTTTTTGCGTTTTTAAGACCCAAAAACGCCTTCACCGTCTAAACGAAAGGCACATCTGATCAAATATTTTTACGTTTTCACCCGCGAGCGTTCTTGTGTAAACAGGGCCTTAGATCGCCTGGTGCAAGTAAGCCTGAAGATTTTCGACAAAAATAGCGGTTTCAGTCTCCAAAAACGCCGGATCCGTGTGGACGAAACGCCAATACGATAAAAAATGTATACGTATACAGCGAAACGCGTCTCCGTGTGGACGGGCCCTTAGTCTGGTGAGCCAAAGAAAAATTTCCACTTCGGTGGACAATAAAGATTTTCTTTTCTATTCTATTTCTATCGACTACAAAATTAGCCCATACATGACCATATTAGCCCAGTTCTGTCAACACTGCATTGGCTCCCTAATAAACATCATATACATTTAAAAATATTGCTGATTACTTACAAAGCACTAAATGGTTTAGCTCCACAGTGCTTGAGCGAGCTCTTAAAGGGGGGGTGAAACACTCATTTTCATGTTATGTTAATCTTGAGTACCTATAGAGTAGTATTGCATCCTTCATATCTTCAAAAAGTCTTTAGTTTTATTATATTTATAAAAGAAAGATAGGCTGTACCGAGTCTTTCCGGAAAAAAACCAGCGGCTGGAGGCGGGCCGTGTGGGCGGAGCTAACGCTGTGCTAACGCGCCGAGCTAACAACACACAGAGACATTTGAAGCAGTTTTACTCAACGCCCGGTTCCAACGCACGACCATGAACCTTTATCATTGTGACTGCTCGATCCTTAAGCATTAGACGATCTGCAAATCCGTCGATCTGGGCTTTGTTTATAAAACAATCATCGTCGAAATGCAGGGAACAAACAGTATACAAACATATTTGTATAGATTGTTATTGCTGCTTCCACAGACATCAGTGTGTATTTTACAAACTCCAAATGTATTGTTTTACTCATGCTTATGTGCATTTAAATATCTGAAACCTAAAATAAACATTATGAGGTTGAAAACACTGCTTAGTTGTGATATATGACAGCGCTGAACGCGTCCGACTCTGGCTCAGCGCCAGCCAACGCGTGAAAGCACAGTTTGAATCTGGCAGTTATGCGACGTCACTGAACATTATAAATGTGGCACCGTACTCTCAGGGGCACAGAGATAAAAATCCCATATATGAGACCATACCGCTCAAAAGGTTAATCATGCGGCGCCCGAGTGCATTTGACCGGCAGAAAATCGGCATTTGTCAGACTGACTGGCCGGTCGCCGGTCATGGCCGATCACGTGAAAATCGGCCAATTCCGATCACCACCCGATCAATCGGTGCATCTCTAATCTGGTGCACATTGAGTCCCCCGAATCCACTATTAAAAATACATAATCCACCCGCAAACCGCCCATATTCTTTGATTTAGATATCTGCATCTGATCACATTACAATTATTCAAATTCTCAGTGTTAAGCATGATAACATGGTAACATATCACACTGAAGTTGGCTAATTAAAAAAGAACATTTATTTAAAATAAAAGTTCTTCTTTTGCCAAAATTACATTTCCTTAATAGCCTAAACAGAAGCTTTACTCCCTTCAAACTTAAATTGTCAATGTTTCATTACATCACTGTTTGAAAACACTCTGAATAATTTTTTGTACCTTTATAAAAGGCATTTTTTTCCATAAATGTTTGCTCCATCTTTCATTTCAAAGTCTTAAATTTGATCAATATATTCAATTAAAATAATAAGGCACTAGGCTGTTACCAATCAAATTAAATAATTTACATTGAAAAATTATAACTGTATTAAATGAGATTATTTTAAATATTTTTGAATATACAAATAAGGAATGTTGAAAAGAATGATACTTTGAAACTAAACTGCCAGTAGGAGGCGGCAGGCGACCATCTTAATGAGCGAGTCATTGAGTCATTCATTCAAACGATTCGTTCAATCGGCTGATTTATTCAGAATGAAGCAGTTTATGAATAGTTAATTGAATCTTTGACTCAACCGATTCGTTCAAAACGTTGAATCATTCAGTAATGCTGCTGCAACAAGCTGTGAGATGCGTTACGGTTCTGCTTCGATCTTTGTTTGGAACTATTTTCGCTGCTGAAACAGAACAAAAACAGTCATTGCATCTAAAATGTAAGTGACTTAATTTTAACTATTTGTTTATTGAACTGTTATGAAATCAGTCTCGGTTTCAATCTTGATGGCATTCAGGAAAACATCACTCTGGTCGCGTGTAGCCTAGGCTATTGATTCTTAACTATAATATGTTATAAATAACTGCGTGAGCCTCAACAGCGCAACTTTGTTACCGTCAGTACATTAGGTAGGACTATATTATTATCAACTATAGGCTATCAATCGCCACTTACATTAAATGAAATAAAACAGAATCATCCTCACGGTTTCGGTGATTCCCTAGTTATTTTTTATTTTATATTAAAAATTGTTTTAATCAGGGCATTTGTCCGGATTGGCTACAATTCTCTCTCACTTTTATCTTCAAAAAAAGAAAAAAAAAACACACGTGTCCTGGACACAGTCTATGGTCCCGGACTCCCGGACAAGCGTTATTGTCGAGCCATATGTTTTCCTTGATTTGTTTTCCCTGAAGAGAATTACGTTGTTGAAAACGAAAGTAAAAGAGTCACGCACGTTCATTGCTTTTTACCGTGATGAGAGTTCCGTGTCTTTATTAAACTCAACACATTATAATGATTTATCTGTCATCCACCCTCGATTAATTGGAATGGAATATTTTATTACTTGGCCCGCCCGACCCGCGGATTATCCACGCAGCACTATACGGTTTGAAAATGGACAAGCGGTAACCGCAACAGAACCGTCACGCTGGGAAAAGTGTATCTGACCATGACTGTCTGTCCAAGTTTTGTCGAGAGCAACAGTGTTCATTACTAACCATTCAACTCCGGATTGATTCTGGAATCTTCGCTGGGGGAATAAGCATTAAGCACCGGCAACAATCCATCCTCTAACTAACGCATGCTCATGTTTTGATTCAGATCGTGCTCGAAGAGGAGGGGCTAGTCGTGCCTCCGTTGTCAGTTTTTTGAGAGAGAGAGGGAACAAGCAGCGCGCAGCTCTACAATAAAATAAAATTTTACCTATATTAAAAAAAAAATCTGAATCAATCCGTGGCGGTCAGCGACAGCGTTGATATTGTGGCGGGCCGCCACAAATTAATGAATGTATGGGAAACCCTGGAAGAAAGTCTGTCTAGCTTTGCCTAGTTCCATATTAAAAGCATGGATGCAGTCTTTGTAGATGTTATAATGGACTACAAGTTTTGTCTTCCGCCACATGCGCTCTGCTTTTCTGCATTGTCTTTTCATATTTTGCACTGCTGTTGAGTTTCTCCAAGGTGCTTTTTGTCTGCCACTCTTGTCTGGGTTGGGGGAGATAACCCCCCAATATTTTAATCTATGCATTACACCTAGGCCTGTCGCGATAGTCGATAAGTCAATTAATCGCACGATAAAAAAAAATGAGCTCGATAATTTTTCCGGCCGCGATAATTCCATTTGCATGCTTGTTTGTTTTCCTCGTCTCTCTCTCTCTACCAAAGAGACTGGATGACCACTCTCGGTTCCTAAGCGTATAGGAGGAGTGAACCCGCTTGTCAGTCACATGGTCTTTGTGTGGGAAAGCGCCGGCGGGACTGTTTGCGGCGACTGCCGGGAGAGAGAGAAGACACTTTGTGAGTTGCGACAGCGAGCCCGATCACATGAAAATGCGTATCTATACCACGAATGTTATTTCTCGTGCCATTTATACGGCAAAAATAGTTTTTGCGTGCATATGATACGCTCTTTATGGCGTGTAATACGCACGCACTCCTCACCCCTAATCCTAACCAAGTATTTTCAGTGCGTAGCATACACGCAATAAAGTGCGTCTCCGTCTTCCCGACAGTACACAATCACTCGCCAAAGTAACAGGAGGACAAAGTAACAGGAGGACAGTGCAAAATTGTGCGATATGGCTTGTTGAGGCTTTTTTTATTTGTTTACAAAGGTCCTAACTGTCAGTTTTGCCTGTTATGGAATTTATGCCTAATGTCTAAAGCCTAATGTTTAATATTTTTTGAAGTGCATTTTTGTTTACATCCATTTTATTTATTAACAGACATTTATTTTGTTAACAGACACTAAGAGTCCATTGCTTTTATTGTTTTTGGTTGTTTTGTTCATTTTTTTGGATATTTAAAATGTTTTCCGTTTTCAATGTTTAATATTCTTTAGAAATAAAAGTTTATAGATCGTTGGAAAGGTGTACCCGAATTATTATGCCATTATAATTATATTAAATGAAAATGGTCTCAGAACGACAATATTATCGTTTATCGCGATAATTTCTTGGACAATTTATCGTCCAGCAAAATTTGTTATCGTGACAGGCCTAATTACCCCCCCCCCCCCCCCCCCCCCAAAAGCAGCCAATTACAATTCCCTTGTTGTACTACCGAAGTTAATGAAAGGTGTATGATAATAATAATAATAATCAAGTTGTACGGCACCACAGCAATCAACTAACAGCTTAACGTTACATTTCTGTGGTAAATTGTAAACTACAGCTCCTGCACTGGGATTTAAGGATTATCTGGATAATCTGCGCAGATTTCAGTTGATGATTCTGTTTAAAGTTATTAAAAACGAATAGGGCTGGGTACCGAGTTCGATACTTTTTAGGTACCGACCGAATTGCCTCGATACTACCGAGTATCGAAAAATGACTTGTTTTTCGGTACCAGGTTTCGATACCTAAGGGGTTAACTCGTCAACGTCAGTGCTCAAACAAATACATATAAAATGCACAACGACACACGTAAAGTCGCTCACGCACATACACGCAAACTCTACACACACGAGACGCGCAGAACTCTCCGCGCACATACTCATATGAGAGGCGCGCGCTGTGATGTGGATAAGTCGATCAAATGAGTGGCTACATTTCTCCAGGCTCGACGCCAACAGCGCGCGATGCAGTATTTGCTGTAAAATAATTGCTGCAAAGACCGGTACCGCGACAGATATGATGAAGCCCTTGACAGTGCACGGAGTAAACATAAGAGCAGTAAGTTGCTGCGTCTTCGACTGGTAAATGAAGAGATACCTTGTTGATCACTCTGACAAATTAAAATAAGACCTACTGCATGTAGCCTGCCGTTCAGAAATGTGTTGGTTAGTCAGATTTTTTTTTTTTCAGTAAGGATGCATTAAAGTGTTCAAAAATGACCTTAAAACATGTGTAATGTTACAAAAGATTTCTGTTTCAAATAAATGCTGTTCTTTTGAAAATTTTATTCATCAAAGAAACATGAAAAAAAATTATCGTTTCCAAAATATTAAGCAGCACATTGTTTTCATATTTCTGAATGATCATGTGACACTAAAGTAATGATTTAGAAAATTTAGCTTTGACATCACAGGAATAAATTACATTTTGAAATATATTCAAATGAGACTTTAAATTGTAATACTATTTCACAATGTTGTATTTTTGATCAAATAAATTCAGCTTTGGTGAGCATGAGCTTTTTATATAAAAAAAATTGTTCCTTTGTGCACTGGCGAAGGAGCATGAGTCAAACTGAAAAAATAAAACCAAAGTTTTTCTGAAGGTAATGTGTTATGTAATCTTGTTAAAATGGGATTCATAAAATTGGTATCGAAAAAAGTATCGTTCAGGAACCGGTATCGAAATCAAGGTATCGGTATTGGTATCGAAATTTTTGGAACGATACCCAGCCCTAATAACGAATCATGAATGATAGAGAAAGAAAAGAGCAGAATGTGCTTTTATATTGCTTTAGAAATAAGTGATAAGTCACAAAAGAGAACTGAATTCTGCTCTGCGCGCGCTCCGAGCGCAACACGGACAAGCAGTCTTTGTCTCCGGTTCCACGCCTTAAAGGCCAAATAAACACAGAAATATTTCAAAATGCCAAGTCGAGTATTCCTGTATAAACAGTAGATGCAAGCTTGCACTATGTACATTTGTGCCAGTTGGAGCAAAAATCACAGGTTCTATTTAGTTATTTTTATTTATTATTGTATATGTTAATCTTCTCTTATGTTCAACAACGTAAAGATTAAAAATTATTTACTTTAAGGGGTCTAAAATAAAGAAAAGAGAAAATTGTTTGTTACTCCTGCACTTTATTATACTGAATGTCCTTTGTTTTTTGTTGTTGTTTTTTTGTACTTGATTGCAATAAATTATGGTTGAAAAAAATAAGAATCGTGTAAGAGAATCGTGATCTCAATTACCATGGAGAAAAATCGTGATTTACATTTTAGCAAGAATTCATTGAGGATTGTTGCACTGCAGCTGTCTTCTAGCCAGGTTTAATTTAGAAGCATAAAATCCAGGTTGTTTGTGGTCATTAAGTCATTGACTAGAAGTGATTTATTTTTAAGTGAGTGGATGTTTAAAAGTGCTAACTTCACAGTCTTACTTTTTGTCCCCACAGCAATCTTAAGCCGCTTTTCCACCGACATTACCCGGAACAATTTGTCCCAGGAACTTTTTTCCCAGGAACTTTTTTTGCCCCAGACCGGTTGCTTTCTGCGTTTACACCGCAGTCTAAAGTACCGGGAAGGTAAACTGCGCGCAACTGCTCCTCCCAGTCTGCGACGGACAGTAATCAGTTTTGAGCGCCACATTTATAATAGGCCTAAGTATGGAGGAGATTCAAACTGTGCTGCAGTTATGTATTGGTTTACTAACGAGGTAATTAACAAAACAAAATAGACGAGCACTGATACTAAAGCGTGTTCAGAAAGCTCGTATGCGTATAAAATTAGACAACGTATGTTATCAGTTATTGTGAGACGCCTGGGACGAACGCGCAAAAATTTCCTCTTTCGCAAATACGCTTAAAAAAAAGCCTGAACCCCGTCTATCAATCATAAATAGTGACAGTCTTGTAAATAGTTGTTTGTTACTAACCTCAAAGCGCTATTTCAATCCTGTTATAGTAAATTTGTAACATGGTTTGGAGTGCCTTGCAATAGATGACAATGTGTAAACATAATGACTTAATAATAAAAGCTGTGGCAGAAAAGAGACGAGCACTGATAAAGCGTGTTCAGTAAGCTCGTAATGCTAACGTTAGATATAAAATTTGTATGTTATCAGCTATTGCAGACATTGACCGTGAGATGGCTGGGACGAACGCGCAGAAAGTTTCCTCTTCCACAAATACCCTTAATAAAGCCTGAAACTCGTCGCCAGTCCACCAGTTTTTTTTTTTTATTAAATTCCATATTTGCAGACAGACATCTCTTACTGCATGAAGCCACGACACGAACCGCAATATATTTTTTAAAAAGGGAGGTTAAAAATAAATAAATGCTGCGTGGTGTCATCCAACCAAAATGCGGCGTGAACACAACCAATCAGCTTGTGCAGCGCACAAGTCCCACCCCTGAAAGTTCCTGAACTTTGAAAAAGTACTACCTCATGAGCAGGGACTATCGGAGGGGGAAATATTTACCCGGAACTTCATTTAGACCCTGGTTCCTGCGGTGTAAACACATCGAGTACCAGCCCAAAGTTCCTAGTTCCTGGGGAAAGTTCCTGCGGTGGAAACGCGGCTCTAGTTTGACATGTAATAGGCACCAAATTAGTTGGGTTTGCTGTACGGCTATTGAAGGCCTTAGACTTTCTATCTTGTAATAGAACAGCAATAGAGAAAGATACAGGCACACTGGGTTCCCGCTTGTTCTGTAAACATTTGATAAAGTTACTATTATCAAAGCAGAGACCCAACACACATCACTGAGAGCTGGTATCAGTTGTTTTTGGTTCACCTCGAGCAGATGGAGGAGGGTGTGGGCCCTGGCGTTGTGGCAGAGGCCGAAGAGCTCTCACAGGGGGAGGGGGAGCTGGGCCCGCAGGCTTTGGTGGTTGAGGTGCCTGCATATTTTTGCTTGATATCTGGAAAAAGAGTTGGATAGTTTGGTTCCAGTATACACCAGTTCTTCCATTTTCTGTGAGAAGCACAGAAGTGGCGATGCTGGAGAGAGGGAGAGAGTGTCTGGTGAAAGTGGCTGTTGCTCTGGTGTTATCGGAGGCTGTGATATGCTGACCTGGCTTCCCTGGCTGTTTTCCAGGAAGTCTTCCTTGGGTGCTGAATCTTGGAGCAGAGATATATCAATTAGATATTGTCCTTTAGCACTCTTGAACCAAGTTTGTTTTGGTGGTGGCCATCCTGATGAAACCGTTGTCTCTGACTCCAGAAAAGATTGAAGTTGTCAGTGAAGTTCACTCCTTTTATATTGAAGGTTTTTTGCAGCCATGTATTTAGCCCAAGCAACCGTGAAAACCTGTTTGTTCCTCTAGCTGAAAGAGGTCCATTGATGAATGTTTGAACTTTCAGTCTTTTAAGTGTTTCAAAAAGTTCATTGAAATCCTTCTTAAGGAGTTCTGACTGCTCTTTATGAATATAATTTTTCCCCACATGAATGATGAGTCGATTTGCAGTCTTATGTTTCATCAGAATGTTCTGAAGTTCCCTGTTTACATCAGAAGTTGTTGCTTGTGGAAGGCATTTAGTACGTAGTTGTATCCCTGCCGCTAATGTTTCTGATTATGGAGTCCCCCACTATCAGAGTCCTGGGCTCGCCGCTGTCTGCTCGACCTTGAGCGCCAGTTAGCATCAGTGTTAGCTACAGGCTGATTCAGGATCACATTCATCACGTTTGGGGATTCCTCATTTACATTCATTAGTACTTCAAATCTGTTCTCAAGAATGATGTATAGGCGGTGGTTGGAGACCAGTGTTTGCAATCCTTGTCAGAGCTGTATCTGGGGTAGAGGATGCTACTGCGGCAATATATGATGCTTGTGACAATCTGATGTCTCGAGTGCCTTTGGGTCTCGCTCCCTGTTTGTGCCATCGATTAGTAAGTTGATCGGCTTGTTTCTCTACCTGTCGAGGAGCACTAGTTTCATGGGACTCACCGGCTATATGCTGAGGGTGTCCGTGACAAAGCTCTGTTGTGTGTTCTGTAATTGTTAGGCCTTACAAATGTATAGTTCAGAAATGGTCACGTCTGCGTTGCCATGCAAGCCGGAATTATCCCGACGACGTTTTATCTGTATAGAGGTAAAGGGAAGGAGGCCTTCACAGGGGAGAGAATAGTTGACACTTCAGGACTGCGTTGTCATCGTGTCCTGGCGCTGGTCCTTCATCAGATCTGTATACGGCCTGGATTCGGCGGACAGCGGTAAACCTCGGGATAAACAGAGAGACTAATATTAGCGTATACGCCATCCTTTTTATGATGTACCAAGTACATCAGGATTTATGGGAAGTGTTTCCAGTCCTTATTCATTAAATTGAATAAGACTTAATATTTAGTTGCAAATCCTTTGCTTGCAATAGCTGCATCAAGCCTGTGACCCATTGACATCACCAAACTCCTGCATTCTTCTTTTGTAATGCTTTTCCAGGCTTTCAGCGCAGCCTTTTTCAGTTGTTGTTTGTTCTGGGGGGTTACTCCCTTCAGTCTCTTTTTTAGCAGGTAAAATGTATGCTCTATAGGGTTTAAGTCTGGAGATTGACTTGGCCAGTCTAAAACTTTTCACTTCTTGCCCCTGATAAACTCCTTTGTTGTTTTGGCGCTGTGTTTTGGGTCATTATCTTGCTGCATGATGAAGGATCTCCCAATCAGTTTGGTTGCATCTTTCTGTAAACTGGCAGACAAAATGTGTCTGTACACTTCTGAGTTCATTGTGCAGCTGCCATCATGTGTTACATCATCAATGAAGATTAATGAGCCCGTCCCAGAAGAAGCCATGCAAGCCCAAGCCATGACATTACCTCCACCGTATTTCCACCGTATTTCACAGATGAGCTTGTGTGTTTGGGCTCCAAACTTTAGCCTTTCCATCACATTGGCTCCTCTCTTTGGCTCTCAACGAAGGCGGTCGCATTTTCTTCCCTTCCTCTCCCTTATCTCCCCTGCTTTGCTCCTCTCGTCTCGTCTAGTCTACTGTCTTGTACTTTGAGAGACTCTCTCTGCACTGCTCTCCAAACTAAGAAATTATGGATTTGATCAACTGGTCTCTCAACGCAATTGACACCATCTTCTCGACGAGAAGCTTGGGTTCGGGGGAACCTGACTGCCCTGCCGGAACGTTCGCAGCTGGCTACACGATGGACGCGTGGGAGAGGTGGCGGGTCGTGTGTCTGGCGGCTCTTTCCGTGGAGGACATTGAAGATATCTACCTTTTCGGAACCATGATAACAGGTTTTCTGCTGTTTGGATTAGGCATTGCCCTGGTTTATCGAGGAATTAATAAGACGGTGACAGCTGTCCAAAACCCCACAAGGCTGCCCGTCATGATTGAAGCAGTGGGCAGAGCTGTCAGCACTCAGACTGTGACTTTGGTGACTATGAACCAAAATATTGATAACATCTTGGAGAAGCTTACAGCTTTGCAAAGGCAAATGGATCGTTTCGGAGACCCAAATGGACCAGGAGCTGTGTAAATTGGAATGCGGCTACTCGTCCCAAGACCAAACAACCCCAATCTTATCTGCTTTCGGCCCCCCTCTACCAGCACTGGCCTTGGCCGAGGCTGCTGCTGCAACAACAACTCCCTCTGGAGAGAGCACTGCAGCGAGACGCTCTTGCCTTCCTTCCCCCACTCCCCACTGACACCTGCTGATTGTTGACTCTGTCTGGGACCTGATCAAGGTTGACTCCATGGCAACTGCTGTGTATCGCTATGACATCCTGCGGACTGAAGCACCTAGATTAGGATGTCAGGCGTAGCGACTCTCGAGGCCTACACATACACGGACTCTTACATATACACAGATATGCAATCACCCTCCCCCACCCCCCATCCCTCGCCTTCGACGCTTTGTACCCCCAGTCTGACAGGCGGGTCTGACCAGCGCCGAAAATGGCTGCAGGACCGGATGGCTGCTTGCCTGTGCTGGGTTACCTCCACCCCCCACTGCCCTCCCCTGTTGCAAGTCTTGTGTGTTCATGTTGTGTACTGATTATGTGCTAATGTTGCTGAGGTGTTTTTTTACTGTTCCCAAACTGTACTCCTTACAGGAGCATAGTCTGGGGGTTGCCTTTTTTTCCTCCTCACCTCTCCTCATGTTATGCTGTATTTTTTTCCTCAATGCTCTGTCTTCCTGTCCTGTCTTCCCCCTTGTCATATTGTATGTATGTTTGTATGGACAGGTTGATGGCGGAATTTCGCTGGTACCTGTGACTAGTGACCAATAAAGCTACTACTACTACTACTACTACTACATTGGTAAAGGTTCATCTTTGTCTCATCAGTCCATCCTTGTCTCTGTTCTTTTTGGCAAATTCCAGCCTGGCCTTCATATTCTTCTTGCTAATGAGAGGTTTGCATCTTCTGGTGTAGCCTCTGTACTTTTGTTCATGAAGTCTTCTGCGAACAGTAGATTGTGATACCTTCACTCCTGCCCTCTGGAGGTTGTTGCTGATGTCACTAACAGTTGTTTTAGGGTCTTTCTTTACAGCTCTCATAATGTTTCTGTTGTCAACTGCTGATGTTTCCTCGGTCTACCCTTTCGAGGTCTGTTACTTAGTATACCAGAGGTTTCTTTCTTCCTCAGTAATTTTCAAATGGTTGTACTGGCTATGGCCAATGTTTGTGCAATGGCTCTAATTGATTTTCCATTTTCTCTCAGCTTCACAATTGCTTGTTTTTCACTCATGGACCGCTATCTTGTTATCATGTTGGTTACACGTCTAACTATAAATGCAGTCTGCACAGGCAAAACCAAAATCTGAAACTGAGCGCAGACGTTCAGTGCTATTTATTGTTTGAATAATCAATGTAATAGGACACGCCAGGGCAACAAAACACACCTGCCAGTCACATGTTCCAATACTTTTGGTCACATGAGCAATGGGTGGGTTCAAACAAAAGGTTATATCTTCTAAGTGGAGTACCGCAGGGATCTGTGTTAGGCCCTCTGTTATTCTCAATATATATGCT
The DNA here is from genome assembly GCF_965113295.1 of Leuciscus leuciscus. Classification (NCBI taxonomy): domain Eukaryota; kingdom Metazoa; phylum Chordata; class Actinopteri; order Cypriniformes; family Leuciscidae; genus Leuciscus; species Leuciscus leuciscus. Next base: position 21,346,496 of record NC_138725.1, on the reverse strand, counting down.
GCCACTTGGAAATATTATAAGGAAACATGGAATTAGTTTCCATTTGTTATGCTGATGACACTCAAATATATATTTCATCACGGCCAGATGAAAACGCTAAATATCCAAATTGACAGAGTGTGATAAAGATATAAAAGATTGGATGACGCGCAATTTTCTTTTATTAAATCCAGACAAGACAGAGGTACTAATCATCGGTTTAAAAAACGCCCACAAAACCTCTCACACTACAACTTTAACATAGTAGGATGTCCTGTTACTTTATCCACTACAGTAAAATACCTGGGTGTTATACAAGACTGCAACCTGTCTTTTGAAAATTATATTTTGAGATTTCACCAGAAGGAATATGAGGCGCCATCTAGGGCTTAAATCAAACTTCATTCACGCACATATGAAACCCTTACATACACATATACTAAGTAGTCACACATACATGTATACTGCTGAATGCTCAAACTAATACATATGAAATGCACAACATCACATCGTAAGTCGCTCACGCACACACACGCAAACTCTACACACACGAGACGCGCTTCCATATACATATTGCATGTTTCAGGCTTCCTCTACTTTCAGAGTCATCCTGCAGATATGAGGGTCGTATTTTAATTGTGGTTGAATACAAGCTCCCCCATGTTGTGGTCACCAGGTTAGAGGTCCTACCAGGTCTTCCTGGAGGTAAGCTCCCTTTAGGCCCTCACAGGCCTCCTCAGTGTTTTGAAACACAAACACTGGGTAGATCCATGGATCGAGTAGAGAAACTCCCCTCGCTTGTAAGGGCTGTAAAGCACTATGCTGAGTCATACTCTCCAGGATGTCCCGTCTCTGAGATCTGGGCTGAGTGGTTCACTGCCTGAGCGCAGTCCCTCGGGTTGGATGCCTTCCAAAGGCAAGTGTCCAGAGGCTCTGTCTTCGGACAGACAGGAAGTGGCCAGACTGTAGTGTCTTATGTAGTGACACCAGGTCAGGCCTGCCTGGTGGCATTTCAGGTGGCACCTTCCCCTGAATAGTGACTGGCTGGGATTCCCTCGGGTCCCCTAGCCACATTCCCTAGAAGGGACCCTTTCTAGTTTTTGAATTGTGGTCCTAGGCCTTTGAGCTGGCCCAGGTAGACCTTCCTTTAAATCTGCAGAGGTTTTTCTGTGGTATCCTTTAGCTTGGGCTATGACCGTAGGGAATGCTGTCACTGACAGCCCAGTGTGACCTGAGGGCATGCACTCCCCTTAGCATGGTGGCGTTGGTATATCGTTCCCCATTGCGGCATTCTGACGTAGTGTAGAATTCCCTTTCGAAAGGGAACGTCTCAGGTTCCCTGAGAACAGGGAACGAGACACTACGTCTTTCTGCCATGCCTCGGGGCCTGCCTGCAACAGTCCCTTCAGACGATAGGATGTTGTCTTGTGTGCAAGGCTCCCCTTTATACATCCAGGTCGCGCGTTAATCAATCAAGCTGATGATTCACGGGCTGTCGCCGGTCAACATGATTGACGTGAGTTGATATTTGATTTCAGACACCTGTCACGCCTGAGGCGTTCCCCATTGCGTCATTCTGACGTAGTGTCTCGTTCCCTGTTCTCAGGGAACATAGGTTACAGTCGTAACCTGAGACGTTTCTGATGCAGAAAAGTTAGTTCATGCATTCATGACCTCGAGACTAGATTACTGTAATGCTTTATTAGCCGGTTGTCCTGCATCCTCAATAAACAAGCTACAGTTAGTCCAAAATGCAGCCGCTAGAGTTCTTACTAGATCAAGAAAATATGATCATATAACACCAATTTTATCATCACTACATTGGTTACCTATAAAGTTCCGTATTAATTACAAGGTATTGCTACTGACTTATAAAGCCCTAAATGGCTTAGCTCCAGTCTATTTAACGGATCTTCTATCGCCCTATAATCCATCACGCTCTTTAAGATCACTAAATTCAAGGCTTTTGGTCATACCTAGGATATCCAGATCCACCAAAGGAGGGAGAGCATTTTCACATTTAGCTCCTAAACTCTGGAATAGTCTTCCTGATACTGTTAGTTGCTCAGCCTCGCTCTCCCAGTTTAAAACTAGATTAAAGACGCATCTCTTCAGCCAGGCATTCATACTTTTAATCTTACAGTTAAATCTGACCTCTAGTTCATAAACACCAGAGGAGAACTGGCCCCCGACTGAGCCTGGGTTCTCCCAAGGTTTTTTTTTCTCCATTAGGTCACCTGATGGAGTTTTTCAGTTCCTTGCCACTGTTGCCTTTGGCTTGCTCAGTTGGGGATATTTGGGATATTTCATTTAATTAATCAATCAATAATTCTATTGATCAGCATTATCAAACGTGGACATTTTCCACTAGAAACAAGCATTGATGTATTATTTTAATTTAATACTGTGAAGTTGCTTTGATACAATCTGTATTGTGAAAAGCGCTATATAAATAAACTTGACTTGACTAAGTTGTGTATCAGATCCAAATGTAAATACCTGGAAATAAAAGCTGAAATGTTGATCTCTTCCCTCATATTCATCTTAGATGTCAAACATATACAGTCCCCTCCAAAAGTATTGAAACAATTACAGATTTTGGCAATTCCTTTCATTTTTCTGTAGACAGATAATAATAGGCAAATGCAAATGATCAATTCGAAACCATTCACTTGCCTTTTGACGCCACCTTTTCCACCTTCACAATCATGGAAAGTTTCAAGGACATATAATCAATTTATAAAAAGGCATCAAATTATCATAATATTTTATAACAGTTGTCTACTTTCTACCATTACATCAAGGCTCACTTTCATGTCCTTTCACTTTATATTTCTCTCTGGTTAATTATTTTGATGTACTGAAAATTAAATTTAATATTTTTGTCTTTCATGTCAGACCTGATGGAAGTGAAGGAGGAGAGTGAAGAACTGAGTGAAGTGAAGGAGGAGAGTGAAGAACTGATGGAAGTGAAGGAGGAGTGTGAAGAACTGATGGAAGTGAAGGAGGAGAGTGAAGAACTGAGTGAAGTGAAGGAGGAGAGTGAAGAACTGAGTGAAATGAAGGAGGAGAGTGAAGAACTGAGTGAAGTGAAGGAGGAGAGTGAAGAACTGAGTGAAGTGAAGCAGGAGAGTGAAGAACTGAGTGAAGTGAAGGAGGAGAGTGAAGAACTGAGTGAAGTGAAGGAGGAGAGTGAAGAACTGAGTGAAGTGAAGGAGGAGAGTGAAGAACTGAGTGAAGTGAAGGTGGAGAGTGAAGAACTGAGTGAAGTGAAGGTGGAGAGTGAAGAACTGAGTGAAGTAAAGGAGGAGAGTGAAGAACTGACATTTTTAAAGGAAAGAAGAGCCAAGAAATCTTACACCTGCACTCAATGTGGAAAGAGTTACACAACCAAACAAAGTCTTGAGTGTCACACGAGGATCCACAGTGGAGAGAAGCCGTTCTCATGCGATCAATGCGGGAAGAGTTTCACACACATATCAAGTCGTAATCAACACATGAGGATCCACACCGGAGAGAAGCCGTTCTCATGTGATCACTGCGGCAAAACATTTCCTAGTACATCAGTCCTGAAGGCACACCTGAGAGTTCATACGAAGGAGAAGCCACATTTATGTTTTGTGTGTGGAAAAAGTTTTTCACTTCTGCCATATTTACACACACATCAGAAAATTCACACTGTTGTGAGAGAGTACATGTGCTTTGAGTGTGAGAAGACTTTTACTACAGCACACAGTTTAAAACTGCACCAGAGAATCCACACTGGAGAGAAACCTTACAAGTGTTCACACTGTGACAAGAGATTCAGTCTGTCAGCACATCTGAAAACACATGAGATGATCCACACTGGAGAGAAACCTTACAAGTGTTCACACTGTGACAAGAGATTCAGTCAGTCACCACATCTGAAAACACATGAGATGATCCACACTGGAGAAAAACCTTACAAGTGTTCACACTGTGACAAGAGATTCAGTCATTCACCACATCTGAAAACACATGAGATGATCCACACTGGAGAAAAACCTTACAAGTGTTCACACTGTGACAAGAGATTCAGTCATTCACCACATCTGAAAACACATGAGATGATCCACACTGGAGAAAAACCTTACAAGTGTTCACACTGTGACAAGAGATTCAGTCAGTCAGTAAATCTGAAAACACATGAGAGGATCCACACTGGAGAACAACCTTACAAGTGTTCACACTGTGACAAGAGATTCAGTCAGCCAGCACATCTGAAAAGACATGAGAAGATGCACACTGGAGAAAAACCTTACAAGTGTTCACACTGTGACAAGAGATTCAGTCAGCCATCAAATCTGAAAACCCATGAGAAGATGCACACTGGAGAAAAACCTTACAAGTGTTCACACTGTGACAAGAGATTCAGTCGATCAGCATATCTGAAAACACATGAGAGGATCCACACTGGAGAAAAACCTTACAAGTGTTCACACTGTGACAAGAGATTCAGTCATTCATCATTTCTGAAAACACATGAGATGATCCACACTGGAGAGAAGCCGCACGCGTGTGATCAGTGTGGGAAAAGTTTCTGTATTAAAAGTCGCCTAAAGCTACACATGAAGGTCCACACTGGAGAAACCACTTAAACACAGTCTGAGATCACAGTAAGTAGTTTATTTTCATGTGCTGAGCAGCAAAGCTCTTCTGTCAAGTCATTTTCATTTATATAGCGCTTTTAACAATGTAGATTGTCTCAAAGCAGCTTTACAGAGATAAATGTATAATTTAACGTAAGATTGTTTTGGCTTAATAGCGGTTCTTTAATAAAGTTATTTTCCAGCTAAAGTTAGTTTTGATTGATTCGCTTCCGTCGCAACGATCATTTGTTTTTAAATTAGGGCCGCCAAGACGACACCATTCTCTCTACACAGACTTTAAACGCGAACCTGTGAGAAACGCTGATGGCGTTCAGATGCGCATTAAGAACTGTTCTATAGTTATGTGCGTTTGAATATATGTGTGCAGGTTTGGAATTCCCTGCAAACCAAGCCTAAACAAATTACTGGTGTTTCCTTATAGTTTTGATTCAGAATTTTATTTGATCAATTCGGGGTAGATACGCAAATTGAGTTTTCCCGACGATGCGTTATCTGTAGAGTGGGAAAGGGATCCTCCATATGGAGAGACTAGTTGCCACTTCAGCACTGCGTTGACATCGGGTCCAGGCGAAGGTCCTTCATCAGATCTGGAAACGGCCTGGATCCGGCAGGCTGCGGGAAAACCTTGGGATAAACAAAGACACTAAAATTAGCGTAGATGCCATTCTTCTCATGATGTAACAAGTACATCAGGATTTATGGGAAGTGTTCCCGGTTCCAGCTGACCTAATCTATGCAGCCTAATATTGAATTATAGAAGTCTATAATGTATTATGTGAACGCTATGTCAAAGAGATGTGTCTTTAATCTAGATTTGAACTGACAGAGTGTGTCTGCTTCCCGGACAATGGTAGGAAGGCTGTTCCAAAGTTTTGGTGCTAAATAGGAAAAGGATCTACCGCCAGCAGTCGATTTTGATATTCTAGGTATTATCAACTGGCCGGAATTTTGAGATCGCAATAGACGTGAAGGAGTATAATGCGTTAAGAGCTCGCTCAAGTACTGCGGAGCTAAACCATTTAGTGCTTTGTAAGTAATCAGCAATATTTTAAAATTGATGCGATGTTTAATAGGGAGCCAGTGCAGTTTTGACAGAACCGGGCTAATATGGTCATACTTCCTGGTTCTGGTAAGAACTCGAGCTGCTGCGTTTTGAACTAGCTGTAGTTTGTTTATTAAGCGTGCAGGGCAACCACCCAGTAGAGCATTACAATAATCTAGCCTTGAGGTCATGAACGCATGGACTAATTGTTCCGCATTTGTCAATGAGAGCATATGACGTAATTTAGATATATTTTTAAGATGGAAAAATGCGGTTTTACAGATACTAGACACGTGACTTTCAAATGAAAGATTGGTATCAAAGAGCACACCTAGGTTCCTAACCGACGACGAAGACTTAACAGAGCAGCCATCAAGTGTTAGACAGTATTCTAGGTTATTACATGAGGAATTTTTCTGTCCAATAATTAGAATCTCTGTTTTTTCAGAATTTAGAAGTAGGAAATTACGAGTCATCCAATTTTTTATATCAGCTATGCATTCTGTTAATTTAGTGAATTGGTAAGTTTCGTTAGGTTTTGAAGAAATATAGAGCTGAGTATCGTCGGCATAACAGTGGAAGCTAATTCCATGTTTCCTAATGATATCTCCTAATGGTAGCATGTACAGAGTGAACAGCAGCGGTCCTAGTACTGAGCCCTGTGGTACGCCATACTGAACTTGTGATTGATAAGACATCTCTTCATTTACTGCTACAAACTGATAACGGTCAGATAAGTATGATTTAAACCATGCTAGTGCAATTCCACTAATGCCAACATAGTTTTCTAGTCTATTTAAAAGAATGTTGTGGTCAATGGTGTCAAACGCAGCACTAAGATCGAGTAACACTAATAGAGAGACACAACCACGATCGGATGATAAGAGCAAATCATTTGTTACTCTAACGAGAGCAGTCTCAGTACTATGGTATGGTCTAAATCCGGACTGAAAATCCTCGCAGATATCATTTCTTTCTAGAAAGGAACATAGTTGTGAAGATACTGCCTTTTCTAGTATCTTTGACAGAAAAGGTAGATTCGAGATCGGCCTGTAATTGACTAATTCTGAAGGATCAAGTTGCATTTTTTTAACAAGCGGTTTAATCATAGCCAGCTTAAAGTTTTTTGGTACGTATCCTAGAGACAAAGATGAATTAATGATATTAAGAAGAGGATCTATGACCTCTGGAAGCATCTCTTTCATTAGCTTAGTCGGTATAGGGTCTAACATACAGTTAGTGTAAGTTAGACTAACATACTCTCAATGTATACTAAACATTTAGTGCAGCAGCAGCGAGCATGAGGAGAATATGTTCAGCATGAGGAGTTCATTCAGACCTGAGCGATTTCGTGTTCGTTTGTGTGATTGTTTCGTCAAGTCAGAAGTCAAAGTCAGTTTGAGATCAGTGAGGGGAATTGATATGGGAATCAATCTCAAATAAATCAAGTGAAAATCAAATGAATCAAAAATCAAGTGTCATACTGGAACAGAGACTGCTAAATGCTTTACATTGAGCCTATAATGAATGAGCCGCGTGAGACATTAAATTAATGAACAATAGTGCAACTCTTTGGAACATAACTATTCCCTTAGTTCCCATTACTATTTGGAAAGTTTTATAATCATTTTCAATTTCTTTGCATGTAAATATATATAAATTCTGCACGTTATTATTTTAATGATCTAACTACTTTAGTGATTAATGTAGTTATCATAAGATCAAACTAGCTAGGCTACATTTAGATTACTTTGGACATTATGCTGCTGTAATAATTTATCTGGTTGATGAAGATGAGTGTCATTAGTGATTGTTTTTGTGTTATTGATGTTTTATTCATGTCAAAGTGTGAGAAATGACAGTATTGTCTATCAATAGAGCAGTTTTACAGGCTTTTATCATCTATCCTGACTCAAATAATGTGTTTCTAACAGCAAACACTCAGAATAAAGTGAGATGATCTGCTGATGATCCTGAATGGCTTGTTGAATGAGTGTTGATAGTCTGAGGCTCATCAATATTAACAGATCTGCTGAAAACACTCTTTATTTCATGACAATAGTTCCTGTTTTCATCTCATTTATTATGCTGATGTCTTCAGATCTCCTGTAAATTGACACTTAAAGCTCATTTCATTGGTGTCAACAGACTGAGGGGATTTGATGGTTACTATATATACATTTATTTATGTGTTTATGATTTTAACTGTTTTTCTTACCATTATTCATATTTGCAAGAATTTAGATTATTTCTATACCTTTATTTCTAGATACCTGTATTTTAATTAAGATTCAGAATAATGTTAGGATTAGCAATACAAATAATGAATGAGTTGTTATTTCTCACAGGGTTATTCACTTCAGCTTGTGTTTCTGGTGTCCCACTTTCACATGCGTATTAATGGAAGTCAGTGCAAGGAAAAGTCTAGTGTGAACGGCCATTAATAATAAAACAAACTCAGTAACTGACATATTTTAGATTTTGGGCAGATCAGCTCCTCCCACACCAATTGCATCATCAGTGAAGCTCCTCCCACTGCAATTCTCCAATAAATGCTGTAAATTCCCATCAGCTACAAGTGAAGACGAGCATCAGAGCATCAGGAAGAGCTGAAATCTGCAAAGACTGAGTTTATTAAAGAGGACAGTGAGAACATGAGTGATCCAGAACCCTGCAGAATGAAACACACTGAAGATCCAGAAGAACAAAGAGGTTGGTGTTTATTCTTCATTCATTCATGATGCTGAAGAACATTAATGTTAGAAACATTCAAGCACTTCATAATTTTTAGATAAACAGTTAAACTATGAAATGGTTCAGAATGTTCTGGGTTTTCTTCAACAAATGGACAGTAAAGGGAGGTTTGAGACTTTTTTATATTGATTATCAACATCAGATCAAGCTAATAATGTTTTAACTGTTTTATTTGACATTTATTTTATATCTGGTTCCCAATTTTTCAACAACATTACCAGAATTTTAGAAGATTCTTTTAACAGTAATGTTAATAACAGCGTTGATGAATCAGCAATGAGTGTGTCAGATAAATTTACCTCATTCATGAAAAGTTTCAAGGACAAATAATCAATTTATAAAAATACTTCAAATTATAATATTTTATAGCAATTGTCAACTTTCTACGATTTCATATGGGCTCACTTTCATGTCCTTTCACTTTATATTTCTCTCATTGAATTATTTTGATGTACTGAAAATTTAATTTAATAATACATTTTTCTTTAATGTCAGACCCGATGGAAGAGAACGAGGAGAGTGAAGAACTGAGTGAAGTGACGGAGGAGAGTGAAGAACTGAGTGAAGTGACGGAGGAGAGTGAAGAACTGAGTGAAGTGAAGGAGGAGAGTGAAGAACTGAGTGAAGTGAAGGAGGAGAGTGAAGAACTGAGTGAAGTGAAGGAGGAGAGTGAAGAACTGAGTGAAGTGAAGGAGGAGAGTGAAGAACTGAGTGAAGTGAAGGAGGAGAGAGAAGAACTGAGTGAAGTGAAGGAGGAGAGTGAAGAACTGAGTGAAGTGAAGGAGGAGAGTGAAGAACTGAGTGAAGTGACGGAGGAGAGTGAAGAACTGAGTGAAGTGGAGGAGGAGAGTGAAGAACTGAGTGAAGTGAAGGAGGAGAGTGAAGAACTGAGTGAAGTGAAGGAGGAGAGAGAAGAACTGAGTGAAGTGAAGGAGGAGAGTGAAGAACTGAGTGAAGTGAAGGAGGAGAGTGAAGAACTGAGTGAAGTGAAGGAGGAGAGTGAAGAACTGAGTGAAGTGAAGGAGGAGAGAGAAGAACTGAGTGAAGTGAAGGAGGAGAGTGAAGAACTGAGTGAAGTGAAGGAGGAGAGTGAAGAACTGAGTGAAGTGACGGAGGAGAGTGAAGAACTGAGTGAAGTGGAGGAGGAACATCATGTCAATCCTGGAGGAAAACCCTTGAGTCGCTCAAAGACTAAAAATACATTTTTAAAGAAAAGAAGAGACAAGAAATCTTTCACCTGCACTCAGTGTGGAAAGAGTTACACAACCAAACATAGTCTTGAGCGCCACATTAGAGTTCACACTGGAGAGAAGCCGTTCTCATGTGATCAATGTGGCAAAACATTTATCTGGGCATCACACCTGGAGACACACCTGACAGTTCATACAAAGGAGAAGCCGCATTCATGTTCTGTGTGTGGAAAGAGTTTTTCACTGCTGACATATTTACATAGACATGAGAAAGTTCATACTGGTGTGAGAGAGCACATGTGCTTTGAGTGTGAGAAGACTTTTATTACAGTGAGCGATTTAAAAAAGCACCAGAGAATTCACACTGGAGAAAAACCTTACAAGTGTTCACACTGTGACAAGAGATTCAGTCAGTCAACACATCTGAAAAGACATGAGAAGATCCACACTGGAGAGAAACCGCACACGTGTGATCAGTGTGGACAGAGTTTTGCGTTTAAAAGTGCCCTGAAGCGACACATGAGGATCCACACTGGAGAGAAGCCATTTAAGTGCGATGAATGTGGGAAAGATTTCAGTCAATCTTCAAACCTTAAAGAACACAAGAAGATCCACACTGGAGAGAAGCCGTTCTCATGTGATCAATGCGGTAAAACATTTATCTGTGTATCAGTCCTGAAGAAACACCTGACAGTTCATATGAAGGAGAAGCCACATTCATGTTCTATGTGTGGAAAGAGTTTTTCACTGCTGCCATATTTACATAGACATGATAAAGTTCATAATGGTGTAAGAGAGTACATGTGCTTTGAGTGTGAGACGACTTTTATTACAGCTGCACATTTAAAACAGCACCAGAGAATTCACACTGGAGAAAAATCTTACAAGTGTTCACACTGTGACAAGAGATTCAGTCGATCAGGACATCTGAAAACACATGAGAGGATCCACACTGGAGAGAAACCGCACACGTGTTCCAAGGACCAGATGTTTGAAAGAAGACCCGGAGTCAGAATTATAAAAAATTGAAGAAATGTTTTACTGAAGATAGTTTGCAGCTTTATCAACAGAAGTTCAGCTTCAAGACTCACACAGGAGTTTGTAGGCCGTCCCGCTTACAGTAACAAAGATCACAGCAGTTATACCATTTCCAAGGGCACGAATGACATCAGTACACACATGTTGGCTCCTTCTGAAGAAATAGATAAACATAGTAATTTTCCACACATATACAGATAGACGGAAGCATATCTCCATCTGATTATGCAGCTGACACTCAGACCCTGAAGTCTGGCACGTTGTGACCTTCCAGGTCGCAGATTTGGGTTGCTGGGCGCCAACATGTCCCGATCAACAACTCAGTCAATCTCCAATAATGACAGTGGTTCCTTAACCTGTAAGCAAGAAGACTAACACACACACCGACACACAGCTTTTCCAAGGTTGGATTTGGCCAGGCTCTAACTATAAACAGGAGTCTCATCTCAAAACATCAAGATACCCATACAGAAATGTAATATATGTCAATATATGTAAATTACATATATAATGTCAGTGCCCATGTATGTCTGCTGCCTATATGAGAATATATGCAAAATTCATATATGTAAAACACATACACATATATGAAACATATATTTCAAAATATTGCAAAAATGGCCGTTTTCATGTAAGTGCCATATATTTTCCCGTATATGCACATAAATGTGAAATATATGTAAGACGCATTGTATGTATACATGCATATATGTACTTATTTCTATAGTACATACTTTCACTTATATTAGGGATACAAATCTTATATATGAATGCATTGTAATTAAATGCCTATAGTTGGAGATTTTGTGTCTATTGTGTGAATACCAAATATAGTATTTTAATACAATAATGCAGTGTTTTCTTTGTCATTTTTGACAAATACTTCCACAAAGTACCATAACCATATGCCACAGCTTTAAAAATGCATCAGTATCACATGCATGTACACTGTAAAACTTTTCACTGTAAATTTACAGTAAAATACTGGCAGCTGGGTTGCCATCCACATACTGTATTTTTACACCACTAGTACAGTAAACAGCATTTACAGTACTCCACTGTAATTACCAAATACAGTATATACCACATACTTTTACCATATTAAACTTGTCTACAGCAATAAATTGTATTTTACAGGGAATAATGCTTTTATTACTACATAATTAAAATATTATATTTTAAGGTTTCATAAGAGTAGCCACACTAGGAAAAAGAAAACAACATTTTCTGGGTTTTAAAACATTTATTTTGGTTAAAAGCAAATATCAGAAAATTGCCTTCTGTGAACATGTTGGCTGAATTATTTTTTAAACATAAAATGCAATTTTAACACTTAACAACAAACAGGTAACACTTAGCACTTAATTAAAGGAATAGTTCACCCAAAAAATGTTATTAGCACATGATTTACTCACCCTCAAGTCATCCTAGGTCTATATGACATTCTGCTTTCAGACGAATACAATCAGAGTTATATTAATAAATGTCCTGGCTCTTCCAAGCTTTATAATGGCAGTCAATTGCTGTTTCTGTTTTGAAGTCCATAAATGTGCAAACGGAATCCCATTCAAAGTCTGCAAGTTTTCGCAGAAGTGAGGAAACCTGTAGGCTTACAGTGGTGTTCTTGTTTTGCACAACTTGGCCAGTTTTCTTTGAAGTTACTTGTCCTTTCTTTGTTTTTGATCCACGTTCAGGATTGATGTCAAGAAAGCGTCTAAAAGGCAGAAAAACAATGAAATATTATGGACTGAGTTTATATATTTTGACAGAGAGAGACAGCACAAAAGATTTGTAAAAAGAAACCAGATACCGGTTTTAACGACTAGTTTGTTTGGATAAAACTGAACAACATGAAAAAAAAATGCAATGTTGGATGTTGTGATCAATAACTGATATTTGTTCTGCCCTGGTTAAAATACATCAACTCAATGTGTCTGTTTACATGTGCACTGTCAACTAACTAAACTTTTGGAGGTGGGGTTGCCAGATTTAAAGTTTTATTCTACAACTTTTGTCTACTCATCACCCAGCTCATTAACAATATCATCCCCTCATCAGGTCCCATCAGAGTATCAGTGGAAAGGCAGTCATAGACTCTCAGTTTATATAGAGCACACATTGCCTGAATCCAGCCCAAACCTTTGTGACAGAAATAATTTAACTTATTGCAAGCCTTGCAATGTTTATTGCATATATGACTACACGATAATGTTAAACATGACATTTACCAGACTAAAATGCATGTTTGCACCCAAAAATTTTAATTCTGTCATTAATACTCACCCTCAAGACTTTGATTCATCTTCACAACACAAATTAAGATATTTTCAGGGTTCTTGCAGGTTTCAGCAAGTCAAATTTAACGTGTGTCAGAATCAGAATCAGATATATATTTTTTTTTATAGAAAATTGTACTATGCATATTATACTGTAAAAAAAAACATAATTAGTAGATTTTTTTGTTGATCATAGTTGATCATAACTAGAGATGAAATGGCATGAACATTTCATTTAAATGATTATAGTGACAAAAATGACCACGGTTTTCACAGAATCCTGTTCAAAAAGTACTAATACTACACAATGTCGAAAACCAGCAAATAACAAATAAAATTAGCATCAATATGCACTTTTTGTTTACATAAACATTAAAATAATACCATTAAAAATGATAGCCAGATTTTAAAAGTGTCTTGCAACATGTTATATACTAACATGTACAAGTTCAAACAAAGTTTAGACAAAGTTTTTTTATAAAAAGATAAACCTCACATATTTCAGACTTTAAATGATTTTTTTATAAAAAGATAAATTACCGACATTTACAATGCACTTTAGCTTCTTTTATTATTAATAGTAAAATTCGGTCGGATTTTCCCGCGGCGTCTGTCGTTGCTATGCAACCAAGCACTGCGCTCTCCACAATGACAAAGAAGTTTTAGTGGCTAATGGATTTCCACCGGCGAGAAACGCTTGCTGTAGCTCTGCTTCAAGATTTATTTACGGAGAAGAGAAAAAACACCCGTAGTGTTTGGGTGCACCCGGACCCTTCCAGTTGAGTGAGCTTTCAATGTTGTTACGGAAAGGGGCGGAGCTGATTGGTTGGTTCTTGTCACATGTCCTGCGGTGCGTTTGCGGCATTCTGAAGAGTTGAGATTTTTTTTATCTCGCTGCGCCTGGAAAAAAACGAGTGCGTCGCTTCAATTAAGAGCGCGCGCCTACATTTGAACGAACTTGAGCGCGCAAAAGATGCGATATGTGAACGGCCTGTTGGCGAGACCTTTTTTAGACCTGACTAAATAAAATTTAAGACCACGGATGAAAATCTGGCCTTTTTTAAGACATTTTAAGGCCTTAAATTTAAAGTTCAGAATTTTATACTTTTTAAGACCCCGCGGGAACCCTGATTTTTGATGAAATCTGAGAGGTTTCTGTCCTTCCATTGATATCAATGTCATTGCAACTGTCAAAGCCCAGAAAGGTGGTAAAAACATCAGTAAATAGTACATATAACTACAGTGGTTCAACCAGGGCTCCAGACTAACTTTTTTCACCTCCGTCCTGGAACCGTCCTGAAAAACGATTTGAACCGTCCTAAAGTGAATGTCAGCCGTCCCAAAATAAACATGTTGTTTCTGCACTTTGTTATTATCATCTATAGTTGTTAGTCACATAATAAAAACACCATTAAAATGTTTATGATATATATTATTTATTTAGCTCCATTCAAAGTAGTTATCTATAAACAGGTAAAAAACAGATTTAATAAAAAAATAACAGGAGTTAAATGCTTTTTTGTGTTAATGCAGAACAATTTTATTTTATTTTTTATTTTTTTTTACATTCGAAAATTAAGAGAAAAATACAGTTCAAAACATTTTTGAGTTGGTTGGATTAAACAATAACAAATAAATACTGGTGACTACATATCTCAAAAATATAATCATTCTTTATTCTTTCAAGCAGCAGACATATTTATTTGTATGAATTAAATATAATGAATCCTTATTAAAGCTATTAACGAGCAGTGAATGCTTTTCTCTTTTACTTTTGTTGCTTGATCAATATTAAGGACACAGACCGCATTAGGTTTATTACCCACTGTCACTTTAAGACATCGGATCATGTCCAATGACATGCGGATCCAATTGCACTGATGCACATCCGATACACTCAAAACTGTTTAAGACATAATCAACATAATTTACGTGAATACTCTCCAAAACGGACATTTCGACATAATGTTGTGTGTATTTGTCCACTCAGACACGAAAGAGAGCTCAATTCCGTACTCGCGCGCTGTATAGGTATCTGTGCATGGCTGCACGCTTCGGGTCGGGTGTGTGCGTACAGAAAACCGTACCGAATAGAGCTCTTTTTTTTGAGTCGTCACTCTTATTCAGATCTATATGTCTGCTCTACTCATTCTCCCAGACGTTTACATTTTTTAACGTTTTATGAGACATGCAGCGCATGTAAACTCGTGTGCCGCTGGGCAGTGGCGATTCTAGGGGGTGGCCTGGGGTGGCCGGTGCCACCCCTGAAAGCTCATTGGCCACCCCTGCGGCCACCCCAGATCTGATAGGTAGGTCAAGTTCGTCAACACAAGAAACGAGAAATGTTGTCAATCAGTGATGACAGCTGATCAACTGATTTAGGGCCAGTTTCACATTTTTAACTAACACAGGAACGGTCGTACTGAGACTGTGAGAGCTGATTTCTGCTCAGCGGACGTTTGGCCATGCAGATCAGATGACCCATGAGATAAGAGCACGCGCGCTGCACGGTGCACCTGCTGCTGCTGGTCCGTGAAACAAGAGGACGTCACACAGTTGCAACAATACAACAACGATAAAAACGCTGGAATCAGTCGATTGAGAGGTATGGTCGGGACCCAACGCAACAGAGTGCGGCACGGGAATATAGATCTGATGGCCGAGTGCGGGCGCGGGCGGTAATGCACTCGTGTGTCGATTCGCGGGAGTCGGGACTCCCGCAAAATAGAATGATCTATAAATTGAACAAATAAAAACAAATAAATTGTCATTTATCTGTTGCACAAAAGCAACAAGAACAACTAAAACAAAATAGAAACTATTTACAGGCCAGAGTCTCTATTTATAACATGTTTGCAGCGTTGAACAATGTAACCAATCACAGACATATGTGTTGATTTCTTGAACGCAATGGCCAATCAGATGCATTTAAGATAGAATCCCCTCACCGCTCAAAATGGACTTTTTGTTCAGTGCTGAATTCTGCATACTGGCAAATCATCTATTATATCAAACAAAGTGTAGATAATATGAAAGATTAATTATGCTGCCAGTTTCATTGATAATAACAGAGATTTGTGAGATGGCGATGAACTGAGATGTCAGCTTTTTAGGAATTATTAAGTGAGAAATCCGTCCCGCGCAGGTCTCTAATGTAGACTTTAAAAACAAACCACTAACATTATATTTACATTAACAGTAGCCTAGGCTGCAATCTAGTGTATGTAAACCTTTTTGCAGATAAACACAAATGCATTTTCGGACAAGTTAATGGCCAAGTTAATTGAGTAAATAATATCCCCCACTATGGCAATTAATAACAGACTATAGTAAACACATTTCCTAAATAGGCCTGTGACTATATCTTACATTTTATGAAATAGTACCATTATTTAAAAATAAAGTTTGCACTTTGTTACTATTATTAAAATCCTCTATTTCCTCTAATCTAGATCCAACTCCTCCCACCTTACATATAAGAGTTTAAAGGTTTACATAACATTACTTTATAGTATATATGGCCACCCCACTCTAGTTTTGTGTCCCATCTTGGCCACCCCAGTAAAAATGTCCTGGATACGCCTCTGCCGCTGGGTAGATCAGCACGTCACAGTAGCCTACAAATGTGCGCATCTACCACAAACGCAGGACATCAGTTCTGACTGGATCGCTTCCCAAATCGTCACTATCTAACATTTTTGTTGACGAAAATGTCAATAGATTTTCGTCATAGTTTTTGTCATTCAAAACTAGTTTTTATTTTGTTATTGTCTCGTTTTCGTCTGTGAAAATAAGCCATGTGAGATGTTCCGCGAAACAAGTCTCCGAGTGAGTAGCCGGCCAGTGATAGTAACTATAGTAACAGCATGAGAAGACACGCTCCGTTGTAGTCAGCGCTTGGTCGGTTAATTTTGGCATTTTCTAAGTAAGTTACCCTAATATAGGGTGACCATATTTTAGTTTTCAGAAAACAGGACGGGGGCTTGGTTGATGGGCGGGGCATGATTTTTGGGGAGGCGTGGTTAAGGGGTGGGGGCGTAGTTTGGGGGAGAATGCATCAAAAAATACAAATGCATTCACAACCTTGCAACTATGTTATACTTTAATACATAAAGTAATACATCCTTTCCATTCAATGTTTGGCACGCAACAATAGAATACTATATATATATATAAAAAAAAAATAGTTTAGCTTTTAACACCTTTTACATGACAATATTTCTTTTCATGGCCATAGCAGGTTAAAAATCTACTACTAAAATAAAAATAAAAAATCTACTATACTATTTCAGTAAAAAAACAATTTCAATCCTCCTGATGTTCTCTTAGCCTATACTTTCTTTATGTGCGCTTTTAGGTCGCTATAGCACCTTTATTTGACACTGACACGTACGTGCCAGCTTTGCAGTTCATGCATTCTGCTTTACACGGATCCCGACCGAAACGAAAACACGGGAATTTTCTCTGTAAATCATCTGTGAATTTACATTTGGGCTTTTTCTTTTTCTTTTTCTTTTTTTTTTTACGCTGTTAGCTACATCTTACCTCGAACTTGACCGTAAACTGAAAGCGTAAATCGTCACGTTGCTAAAATTCTGTGAACGTAAAGTCCGCCTACTTTGACTTGATTGGTCATTTCAAATATTCTGACATGGACAAGCAGTGACAGACCAATGACAATGAGGCTGCGATGAACAGACACACACACACACACACACACACACACACAGAGGCCTCTGTATTCTGACGTGCTCTCTGCTTGCCGCTGCGGATTGAAGAACGCGCTGATTATAACAAGACGGGACGAAGCCGGTTTCATTTGTTGTGTGTGCTAAGGAAAGCGTGTATTTAAAGAACACTCTTAATGGCCCAATGAAAAATAATGAAAACCAGGACATTTTCATCACTTTTTAAAAAACAGACAGGACGGCCAGGACACGACGTGAAAACAGGACATGTCCTGGGAAAACAGGACGTTTGGTCACCCTACCCTAATAGGCTAGTAATAAATAATAAGCGCTGCACTGTTTTACACTACGTCAACAGTGTAGGAGAATGACATGGAAAAGAAGAGATTATTCAACAATGTCGTTATTTTGGGGTTATTTTGCACACAAAAAGTATTCTCGTCACTTCATAATATTTAGGTTGAACCCAGGGCTCGAGACTAACGGCGTCCTATCGTCCTGGGGACGATAGAAAATGTGTTTAGGACGAACAGAAATATTCTCCAGGACGCCTACAGGACGAAAGACATTTTTGTATGTGTGTTCATTTATTACTAGCCTATTTAAAGCGTGTATTTAAAGAACACTCTTAATGGCCCAATGAAAAATAATGAAAACCAGGACATTTTCATCACTTTTTAAAAAACAGACAGGATGGCCAGGACACGACGTGAAAACAGGACATGTCCTGGGAAAACAGGACGTTTGGTCACCCTACCCTAATAGGCTAGTAATAAATGAACACACATACAAAAATGTCTTTCGTCCTGTAGGCGTCCTGGAGAATATTTCTGTTCGTCCTAAACACATTTTCTATCGTCCCCAGGACGATAGGACGCCGTTAGTCTCGAGCCCTGGGTTCAACCTAAATATTATGAAGTGACGAGAATACTTTTTGTGCGCAAAATAACCCCAAAATAACGACATTGTTGAATAATCTCTTCTTTTCCATGTCATTCTCCTACACTGTTGACGTAGTGTAAAACAGAGCAGCGCTTATGGGTTCTACATCAGAACGTAGGCTCACTATTGGCTAGCTCCTGGGTCATCACACACGACCAGAGTCGGCCAATAATAAGCATACGTTCTGACGTAGAACCCAGAAGCACTGCACTGGCTTTTTCTACCCGAGGCAAACTTTTGTTTAAAACCATACTTAGAATGGAAACGCCACTTTTAAGTTTGACCGTATTTTCGTTTTTGGTCAAATTGCCTTGTGAATGGGAGTGCTTGTGGCACTTCTATGATAGCATCAAAACTCACTATTTTTAAAACACTAAGAAGGCTCGACACAACATGAAACTGTGCTGGAAGTATCACCAGAGGCTCTACACATGAACTCCAGCATTGAGAACATTGTTTGTGTACACAGAGTTTAATAGAAAGATTTTGAACAACTCACTGAAGCTGTGTCCGCCGGCATTTAGTCAATTAGCAATAGTCGATCTAATAACTTTATTGTAGAGATGCTGTAAAGCCTAAACAATCTATGCTACTGTAATCTCCTATTATCTCTGTAAAGCTGAAACAGTCTATATTGTTAAAAGCACTATATAAATGAAGGTGACTTGACACTGTTTACTCTACGTCAACAGCGTAGGAGAATGACGTGAAAGAGAAGAGATTGTTGCATAATGTCGTTATTTTTTTATTTTTTGGTGTACAACAAATATTCTCGTCGCTTCATAATATTAAAGTTGAACCACTGTAGTTACATGGATTATTTTTAAACAATGTTTTTACTAGCTTTCTGGGCCTTAAAAGTTGCAAAGACGTTGCTGTCTATGGGTGGTTCAGAAACCTCTCAGATTTCATCAAAAATATCTTCATTTGTGTTCTGAAGATGAACGAAGGTCTTACAGGTTTGGAACGACATGAGGGTGAGTAATTAATGACAGAATTTTCACTAATCATTTAATTGAAAACAACTTGCACTGACATATCTTAAAATATGTGACTGCCACTGTTTTGTCTCAAGATGCACACCAGTAATGTTTTTTATTTATGTATTTATTTATTTATTTATAAAAGCTGCTTAAATACCCTAATTTTATTAAGGCCTAGACCTGGCTTAAGCTAAGCCCTGTATGGAAACCAGGGCCATATTGTTCATACCAGTAGTCAGCTTAATAAATCCTGTCAAGTCAAGGTTAATGACACAATTCAGTCTAATATATATATGAATGGCAAATATGCCAATGACTAACCTCTGAATAAACTCAAGGTACTGCCTCTTCCTGGTACTGCAAGCTGAACTCATAGGAGGAGGCAAACAGCGCTGCCAGGCCAGAGATGAAGAGGCTGTGATCCTTTCACACACACCTTGACTTTCCAAACTTAATATCCAGCACTGGTTGCTTAGAGATTGACCTGTAATGGAATAAAAAATAAATAATAATATTAATAATTAAAATAACTACTGTGGGTTCCACTGTGGTTTGATGTAGTTGTCTATTCATAGTTCTATGAATTACATTTTTCAACAAAAAATTTAAATTGGTTAGAATGCTAAAATGCACTGGCATATAATTTTGTTTGTTTTAAGCATAAACTCACTTAATTTTGACTTATTCTTTCAGAAAACAAGACAATTATTTTTACTTGTCTATTAAATGCTTCTTCATGTCATAATTGTAGATATCTGGACTGGAAACAAAATAAAAACACTAATTAAGAAAAACATATTTTGCAGTGGGGTGAGTAAATGATGGCTTTTCATTTTAGGTTTCATCTACCCCTTTAATGTTTACATACCAGGAAATAAGTCGTGGACTTTCTGGCAAATGTAGATTGCTGGACATCAGCGACGCAAATTCCTGAAACAATTTTTACAAAGGACAGCACAACCATGATCAACAGAACCAAAACATAAAACATATTACAGATTAATGAGATTTGCTTAATAATCTCTACTTATCTGCTTGAAGGATAACACCGTCTAACTTCTTTGAATTAGGGAGTAGTTGTAGGACCATGGGATGGCAATCAGGAATACTACATTTGAAAACAGCATTAGGAACATGGATTTTCATGTGCTAGCAAAATTCTGACAACGATTCAAAAGCACGATCACAGACCTGACAGAATTTGATAGCATTTTTATTTATTTTTTTACCACATAGACTATAACTGTAACAGTACTTAAAATCACTTACATTAACACTGGCCATAAGATTACAAAGCCTGAAACGAAAAAAATATATATCAAAAGCACGTCATGCAAATAGCATGGTAAATGTTGCCTATTATGTGAAATGTCAAAGTTACTTGGTAAACAGGTGAACAGAGTCAGTGAATCGCTTGCGCGGCCACGGTAGTAAACCGCGTTCGCAAAATCAAACCAAATACGTGGAAACAATGTAGAAATGCGAACGCAAAACAAAAACTTATATATTGGCTTACCGTATCACTCAGTTGAATAATTCTCCATCTTCTCAAACTCTAAATCCCACTTATCGTCACGCGCAGTTTCAGATGACAAATTCTTCCATCCGTCTTCATGCACCGTTAACGTCGTCCATTTTCTGCTGCGTCACAGGCAACTAATGTTTGAAACACGAACCGAAGCTCACAAAAGCTTAAAAATTGCTCACAGATTTGCAGACATTGTTTATCTTGATAACAGGAAAGATTATTCTGTTCAGTTGAATCCCGCTGACAAAACAAGTTTGCCTGTAGTAACTGCCTACTGTCTGCTCGCGTCACATTTGAACTGAATTGAGCGCGAAAGAAATCAATCCCACAATGCAATGCCTTTACAGTCAGTATGATATTGTATTACGAATTTATCGGGATGAAAACAGAAATGTGCTGTATATTTGCAGCTGTTCTGTAAAAGATACAGCTTAATACTGTATTATGGAAATACAGTGCAATTCTGTAAGAAATTCGCTGTAAATTTACAGTAAAGGGTTACAGTGTATGTTTACATACATTTATTAAATATGTGGAAAACAAATATGTATGTCACATATTTATACTTAATGTTGCCCATATATGCGAGAAACCAATACTATACTGTAATATGTGCAGATATATGGTATCATATATGGATGAACTCAAATATTTTCTTCACATGTTTGGACACATAAATGTTCATATATGTTGCAGGCATATATTGTGTTCTGAGATAAGTCAAATATATGTATAGATATATGTCATGCTATTTAAAATATAAGTACAAATATGGCCATATATTACATTTTTGTATGGGTAACAAGTTCTTTCTGTCAGGATAGGACACTTTAGTCTAAATGGAAAATATAGGCTTTAACTGAGAAATGGTCCCTTAAACTATAGACTTCAATGAACCCTATGTGTTTTAACAAGTTGAAGACCTTTCTTAAACACAAAACCAGTCCCTATTTAATTTCTGGAAGCCGGAATAAATAAGCAAGCACTGCTATTGCATTCAAATATCAAATACTGACTTTAAAAATAATACATGAAAATAACATTTCAGTAATCACACTGGTAACTTCAATAACCAAATAAAAATCTCCAGAGAAGTCATTCAAATCATGTGATATTTTGAAGGAAAAATATTGATTAATACCTTGATGATAATCACTCATTACATAAACATTGAAGCAGCAGTGGATTCCAGTCCACCCCCTTCAGTCCCCCGTTTTAGACCAATATGGGATCCTAAACACCACATCTGGTCTTTCCAAAAAGGCTGGTTCAAAATTTTAGGTTTCTGACCCATGGTCCTCTATCATGGTCAAATGTTTAATATATATATTGTTTTGTGGTGCTTAATTTAACCCCTTGTTTGGGTCTTAAATATAGACACCTTCTACCTTATTTTGTTTATTCTCAGGTTAGGTAAAGTCAGTCGAATTCGTTCTAAACAATAAGTACATAAATTTCCATACTTACAATTCAGTCGAAAGACTGCTCCGTGGTTTAGTTCAGCTCAATCTTTTGTAAAACAGAAACTTAAGGCAGGCGAGCTTCTTAATTTCAATTATATGTATTTCTTATTATATACAGGTTAACTAGTTTACATAAATGGTATTAATATATAAAATAAAAATAGAAGTAAATCAAAACCAAATAATTTGCAAGCTTTCATCTTCATGTGGCGCAATGGCAAGGCATCTAACACCGGAGAGGCCGTCCTTGGTGAACCAGCGTCTGACTTTGACATTCCTTACAATACTTTTTATAGTCCACACGCCCTCCGCACAGATTCAGTCCTTTACAGACAATCTGTCCAATCCGAAGTCTTGAACTGTCCTCAGTTCTGGAAACCCCCTTCTAAACTCCATATATAAAGCTCTTTCCTTTGTTCTCCTTTGCTTGCTGCTCTGGACCCTCTGCCTTTCTCCTGCGTCTCATGCTCCTCATCAAACGGGTAATGCTTGCCATTTCTACTTTGCTAAGATACATGCTTTCTACTACTTAGTGTTATTTCTATCTACCATATGCTATTCTTTCCATTGATTAAATGCTTAAACATGAGTACATTATTATCGTTTCCTGCATGCATTATTACAATAAAAACTATTACAAAACAAGTTGCAGTGTCTTTCTTATACAACACTCTTTCTTACTAAATCATAAACTTGGTTAGTAACATACATAAGCTTATACATAAAAGGCATTGGTTAATACAGAATAAATTGCATATATATTCCACTTACAAAGTTACAAGTGTGGATAATATCATGTCAGCCTATATGAGGCATTATAAGAGTATAAATTGCATATTCACTTAACATTGGGTTCCCCTGGATGTTCGGGATCACTTCCCCTTGAACAAGTAGCTTGAACTTTCCAGATGTTTTGCCCTTTTGGATCTCCAAATCATCTTGAGGTGAATCAAGTAAGCATATTTACAACAGAGAATAGTGTCAGGACCACAATATGAATAGCGTTTTACTCTTGGAACAATAGTGCTTTGTGGTGCTCTTATTTTTTAAAGTTTTATGATCATTTTCAGTTTCTGTACATATAAAATGTTATTATTTGAATGATCTAACTTTATAGTGATTAATGTAGTTATCATAAGATCAAACTTAATTTGGACACATTATGCTGCTGTCATTATTTATCTGTTGATGAAGTGAGTGTCATTAGTGATTGTTTTTGTATTATTGATGTTTTATCCATATCATGTTGTGAGAATTAACAGTATTGTCTTTCAATTGAGCAGTTTAATAGTCTTTCATCATCTATCCTGACTCAAGTAATGTGTTTCTAACAGTTAAACACTCAGAATAAAGTGAGATGATCTGCTGATGATCCTGAATGGCTTGTTGAATGAGTGTTGATAGTCTGAGGCTCATCAATATTAACAGATCTGCTGAAAACACTCTTTATTTCATGACAATAGTTCCTGTTTTCACCTCATTTATTATGCTGATGTCTTCAGATCTCCTGTAAATTGACACTTAAAGCTCATTTCATTGGTGTCAACAGACTGAGGGGATTTGTTGGCTACTATATGTTTATTTCTGTGTTTATGATTTTAACTGTTTTTCTTTTTTAAATTATTTATATTCTTTTCTATATTTCTAGATACCTATATTTTAATGAAGCAGCAGAATAATGTTAGGATTAACAAAAAATAATTAAAAATAATCTGTTACTGTACGATGAATAGATGGACAGACATACATGTTTAGAAATGTCATTTATTATAAAAACAAACTCAGTAATTGATATTTTTGATTTTGGCAGATCAGCTCCTCCCACTGCAATCACATCATCAGTGAAGCTCCTCCCACTGCAATCACATCATCAGTGAAGCTCCTCCCACATCAGTCACATCATCAGCGAAGCTCCTCCCACATCAGTCACATGGTCAGTGAAGCTCCTCCCACTGCAATTCACCAATAAATGCTGTAAATTCCCATCAGCTACAAGTGAAGACGAGCATCAGTGCATCAGGAGGAGCTGAAATCTGCAAAGACTGAGTTTATTAAAGAGGACAGTGAGAACATGAGTGATCCAGAACCCTGCAGAATGAAACACACTGAAGATCCTGAAGAACAAAGAGGTTCGTGTTTATTCTTGGTCAACATCAGATCAAGCTAAATACTATTTTAACTGTTTTATTTGACATTTATTTGATATCTGGTTCCCAATTTGCAACAATGTTACCAGAATTTTCAACATAGTTTACCTTTTAAAGAATAATCAGTAAACACCAAGTTACTGATAAAGTTGTATTTGTCAAATATCATACAAGTTATTCATAGTTCTAGAGATTCTTCTTACAGTAACTTTGGTAACAGGGTTGATGAATACAGTCAATGCTACAGTTTGTGTAAAAACTGAGACAATGGATTGAGATTATTCTCTTGTCTTCCCATCATGCAGTAGAAAGAGCCCAGATGATGTCACTTCCTGAGTGTCACAGTTTTAAGAAATGCTCTGTTTTTAAAGGAGGAAAATCATGTCAGGAGTAACAGGGTTGAGTGAAACATGTAGGACACAGATAATGCTAATAAAAATAGTTAATTTAAAACTAGTTAAAGCCGCGGCCGCTCTACACTTGTGAAATTTCTACAGACACTGCAACGGCCGTGAAATGACGTCACATTCTGTGGCAGTTTTTCACAAACATAAATTTAACATACCGGTATAACAAATAATAATAATTCAAAATTTAAAAATAAGCAATCCACTCCACTTGAATGCTAAACGTTTGTGTTATTTCTCACAGGGTTATTCACTTGAGCTTGTGTTTCTGGTGTCCCACTTTCACATGTGTATGAATGGAAGTCGGTGCAAGGAAACAGTCTAGTGTGAACGGCCATTAATAATTAAAACGTGTTTAGTAAAATAAATATCACAATATCTCTAAGTTGGTGTCAAAATATGGCAGTATTGTATATTTTAATGTTAATATCATGTTAGATAATTGTGTCATTGATCAAATTAATAGTTCTTGCTAAATGTTTATAATGTTTTAAAAATAATAACTGGAAGATACATTTACCTCATTCATGGAAAGTTTCAAGGACATATAATCAATTTATAAAAAGGCATCAAATTATCATAATATTTTATAACAGTTGTCTACTTTCTACCATTACATCAGGGCTCACTTTCATGTCCTTTCACTTTATATTTCTCTCTTTTAATTATTTTGATGTTCTGAAAATTAAATGTAACATTTTTTTCATTCATGTCAGTCCTGATGGAAGTGAAGGAGGAGAGTGAAGAACTGAGTGAAGTGAAGGAGGAGAGTGAAGAACTGAGTGAAGTGAAGGAGGATAGTGAAGAACTGAGTGAAGTGAAGGAGGAGAGAATGAGGAGAGTGAAGAACTGGGTGAAGTGAAGGAGGAGAGTGAAGAACTGAGTGAAGTGAAGGAGGAGAGAATGAGGAGAGTGAAGAACTGGGTGAAGTGAAGGAGGAGAGTGAAGAACTGAGTGAAGTGAAGGAGGAGAGTGAAGAACTGAGTGAAGTGAAGGAGGAGAGTGAAGAACTGAGTGAAGTGAAGGAGGAGAGTGAAGACCTGAGTGCAGTGAAGGAGGAGAGAATGAGGAGAGTGAAGAACTGAGTGAAGTGAAGGAGGAGAGAATGAGGAGAGTGAAGAACTGAGAGAAGTGAAGGAGGAGAGTGAAGAACTGAGTGAAGTGAAGGAGGAGAGTGAAGAACTGAGTGAAGTGAAGGAGGAGAGTGAAGAACTGAGTGAAGTGAAGGAGGAGAGTGAAGAACTGAGTGAAGTGAAGGAGGAGAGAATGAGGAGAGTGAAGAACTGAGTGAAGTGAAGGAGGAGAGTGAAGAACTGAGTGAAGTGAAGGAGGAGAGAATGAGGAGAGTGAAGAACTGAGAGAAGTGAAGGAGGAGAGTGAAGAACTGGGTGAAGTGAAGGAGGAGAGTGAAGAACTGGGTGAAGTGAAGGAGGAGAGTGAAGAACTGAGTGAAGTGAAGAAGGAGAGTGAAGAACTGAGTGAAGTGAAGGAGGAGAGTGAAGAACTGAGTGAAGTGAAGGAGGAGAGTGAAGAACTGGGTGAAGTGAAGGAGGAGAGTGAAGAACTGAGTGAAGTGAAGAAGGAGAGTGAAGAACTGAGTGAAGTGAAGGAGGAGAGTGAAGAACTGGGTGAAGTGAAGGAGGAGCGTGAAGAACTGAGTGAAGTGAAGGAGGAACATCATGTTAAACCTGGAGAAAAACCTTTGAGTCGCTCAAAGACTAAAAATACATCTTTAAAGAAAAGAGACAAGAAATCTACAACCTGCACTCAGTGTGGAAAGAGTTTCACAACCAAAGTCTTGAATGTCACATGAGGATCCACACCGGAGAGAAGTTGTTCTCATGTGATCAATGCAGCAAAACATTTCATGGGTCATCAAGCCTGAAGAGACACTTGAGAGTTAATATGAAGGAGAAGCCACATTCATGTTCTGTGTGTGGAAAGAGTTTTTCACTGCTGCCATATTTACATAAACATGAGAAAATTCACACTGGTGTGAGAGAGTACATGTGCTTTGAGTGTGAGAAGACTTTTTCTTCATCAAGCCATTTAAAACGGCACCAGAGAATTCACACTGGAGAAAAACCTTACAAGTGTTCACTCTGTGACAAGAGATTCAATCGATCATCAAATCTGAAAACACATGAGAGGATCCACACTGGAGAGAAGCCGCACACGTGTGATCAGTGCGGGACAAGTTTCTCTTTTAAAACTCACCTGAAACGACACATGAAGATCCATGCAGTGGAGAAACCACTTAATCACAGTCTGATATCACAGTAAATAGTTTATTTTCATGTGCTGAGCAACAAAGTCTCTTCTGTGTAACTGTGGGATTACAAATGTAAGAACCCTTGTGAAAAAAAAAAAAGCACTTTAGTGTACTTTTATAAAGTGTACTTATTATACAAATAATATACTTTAAATGTATACACTTAAGTATAACTCAAATGCAATGTTTTCACCGGTCTGAATGCACATTAAGTATAATTGATTTGAAATATATCACATATTAAGTTGAAATAAAATGCAATATGTTGTCATTAAGAGTGATTTTTTTTTTTGTACCACTTAAGTGGGACTTTAATACAACTTTATATTTACTTTCATAATTGCTTCTAGTGTCTTTAAAATTTATTTCAAGTGCACTGCTCAATGCATTGACAAGCAATTCATGTGAACTAAAATGTACTTTAATGTCAGTTAACAATACACTTAAGTGTGAATTAAATGTAATGTTTGCACCGCTTAAGTGCATTTTATTTGTATTTAATTTCAAATGTATCACAGATGAAGTTCATATTAAATGCAATTAGTTGAACTTTTGAATGCTTTTTTTAAAACATAAATGGGACTTTAATACATATTTAATAAGTACTTTGTGTATTTAAAATATAGTTAAAGTGTAGTTTAATGAACTGACAAGCAATTCATGTGAACTAAAATATACTTTAATGTCAGTTAACAATACACTTAAATGTAAATTAAGTGTAATGTTTTCGACAAACGTATTGCATGTAATTGATTTCAAATGTATCACAGATTAAACTCAAATTAAATGCAATTAGTTGAAATTAAGAGTGCTTTTTTGGAACAACTTAAGTGGGACTTTAATACATTTTTATTTGAACTTTGAAATATGATAAAAGTGTACTTCCAAATATACTGACAAGCAATTAATGTGGACTAAAATATACTTTAATGTAATATACATGTACACTATTATAGAATTAAATACATTTGTAATAAAAAAAAATAATAATAAAGTTGCAATTTATTTCAAATTTTAATGAAAAAAATCTTAACCTAGTTACAATCAACACAAATTCAATTTAAAACCCTCTACGTACATTTACTGACAAAATCTCTAAAATAAATACATAAAAACCTTTCTGTTGATGCACAAAAAAAAACCCCAAAGAAACA
Organism: Leuciscus leuciscus; assembly: GCF_965113295.1. Lineage (NCBI taxonomy): Eukaryota > Metazoa > Chordata > Actinopteri > Cypriniformes > Leuciscidae > Leuciscus > Leuciscus leuciscus. Next base: position 21,318,002 of record NC_138725.1, on the reverse strand, counting down.
CTATACATAAACAGTTACAACACCTAGGGATATTCTGTCATCATATACTCACCCTCAAGTTGTTTCAAACCTGTATGAATTTATTTCTTATGCTGAACACAAAAGATGATATTTCGAAGAATGTCAGTAACCAACCAGTTAACTGGTCCCATTAACGTCCATAGTAGGAAAAAAAAATACTATGGAAGTCAATGGGGTCCATCAACTGTTTGGTTACGGACATTTTTAAAAAAAATATCTTCCTTTGTGTTCAGCAGAATAAATAAATTCATACAGGTTTGAAACAATTTTGAGGGCGAGTATGATGACAGAATTTTCATTTTAAAGTGAACTATCCCTTTAACTCATTTATAAAGAGTCTGGAGGACAATGATGCTTATTATGCACAATCATTTTCTCCCTCATACAAAGGTACCTAAACCTATCCATCACAGAAAACATTTAGCATTTTTACATTTTCAGAAAACATCATTCTGTATGGATTTATAAGATTGTTTGCATGTAATTTACTGGTATTACTATACTTTTGGGGTAATTTGGTCCCCATAACCTAGGGATTACCAGTACACACATAATTTTAGAAGCAAACACACAGTACCTCAAACACACAACCCATGAATTAATACAAACAAAATGTGAAGAAAAGTATCATTCCATGTACAACACTAAGATTCAAATGGGTAATGCTTTACAAAAAGGTATTATTAGTTAACTACTTCAGTTAACATGAACTAAGAATGAATAATACTTTAAGCATTTATTAGTCTTAGTTAATGTTAATTTCAACATTTAATAATGCATTATTATATTCAAAAGTTGTGTATTAAAATTAGTTAATGCACTGTGAACTCACATGAACAATGACTATAAATTGTATTAACTAACTTAAACTATATTTTAATTAACTAATATTAACAAAGATTAATAAATACTGTAAAAAAAAAAAAAGCTCATTGTTAGATCATGTTGGCTAATAGATAAACTATCATTAACATAGCACACTTTACATAGCACCAACATTAAACAGGACAAAATGCTTACTCCAGCATTACAGTGAATATAAGTTTGTCTAAAAACAAAACAAAAACTGAAGAAATCCAAAGGCACAAAAACAAGATAACCAAAATCATGTCACCAATTTTTTTTTGAAGTTGTTGGAAAGTGCTGTTTATGTCAATGTCCCAGAAGCTCTCCAGAGTAAATGTGAATGGAAATGTTCCAAAGAGGCAGAAAAGTCAGAAAAAATACCTTGAGAAAAAAAAAAAAAAAAAAAAAAAAACAGAAGGAAAACATTTGTTTATAAAACAGATCCAGTCCATTATTATATTTGGCTCAAATGAATGAAATTGATAGATATACAGTTGTGCTTTAAAGTTTATATACACCTTGCAGTATCAGCAAAATGTTAATAATTTTAGCAATAAGAGGGATCACAAAAATGTATATGTTCTCTTTTTATTTAGTACTAACCTGATGAAGCAGTTTATTCTGCAAAGCGTACGTAAACTTTTGACTGCTAGCCTAACTGTTGATGAATGTGTGATGAATTACCTCAGTCATCAGGGTCACATCGTAGTGCTGGGCAAGGTTCCTTCTATTTCCCACAAACACCAGGATTCCACTGACCACACCATCTTCACTGACACTGGGCTTAAAGTGATTAAAAATAGAGAACATTTGTATTGCTACTTTACAGGGAAATGTAAATGTGGATAGGAGCAGGCTTCACTCGAGTATACTTGTCAACTTTAAGAGTGCTGGCCTAAATAATGATAATCATGAAAAGGGAGGGAGGCCGCAGCCGCCGCACTATGCTTAAATATATATATATTAGAGGTGGGCATAGATTAATTTTTTTAATCTAGATTAATCTAGATTAATTTTGAAATTAATCTAGATTAATCTAGATTAAAATGGCTCATTTGAATTCTGCCGAAGGCATTCAGAATATGTGTGCTACCCAAATAATGACTATAAAAGTAAGTCTTTGAGAACGGGTTTCTCAAGCCAGGTGGCGCATTAGACCAGGGGCTCATCTCCTGTTTCCAAAATGCATCATAAACTGCTTGAGAAAGCTGTTCTACTCATAGACTGTAAAAGGTTACTGTTACCGTCCGTAGGCAACATTAGGTAGGCCTATGTTATTATCAACTACTATAGGCTATCAATTAGGGATGGGCGATATGGCCTAAAATCTATATTGTGATATACATTGCAGCCTCTTGCGATAACGATATACAGTATATTATAATAAAACCATTTCAGAACAGGTTACACAGACCCATGCTAAACTGCTAAATGTTTTTTTTTTTAAAGGGTGTATGTAGTTTTGAGAACATATATTGTGCAAAACTGTAAGTATACAACATCATTTTGCAGATAAATAAAATTTAAGTACACTAGCTGCAGAGACTTAAGCAGGTCTAATGTTTATTATGGCTTGGAGCTTATGAAACCCCAAATTTAAAATTAGAATATTGTCTAACTGATGTCTTTTCAGTTAAAAAGAAACACAACAATGATTCTTAAAATCGAGATTATGTGCTACACCACTAAGATATATTGGAATGGGAATAATACGCGCGCGCTGGTATTCAGTGATATCATGTTTCGTTTTGAATTTGAGGTGGTAGAACGGATTAGTCAGCCCGGTATCACCCCAAAACGTCATATACTGACGCGTCTTGACCATGCGTCAACATACGACGAAAAGGGTACCCCTTTAACGTCAATATGAGACGCAGACAGAAGCGCACCAGCAGCGCCTCCTAGCGGTACCATAACGCATACCTAAACCTACCCATAACCTGAATCGTCACACATGGACGTTAGGGGGTACCCTTTTACCTATTTACCACGGTTGACACAGCAATGCAGCAGCCTTCTTCCTTTGGTTTGTTACCTGTAAAATACATGGTGATTATAGGGGCATATGTAAATGCACAGGTGGAAAAGATTCAAAGCATTAAAGCTATAGGGATATTTAGTGACTTGATAGTAGTGTTTTAGCTTGATCAAGGTGTGCTGTCTTGGCAATATATTTTGTACATACTCATGTACATCTAGCAGCTACTCAAATGAGTCAAAAGAATATTTTATGCATATAACAATTAGGGTTGCAAAGGGGCGGAAAATTTCCGGTAAATTTCCATGGGAAGTTAAGCTGGGGAATTTTGGAAATATTCATTACCACGGCAACCGCTTGCGCGTCCACTCTGAAAGTAACTGTAATAAGAGACGGATAGATACATTATTTAAGGTTATTTCTATTCATTAGAATATTGATATATGAACTTGTTGTCAAGTAAGCCCCGTTGCGAGCATGTGCGTCTCTCTAAACTTTCAGTGTGCTGCACTGCTTTAGTTGACTTCCGCACCTTCCCCCCCCCCCCCCGAAAATATCACCTTAATTTTGAAAACGTAATTCCTTTTGTGGATCCTCTTGGTCTTTCTTCATGTTTCTTTGACAAATATCAGTGTCTCAGTCTCACGCACGCTGCACGCGAGTTAACCACGCCTACTTATTTACATGTCGCGGTATACACGTAATAAAAAAATCTGTTACGGTTGACATTTTCTTCCGCGTTAACGATATATACCATCATACAGCCCAGCCCTACTTATGTGGTAAATAAAGTTATGCTAGCTTATTTAGCATCCAACTTATCAGCTTGCTATCTACTAGATGAATACATTTGCATCTGATATTTGCAATTTAAACATTTAATAAATATATTTCCCCATAATATCATCAAAACTTACTTCACTTTGTTTAGTCCACAGGCTCAAATGTGTGCCTTCAATAGTCTTGTGCTTTGGGCTTCTGTACATGTGATGGAGGCATGCACAGTGCCAGTAGGGGGTGTGGTCTCAATAGCCATGCAGTAAGCAGTGTGCTATGTGCATGTGATTGAGGAATGGCATGAATATTCAAGTGTATTTGAATGGCATCTGTTTGTTTTTGTCAAGATTATGCTAAAATATACTTTCCTCAACTATATTTAAGTTCCCTATGAAGAGCCAACCCTCAACTTTGAAAATTCCCAGTTTATTCCTGTTTATTCCCATAAATTCCTGTTAATTCCCTTAAATTCCCATTAATTCCCATGGAAAGTTTCCATCTTTGAAAATTCCCATAATTTTGCAACCCTAATAACAATTATGTTGACTGAACATGTTATGCATAAGATGCTAAACATATGTAAACCATACATATTTAACATTCATTTTTCTTTCTGCAGCGGCAGGAAATAACACAGTATTACATCAGCTGAATGTATGTCTGAAACATTTGCCTGAGAAAGTGCATCCGATCTTTATATGTATACATAACTTAATAAACCAAACACAATTTTAAAGTAAATTCATAATGAACACTATAACCTTGTAAATGGAGTCAATCTGAATCGAATTAAACGCATTTCACAATCACCTCGTGTTACAGCGTTCACGAAATGGCGGACAGTCTGCATATCAACATATTCACAACCTCGAACGTCATTAGCAGCTACTCGAAATATCTGCGGCATATACATTTGCATTACAGATCTCGTGTGCATATTATTAAGTTGTTGTAACAATAATACCTGCAAAATAACAGGAAAAATTGATGAGACAGGAGCCACTGTGTCACGTTTCACCAAATCCTTAACAGAGAGCAGATGTGAGGGCGCAGGCGCACACAGCTCCTAACAGCGCATTTTTCAAACTCTAGTGAAGTAGTGCGTCATCATGACGTAGTATTTCCGGCGCATGCGCATTAAACAACATGTTCGTATATTTCATGCATAGACTGTATATAAAAGGGTTATTTATTTCAGCTTTTCTGTTTAAGTTGAAGTTGTTCTAACTCATTGTGTTGTTAGACTCTGTAGCCTAAATTCACAAAACTTGACTCTTTCACCTAACTAAAAATCAATATTTTTGTTCAGTGTAGTCTGATTACAATTAAATGTGTGTTTAATTGACTAAGAACAACATAATTATATTGAAAGTATTCTGTCCACAGTTGTAAAGTACAACACATTACTATTATGCTAAGACTGTCAACAATATGTTGTACTTAATGCGCAAGTATATATTCTTGCCTAGTCTATATTATAGACTAAACGTATTTAAAATACATTAACAAATAATTTTTGGACAACACACCTGAGTTGTAATTAAAATCAATTATTTTCCATGTTTTCCATTAAAGTTCTTATTTTATTTAGTACATTAGTCAATACATCAAAATAAATTTACTTTAATAACTTATAACTTTAACTTTAATAACTTTAAAACACTAAAAAATCATAATTATTTAAAATGTTTGTTTAAGTAAAACTTAAGCAGACATTATTAAAAAGTGCATTTTTTAAAACATGCACTTAAGTGTGTTTAGAAATATTATCATGAAAGTGTACTTTCTTTAAATAAAAAATAATTAGACATTATTATAATGTGCATTTTTAAAAAGTACACTTAAGTGTGTTTAGAAATATTGTGATGAAAGTGTATTTTCCTTAAGTAAAACTTAATTAGATATTATTACAAAGTGCATTTTTAAAAAGTACACTTAAGTGTGTTTAGAAATATTGTGAGGAAAGTGTACTTTCTTCAAGTAAAACTTAATTAGACATTATTACAAAGTGCATTTTTAAAAAGTACACTTAAGTGTGTTTAGAAATATTGTGATGAAAGTGTACTTTCTTCAAGTAAAACTTAATTAGACATTATTATAACGTGCATTTTTAAAAAGTACACTTAAGTGTGTTTATAAATATTGTCATGAAAGTGTACTTACTTTAAGTTAAGTTTAATTAGATATTATTACAAAGTGCATTTGTAAAAAGTGCACTTAAGTGTGTTAAGAAATATTGTCATTAAAGTGTATTCCATTTAAGTACACTTAAGTGGTCTTTAATTTGAATTATATTATATTATCTGCAAGTGCACTTTTTAAAAAAGTATACTTTTATTATTTTAAGCACACAAAAAGTACGCTTTCAATACAATTAAGTACACTTCTTTTTCACAAGGGTACATTTACGAATAACGGTAAAATGCTGCAAATATTTTTTTCTTACACTTGAAAGGTGATTTACACCTTTACAAATCTACTACGTTTTAAATACATTTGTCCTTGGGTTAGAATGTTTTGGATGGTTCTCATCAGAAGGTAATATGATGCCATAAAGAATCTTCTCTTGTGCATGCAAATTTAATTTACGCTTGCAAACTTATGTACACTTTCACAAATCTTACCCTGTGCATACGATTCTTTATGGCATCATATTACCTTCTGATGAGAACCATCCAAAACATTCTAACCCAAGGACAAATGTATTTAAAACGTTTGTTTGACCTGTTCAATTCTCAATGCACCACGTATGCAAATTCCTGGACAATGCATCTTTAATTTGGCCAAAATCAAACAGGTAATTTTCTCCAAGTAGAGATTCTGTTGAATAAATGTGTTTGTGCCGCAGAAAATCCCTAAATGGTGTTGTCTTGATAATTAAGAAAATATTGTTAGGAGGAAACATGATATTAGCCTGTTTAATGGTATCATAGATTATAACATATTTTATATTTAAGTACATCTAGTCATTAAAAGTACAAAATCTTCCCAACTAGAGTCCACCAGTGAATCTCAGCCATTTCCAGCCCTGGATCTAACAGATCTTCATGTGTATCTTCAGCTGACTTTTAATAGAGAAACTCTTCCCACACTGATCACACGTGTGTGGTTTCTCTCTACTGTGGATCCTCTCATGTTTTTTCAGAGTTGATGACTGACTGAATCTCTTGTCACAGTGTGAACACTTGTAAGGTTTTTCTCCAGTGTGAATTCTCTGGTGCTGTTTTAAACTGGCTGCTGTTATAAAAGTCTTCTCACACTCAAAGCACATGTACTCTCTCACACCAGTGTGAATTTTCTGATGGGTATGTAAATTTTGCAGCTGTGAAAAACTCTTTCCACATACAGAACATGAATGCGGCTTCTCCTTTGTATGAACTTTCATGTGTGTCTTCAGGTCTGATGACCCAATAAATGTTTTGCCGCACTGATTACATGTGAACGGCTTCTCTCCAGTGTGAACTCTCATGTGAATCTCAAGACTTTGTTTGAGACTCCAAGTGTTGAGTCCAAGTTTGAGACTCTCAAGACTCCAGTGTGAACTCTCATGTGAACATCAAGATGTTTGGTTGTGATACTCTTTCCACACTGACTGCAGGTTGTAGATTTATTGGCTGTTCTTTTGTTTATAAATTTATTTTTAGTCTTTAAACGACTCAAAGGTTTTTCTCCAGGTTTGACATGATGTTTCTCCTCCACTTCACTCAGTTCTTCACCTTCCTCCTTCACTCAGTTCTTCACTCTCCTCCTTCACTTCACTCAGTTCTTCACGCTCCTCCTTCACTTCACTCAGTTCTTCACGCTCCTCCTCCACTTCACTCAGTTATTCACTCTTCTCCTTCACTTCACTCAGTTCTTCACTCTCCTCCTTCACTTCACTCAGTTCTTCACTCTCCTCCTTCACTTCACTCAGTTCTTCACTCTCCTCCTTCACTTCACTCAGTTCTTCACTCTCCTCCTTCACTTCACTTAGTTCTTCACTCTCCTCCTTCACTTCACTCAGTTCTTCACGCTCCTCCTCCACTTCACTCAGTTATTCACTCTTCTCCTTCACTTCACTCAGTTCTTCACTCTCCTCCTTCACTCTCCTCCTTCACTTCACTCAGTTCTTCACTCTCCTCCTTCACTTCACTCAGTTCTTCCACTTCACTCAGTTCTTCACTCTCCTCCTTCACTTCACTCAGTTCTTCACTCTCCTCCTTCACTTCACTCAGTTCTTCACGCTCCTCCTCCACTTCACTCAGTTATTCACTCTTCTCCTTCACTTCACTCAGTTCTTCACTCTCCTCCTTCACTTCACTCAGTTCTTCACTCTCCTCCTTCACTTCACTCAGGTCTTCACTCTCCTCCTTCACTTCACTCAGTTCTTCACTCTCCTCCTTCACTTCACTTTAAACGAAGGTTTTTCTCCAGGTTTGACATGATGTTTCTCCTCCACTTCACTCAGTTCTTCACTCTCCTCCTTCACTCTCCTCCTTCACTTCACTCAGTTCTTCACTCTCCTCCTTCACTCTCCTCCTTCACTTCACTCAGTTCTTCACGCTCCTCCTTCACTTCACTCAGTTCTTCACTCAGTTCTTCACTTCACTCAGTTCTTCCACTTCACTCAGTTCTTCACTCTCCTCCTTCACTTCACTCAGTTCTTCACTCTCCTCCTTCACTTCACTTAGTTCTTCACTCTCCTCCTTCACTTCACTCAGTTCTTCACTCTCCTCCTTCACTTCACTCAGTTCTTCACTCTCCTCCTTCACTTCACTCAGTTCTTCTCTCTCCTCCTCCACTTCACTCAGTTCTTCACTCTCCTCCTTCACTTCACTCAGTTCTTCACTCTCCTTGCTCACTTCTTTTGGGTCTGAAATGAGAGAAAAATAATTTAATTTAATTTTTAGAACATCAAAATTCCACGAGAGAAAAATGTATATATATACAACATGGCCATAATACAGACAATAATAATCTATCTATCTATCTATCTATCTATCTATCTAGATAGATAGCATTCTAGCTTTTAAAACTACTAAACTAAGACTCTTAGCTATTTCAAACTTAAAAGGCTTTGTCAAGCAACTTTTTTTAACCTAGTTAGTATTTGTTATTTAGTTTATCTTTTGTAGTTGTTTAAAAAAAAAAGAAAGAAAAAAAACTCCTTTTTACAAAAAGAGTGTGACATCAATTCATGACCATTGCAGAAATTTGATTGCTGTCTAGACAGTTTTAAATTAAAGTAAAATTAGAGTTTGCTTAAGTTATGATTACAATCCTGTCAGCCATTCTGGCAAGTCAATTTACTTGATACAGTTTAATGTTTATTGCTTAAAAAACAATGTTGTAAACTATGTTGAGAAATGTCAGACATTTTGTTACAGTAACATGGTTGCAAAAAAATTGTGAACCAGAGCTAAAATTATACTTAGTTTGACAGCAAATCAGTTTTTTATACACTCTTTCATGTAGTTGCGATGGTATATTGTGTCATGTTTATCAAATTAAAACTGATTCAAAAATGTAGACTCCACTTCATTGATAGTAGCTTATGTTGAACTTTATTCTTGTTCAAACTGTATGAAGCAGTACATAAAGTATGAATTAAAAAAAGTATGCTTCACTGACTGAACTGCAGATTGATCAGAGGAAATAAAACAATAAAAAAATCAGTTACCGAGTTCATTTTCATAGGGTCAAACGCCAAATATGTCTGCATCAAATTAAATTTACAAAAGTGAGTTTACATAGAAAACCCATTCAATGCAAGTGTCTATTTTAATGTTTCAAAAAACGTTTGTGAAAAGAAAATGTCAAAATACAGATGAAATAATGTCCCATTGTCATTCAGCATAACATAAATATTTATGTAAAAATTAAAACACATTTATTTTGACCTGTAGTTAATAAAATATATAAGATCATACTAAATTTTATTATATTTTAAATAATTAAAATTTCTTGCTGACAAATGGGTAAAACCTAGTGGTTTGAAGTGGCAAATTCTAAAGCTTTAAAATGACAATTAATAGTATTTTTGGGCTGCACTATGATCCTTAAATACAGTGTTTGAATATGTTATCAAATTATTCTTGTTCTAAATATAATGTGAACCCCTTTTTGACCCATATACTAATTTACACATTTAAGCATTTATATCTCATTTATTTATATATGTCTGTCTACTCTAACGCAAAGCAACTGATGCTGATTCACACATTTTTATTTTTAATTCTAACATTATTCTGTTATATCGAGAAGTAGTAAAGAACTGTAAGAAAGCATAATTGAAAGCATAAACACAAAGGAATAAATGTACATATTTGTAAGCAACAAATCCCCTCAGTCTGCTGACACCAATGAAATGAGCTTTAAGTGTCAATTTACAGGAGATCTGAAGACATCAGCATAATAAATGAGGTGAAAACAGGAACTATTGTCATGAAATAAAGACTGTTTTCAGCAGATCTGTTAATATTGATGAGCCTCAGACTATCAACACTCATTCAACAAGCCATTCAGGATCATCAGCAGATCATCTCACTTTATTCTGAGTGTTTGCTGTTAGAAACACATTATTTGAGTCAGGATAGATGATAAAAGCCTATTAAATATATATTATGCTTTCTTACAATTCTCTACTACTTTTCTAGATATAACCGAATAATGTTAGAATTAAAAATAAAAATGTGTGAATCAGCATCAGTTGCTTTACGATAGACAGATATAAATGCTTAAATGTGTAAATAAGTATATGGGTTTAAGACAAAAAGGGGTTTACATAGGTTTAAAGCTCATTTCATTGGTGTCAACAGACTGGGGGTATTTGTTGATTATAAATATGTACATTTATTTCTGTTTATGCTTTCAACTGTTTATTTTTTATAGTTATCTATCTGTATTTTAATGAAGAAGCAGCATAGTGTTAGGATTAGCAATAAATATAATTTAGGAATTAGCATCAGTTACTTTACGATCAGTGTTGGGAGTAACGCGTTACAAAAGTAAGGCATTACAGTAACGTATTACTTTTTGCTGTAACACAGTAGTGTGAGGCATTACTAATCATTTTTCAGTAATATTTTACTTGGTACATGTTCAGTAACACTTGCATTACAACACACTTTTTGCCCAAATTTTTATTGTTCAAAAAACGTATGCTCACGTCCGTAACGGAGAACTGTCTCATCCGTAACATTGTTTTCTCCTCATAATCGTGAACACGAAAAATTTAATAAAATTAATATTTTATGTTCTGTGGAGAGCCAATCCTTCTTCATCCGGTGGGTAGTATTATTTTTGATAAAAAAAAAATATAGTAAAACTAAAATATAGTCAAATATTTTGCCACCTAAAAGTTAAATATTTTTCGTGTCTTGCATGCATGCATGTCTATTTCCCTCATATTAAATATAAAACGCATGTGTAGACTAATATTTTTCGAATGTCTGGACTCCTTTATTAATGGAGTATATGGATAAATAAACAGACGTTTCTATATATTGGTAGGCTATTAAATTCATTTTCTGAGAATTTATATTTCAAGTTTTTACCTCAAATGTCACGTCCATAACTCTGGAATTGCCCAATTTTAAAGAATTTATCCTCAACTAGTTGTGTGGTGTAGGTCCACGTATTTTATAATGTTAAATTCAAATAATGCTAACAGTAATTTAAAGAAGTGGTAGCATTGGATCGGACGGGAAGGATAACTCTGTATACTTCTGTAGTTATTTTGGTGAAAGTAACTCAAACGTAATACAGGAGTAATGTAACGCATTACAATTCTGAGACAGTAATATTGTAAGGTAAAGAATAACTTTTAAATAACAGTAATCTATAATGTAAGCAACTTGCACAACACTGTTTACGATGAATAGATAGAAAGACATAAATGCTTAGAAGTGTCATTTATTATAAAAACAAACTCTGTAATTTTTTTTTTTGTCAGATCAGCTCCTCTAACAGATATCACATCATCAGTGAAGCTCCTCCCACAGCAATTACATCATCAGTGAAGCTCCTCCCACATCAGTCTCATCATCAGTGAAACTCCTCCTACATCAGTCACATCATCAGTGAAGCTCCTCCCACTGTAATTCACCAATAAATGCTGGAATATTCCCATCAGCTACAAGTGAAGACGAGCATCAGAGCATCAGGAAGAGCTGAAATCTGCAAAGACTGAGTTTATTAAAGAGGACAGTGAGAACATGAGTGATCCAGAACCCTCCAGAATGAAACACACTGAAGATCCTGAAGAACAAAGAGGTTGGTGTTTATTCTTCATTCATTCATGATACTGAAGAACATTCATGTTAGAAACATTCAAGCACTTCATCACATTTACCTTTAATATGAATTATGAGACTATATCTGCATCCATTGAGAATAAAACGGCTGTATGGTCGTCATGAAAGCGCTTGACTAAACAATGTCTCTCATGGTTTTTAGTTAGAAATATTGATATTTTCTTATATGTTTATGTTAAATTTCTTTAGAGAGGAGTAATATTTATTCAGTTTTTACCCAAAATGAGGAGATGTGAGCACTGTGGAGCATGAAAGAAGTACATTTTTCAACTACATGTCAACTAACTCTCATTAGAGTATTAGTAGACTGTCTGATTAATATCAATGATTTTGTTGGTCCACCAACAGACATTCGACTCGGTTTAAGTAACTTGGCAACTACAAGTAAACCGTACTACAAGTTACAAGTTCTCCTAACCGAACCCTAACCATAACCTAAGAGTCTACTGACAGTCTACTAATACTCAAATGACAGTTAGTTGACATGTAGTTGAAAAGTTACTTATAGTTAGTAGAAGGTCTAAAGTGGATTATCGAAATAAAGTGGAACCAAAAAAAAATACTATAAAATTTACAGCAACCTTTGGCAATTTTGGTTGTAAATGTTGAAATGAATTGTTATTTTATGTATTTTTGCACATAATGATGTAGTTGAGATCTGTTAGTGATTTTTAATGTTCTGTTGGGATTGAAAGGGTTTCTGTTGAGTTTTGTGGGTCACCATTGAGTTGAAGGCTGTGCTTCAGTATGAGCAGAGAAACACTGATGTTATGTTGCTTTATTTAACACTGCACACATAATAATTGGAATATCAATGTCCCTCATTCATGAAAAGTTTCAGGAACGTATAATTAATTTATACAAAGGCAAAAATACAAAATGTAAAAAGTGATTACATCAGGGATCATATTTATGACCTTTCACATAAAATTTCTCTCTTTTAATTTTTTGATTTGGTGAAAATGCAATCAAACTTTTTCTTTCATTTCAGATCTGTTGGAAATGAAGGAGGAGAGTGAAGAACTGAGTGAAGTGGAGGAGGAACATCATGTCAAACCTGGAGAAAAACCTTTGAGTCGCTCAAAGACTAAACAGACATTTTTAAAGAAAAGAAGGGCCAAGAAATCTTTCACCTGCACTCAGTGTGGAAAGAGTTTCACAAGCAAACAATATATTGAGATTCACATGAGAGTTCACACTGGAGAGAAGCCGTACACATGTGATCAATGTGGGAAGAGTTTCGCACAATCGTCACACCTTAAAGAACACATGAAGATCCACACCGGAGAGAAGCCGTTCACATGTGATCAATGTGGGAAGAGTTTCGCACAATCGTCACACCTTAAAGAACACATGAAGATCCACACCGGAGAGAAGCCGTTCACATGTGATCAATGTGGGATGAGTTTCACGCAAAAAACTAGTCTCAAGGGGCACATGTTAATCCACACCGGAGAGAAGCCGTTCACATGTGATCAATGTGGCAAAAAATTTCCTTGGGAATCACACCTGAAGACACACCTGGCAGTTCATATGAAGGAGAAGCCACATTTATGTTCTGAGTGTGGAAAGAGTTTTTCGCTGCTGCAAACTTTACATGGACATCAGAAAACTCACACTGGTGTGAGAGAGTACATGTGCTTTGAGTGTGAGAAAACTTTTATTACAGCGGGCAGTTTAAAACTGCACCAGAGAATTCACACTGGAGAAAAACCTTACAAGTGTTCACACTGTGACAAGAGATTCAGTGTGTCATCAAATCTGAAAACACATGAGAGGATCCACAGCAGAGAGAAACCTTACAAGTGTTCACACTGTGACAAGAGATTCATTCACTCATCAAATCTGAAAAGACATGAGAGGATCCACAGTAGAGAGAAACCTTACAAGTGTTCACACTGTGACAAGAGATTCAGTCAGTCATCAAATCTGAAAACACATGAGAGGATCCACACTGGAGAGAAGCCGTACACGTGTGATCAGTGTGGGAAGAGTTTCTCTTTTAAAAGTCTCCTGAAGATACACATGAAGATCCATGCAGTGGAGAAACCACGTGTGTAGTATTTAGTTTGATCAAACTCTTCAGCTCTGTTCTTGTAACTCTTCATCTCGTCTCTCTCTGCTGTGGTCATGAAATACTTGTTGCTGCACTGTAAACAGAATATTGTGAAATTTACAGTAACTTGCTGGCAGCAATTAGCAAGTAATTTGCTGTAGTTCATTTCACAGTATGCTTACTGTACATTTAATTGCAGTAACTTTAAAAATACTGTAAACATATTTACATTAATAATCACAGTACTGTTTCATCACCACAAATATTTTATTTATTGTTTTATTATTTACTGTAATGGGGATTACTGTATTAATTTTGTGCACTGTAAAATGAAGACACTGTTTTTGTCACAAAAATGCCATTTATTGACAACTTTTAAATTTCAAAATGCACAGGATAAAAGTAGCATAGCATAAAAACGATTTTTTTTTCAATAGCTAAATATTTTTCTGTGAATATTTTGTTTTGTTCTGTATACAAAAACACTTTTCTGAATATACAAATCAATCCTGTTCAAGCTTTATTAAAATGTTTGGTTAAAATTAGAAATGTATAAAAGACAAAATAAATTATTTAAAAACAGCAGGAATTCAAACTGTAGAATTTGGTTCCCGAGTGTTGGTTTTCTCCCAGAACTGTATTTTTCTCCTAAAACTGGACCTGAACTAGTCAACTTCCTGGGCTGGAATCTTCTACCCTGCAGTGGAAGAAATTAAATATTAATGTAAAAGTTTATAAGCAAGACAGATGGGTTGATGACAATATACTGTATATGAAAGTTTGATTGGCTAAATCCAATGATCCAATTGACATGTGATACATTGTCCACTTCTCTATAAACCACAACTCTCACTTAAACAGAGGTGTCCACACGTTTTCCTAAAGGGGGCCAGATTTGATTTTGTGGACACGCCTGGGGGCCAGATACTGTCAACTCAAGCTGTTGTCATTTCCAAAAGGGCAAAACATGTAGGCTAATATATATATATATACACTCAAAGTGGGGAGAACTGCCGATTTTCCCACTTACAGAGCATGTAGAAGTCTGTAATTTTTTATCATAGGTACTCTTCAATTGTGAGTGACGGAATCTAAAACAAAAATCCAGAAAATCACATTGTATGATTTTTAAATAATTCATTTGCATTTTATTCATACTTTGCAGTCACGTGACTACCATGGATACCTGGTGGGCAACAAACGGGTATTTTCAACGTAGAGTCCTGTAGTTCCAGGTCCTTCTAGTAGCTATCAAGTCTGTTAGCGAGCTAGCTGCATAACTATGGACTAGGATTAACTCCAAGGTAGCTAAATTGTGTAAAGCAGACAAGGTTTTTTATGATAATCGAGCAGTAATAATTTTCAATGAATTTTGCCGCTCTCGCCGGCGGCGGTGTGTGAACGTACAGTTCAGAGCCTAGACACAAACAGCTGACTCGCCGAAGCAGCTGGTGGTGTTGATTGACGAAACTACAGGGTAACTTAAAGATGCGATTACATGATAATACACCCATTGTATTCAAACAAATGTTGAAATTACCTTTGATGGAGTGATGATCACTGCACAGACTGTGAAGGTTGCTTATCTCATCTGCGGTTAAAAACTATCTGGCATGTCGTTTACACCTCAAAACACCAACTTTTGTAAAGTAAAACTGGCGACGTCCTGGCAAGATCCTTGATTAGTTTACTGGGTTTCGTTGCTGGATGTTATGTCCTGTGTGGTTTGGGAGGGTTGTTTTGTTTTCTCTCTCTCTTTCCGCTATTCTTTCTCACAGGACCAGTGATTGGAGGATGTTCCTGTCACTCATCGAGTTCACGTGACAGCCCGAGAACCAATCAGAGACTGGGGTGTGCGTATAAAGATCCGGAAATGATGCCAGTGTGGGAGGGCGGCTTCGTCTCTCCTTTGTTTTGCTCTCTTGTGGTTATTTGTTCTTGCTTGTTATTGTTTAGTTTTGGTGTGTTAAAGTTTACTCTGTTGAGCTCTTCATAACGCTGTTTTGTTGCGTTTATGCTGTGATCCGACTTTTGATTTTTTCTGAGCTTGTTAAGTCTTTCATCGATGCATAGCGATGGGACCAGGTTAGTACATCACGTGATTTACATTTCACAACACGCAGAGTAAAAACTATTTAACACACTAGTTTATGAGCGGGTGCCAACTTATGTATTTATGTTTATTAGGTAGGGCAGTTAGTGGCGTTTTACGCTGAAGATTATTTTCCTCTGTTTCTTTACTTGAGTTTAGTGTTTGTCCTGGGGTTTAGTTAACGTGTTTTGTTTTATTTACTTCTTTTCTTTAGCACTGCTCTTGTCCCTCGCTTTGTAATCATTTATCGTTTATGTTGTATATAATTTGTAAATAGATTGTTTGGACGTATATTTGATTCACTGTTTGTGTTATTGGGTGTTTTGTTATATCAAACTATATTACTTACTAAAAGCAAGTACAAATCCATTTTGGTCTCTGCCTGTTTCTTAATTCATCACATTACATCTCCTCAATAGAGTGCAAGTATATTACTTTAAACAACTTTTTATTCAATTATTTATATTTTTATTTTGTCTATGTTACGTTCCATAACCTCTAGATGCCAAATATATTATGTGAACGTAACACTGGAGAACGATGTTCTTGCCCGCCAGCCAGAACTTGTGACGTCGCATGCAAAGTATGAATTGCATGACATAAGTATTTGATACATCAGAAAAGCAGAACTTAATATTTGGTACAGAAATCTTTGTTTTCAATTACAGAGATCATACGTTTCCTGTAGTTCTTGACCAGGTTTGCACACACTGCAGGGATTTTGGCCCACTCCTCCATACAGACCTTCTCCAGATCCTTCAGGTTTCGGGGCTGTCGTTGGGCAATACGGACTTTCAGCTCCCTGCAAAGATTTTCTATTGGGTTCAGGTCTGGAGACTGGCTAGGCCACTCCAGGACCTTGAGATGCTTCTTACGGAGCCACTCCTTAGTTGCCCTGGCTGTGTGTTTCGGGTTGTTGTTTTAATTATTTAATTAATATTTAAATTTTAATCAATGACGGCGTAGTGTGTTACTAATGGTTTTCTTTGAGACTGTGGTGCCAGCTCTCTTCAGGTCATTGACCAGGTCCTGCCGTGTAGTTCTGGGCTGATCCCTCACCTTCCTCATGATCATTGATGCCCCACGAGCTGAGATCTTGCATGGTGCCCCAGACCGAGGGAGATTGACCGTCATCTTGAACTTCTTCCATTTTCTAATAATTGCGCCAACAGTTGTTGCCTTCTCACCAAGCTGCTTGCCTATTGTCCTGTAGCCCATCCCAGCCTTGTGCAGGTCTACAATTTTATCCCTGATGTCCTTACACAGCTCTCTGGTCTTGGCCATTGTGGAGAGGTTGGAGTCTGTTTGATTGAGTGTGTGGACAGGTGTCTTTTATACAGGTAACGAGTTCAAACAGGTGCAGTTAATACAGGTAAGAACAGGAATACAGTGGAGAACAGGAGGGCAATAATTTTTTTTATTTTTTTTTTTAATCATACAATGTGATTTTCTGGATTTTTGTTTGATATTCTGTCTCTCACAGTAGAAGTGTACCTATGATAAAAATCACAGACCTCTACATGCTTTGTAAGTAGGAAAATCTGCAAATTTGGCAGTGTATCAAATACTTGTTCTCCCCAATGTGTGAACACATTTCTTGAAACTATGCCTCGTATTCTCAAAACTATAAACACAAATCCATAACGTCTCACCCAATTCCCCAAACGTCCTATTTTCAGGTCAAAATGAAGTTCTACACTCAAAACCATTCACTCTTGCTGAAAAACCAAACTTTGCCCTCAGACAGGACACACAAGCCCTAAAAATCACACACACTACAACATAGTCTAACACTCTGGTGCAATAAATTCAAAACAACATTTCCAAAACTGGCAAGTTATGTTGCTTGTGTTTCCCCATATCACAAACCTTTTCACATGATGAACACAAAAGACACAATCAAAGGATACATTGGCACATTATTATTCATGCATGTACTACACAGTACAAGAAGAAGAAAAAAAAAGATTTTTTTTCCTGTTTTACTTTCTTTCTTTTTTTTACTCTCTCCTCTAATTTAATTTTTTTTCCTTCATATTTACTTACAGTAAGATGTGTGACCATCATATGACAGTAAAAGAGCACACACAAACCTTATTCTAATATGAAAGTGTATTGGAATAAAGAGTGTTGGTCGTGACAGGAGGGCCTCCACTCAAGTAGACAATATTACAGTTTTTCTCGATTGTTTAAACACATTTTCTGAAAGCATGCCTCATATTCTCAGAACTCTACACACAAATCAAAAAACACACACACAATGGGCAAAACCCTTTGTTACGCTCCCCGCGTGTTTTGTGTTTTGCTTTACTGATCCGTGCACGTTAGTGTACTTTGCACGTGTTGGTTGTTGTGCTCATTATCTTTTCTCTGTCTTTAGCTCACTATCTCTGCTCGCAGGTTGCTGTGATTGGCCGAGTCGGACGTCAGTCATCATTAAGGCGGTGCTGAGAGCCAATCGGAGGCCGCCCAGCTGGTTTTAAAGGATGGCGTGTTCATTCATGCTTTCTCTCTCGATCGCGAACTGAACTCTTTGTAGTGGACTGAGCTCTTTGTAGTGGAATGAGTATTCTGTAGCGGACTGAGCTCTTTGTAGTGGAATGAGTATTCCGTAGCGGACTGAGCTCTTTGTAGCGCCATGAGTTTTCTGTAGTGAATCGAATTCTTGTGTATGTTTCTGCCCGCGAATTGAGTTGTGTGCTATGTGCTCTGTTCTTTGTATTGTGTTGTCTACCTTTTCATTTGCTCTGAGATATCGGGCAACAGCTGATATAGTGGGAAGAGAACGCAGGTCAGTATATCGCGATATACACTGCACCCGTAGCAGATGATTGTTTAGACACACTAGGTAAAAAGTGAGCGCCACTTAATGTATTTTCTGTTTTGTTAGGTAGTTCAGTTAGGGTGCCGGATGCACCGAAGATTTCGGTTTATTTTCTACCTTTTTCTTTGGTTAGATTAGGTTTAGAGTAAGGATTGTTTTGTTATGTTTTGTTCTTTTCTTTGGCGCCGCTTTTTTTTTTGTTCTTTTCCCATTTATTGTTTGTTTGTTTACATTATCACATTGTACAGAGCGCACATTATTATTATTGTTATTTTACTGGATCTAGTGGCTTCGGCTTTTTTGTGAATAAAAATCCAGTAATTTTTTCGCTTTCAAAGATTGTCTGTCATGTTTTTCCACCTCACTTCACATCCAGCAGCACATTAATATATAAATGTTACGGTACATTCCTTAGACCTTTTAAAGTTCGTAACATTAAATGGGGGCTCGTCCGGGATAATATTTATATTTTTCCCGAGATATTAATTACTGCTGGTGTGGATGGTGGAATGCATGTTCAGTGTTTTCTTTGTAGAGTATTAGTGTTCGCGAGGCAGTGATTAGTGGATGGGCTGGTTGATTATATGGTTAGTGATTCTGACAGGAGTAAGTATGGCTGATTTTGATTTAGATACCTTTGTTAGTGCACCTACGGTGGAGCAACTTAATAGGTGTAGGAAAGATGATCAGCTGTGTATCGCTGCTCATTTCCAGATCGCTGTTTCGAGGCAGCAGCTTAAAAAAGAGATTAAGTCTACTGTGTCCCAAAGGTTGGTGTAACTGGGTGTTCTAGAGCTGCCTACAGTAGTCGGGGAAGGTTCCTTTGGTGCTGACGGTCACCCTGGTGAGGAGGAGCGAGGTGGAATGGGTGAGGTGGAGGATTCCGAGGCCAAGGCTGTTCATCCGCCCTTTGAGCCTTTTTCTCTGGGCTCGGTTGAGTCTGGAGGAGGTGATGTGCTGCCTAAAGTCCGCTTAGCGCGACTCCAAATGGAGACACGCGAACGGGCAGAAGACCATCGGGCTAATATGGAATTCCGACTTAAAGTCCGTAGACTCGAAATCGAGGCGGAGACGCAGGTGAAGCTGCGTGAGCTTGAGTTGAGTGCAGGCAAGGTGACACCTGTTCCAGTTACGCAACCCTTACAGCCCGCTGGTGCTGGCTTGGGGGGGACCACCTTTGAGGTCAGTAGACATATTTCCCTTGTGCTGCAGTTTCGAGAAACAGAGGTTGTTTCATATTTTAATGTATTTGAGCGGATTGCGTCTACACTTCAGTGGCCTAAAGAGGTCTGGTCGTTGCTGTTACAGTGCAAGTTAACTGGCAAAGCTCAAGATGTTTGCGCTACATTGTCTTTAGAGGATAGCGTGAATTATGAGGCAGTAAAAGCTGCAATCTTGCGCGCTTATGAGCTGGTACCCGAAGCTTACAGGCAACGGTTTAGAAGCCATAAGAAAAATTCCAGTCAGACATTCGTTGAATTTGCGAGGGAGAAAGGCATTTTATTTGATAAGTGGTGCACATCGAGTAAGGTAAATGATTTTAAAGACATGCGAGAATTAATTATTTTAGAGGAATTTAAGAATTATTTATCTGAGCGTGTTGTCGTTTACTTAAATGAGCAAAAAGTGACGTCTTTATCTCAAGCTTCTGTCCTTGCAGATGAATTTACACTGACGCATAAAAATGTGTTTACCCCTTTGCGTTCTGAGAAAGCTGTGCCTTTTCAAGTGAATTCGAGTAGTTCGTCACGACCGAAACCAGTTACTTTGAAGTCGAAAGAGGATCGAGAATGTTTTTATTGTCACAAACCTGGTCATTTAATTTCTGATTGTGTTGTGTTAAAACGAAAACAGTCGAATTCTGTACCCAAGAGCGCTGGTTTTGTTAAACTGGTTGGTCCTGTTAAAATCGAGTGTAGTGATAAGCCTGATCCTAGTTATGCACCTTTTCTGCTGGAAGGGTTAATTTCTGTTACGGGAAATTCTGAGGAGCAGATATGCGTAAAAATGCTGCGGGATACTGGGGCAATGCAGTCTTTTATTAGTGCAGATGTACTGTCGTTTTCTGATCAAACCTATTGCGGCAGTAATGTGCTAGTACAGGGCATCGAGATGGGTCTTGTCCAAGTTCCGTTGCACCAGATTCATTTAGAGTCAGAATTGTGTACAGGTTTCGTGAAGGTGGCCATTCGTGACAGTTTGCCTGTTAGTGGAGTACAATTCATCCTTGGCAATGACTTAGCTGGTGGGAAAGTCATGCCTTTGCTAGACCAGTTCTGTCAGATCAGCCTGATGAACTGTTGAGGTCTTATCCTGAAACTTTTCCAGTCTGTGCAGTTACGCGAGCTCAGTTTCGTAAAATGGATGCTGAAGATTTGGCTACATCTTTTATAGCACCTGTTTTTATCAGTGACGTGTTACCTTGTGATGAGAGTGAAACTGTTGAAAATTTGCCTGTTTTGAATACTCTGAATGTAAAGTTGCGTGTGACACGCAAGGGAGTTATTGCTGCTCAAAAAGAGGATGAAAGTCTTCGGAAGTGTTTTGCTGCTGTTGTTTCTCTAGAGAAAGTTCAAGAGAGAAAAACTGCTTATTTTGTTGAGAACGATTTACTGATGCGTAAGTGGTGCCCTGATATTGCAGATGATTCTGAATGGAGTAGTGTGTATCAGATTGTGATTCCTTCCTGTTACCGACAGCAAGTTCTATCTTTAGCTCATTAACAGGCAGAGATGGGCATAATTCTTTCTTTCTTTCTTTCTTTCTTTCTTTCTTTCTTTCTTTCTTTCTTTCTTTCTTTCTTTCTTTCTTTCCTTCCTTCCTTCCTTCCTTCCTTCCTTCCTCCCTCCCTCCCTCCCTCCCCCCTTCCTTTCTTTCTTTCTTTCTTTCTTTCTTTCTTTCTTTCTTTCTTTCTTTCTTTCTTTCTTTCTTTCTTCCTTCCTTCCTTCCTTTCTTTCTTTCTTTCTTTCCTTCCTTCCTTCCTTCCTTCCTTCCTTCCTTTCTTTCTTTCTGCCAATTACAAATAAACGTATAAATTAAAATAGCAGCCATAATATACTTGTTTCTGGTTACAATGACAGACACAGGATATCAAGATGGCTGTCGTGGTGTGAGTGTGTGCTGCAAGCTGCAGTTTCTGGCCCAACGTTTTGCTTACTGAGGTCATTGTGACATATTTTTCTGCTCTAAAACTCTTTTTGTGCAAATGGTCTACTAGTGGTTTATCAAGAAAGGCGAACTAAACCAATCTTCAGCTCTAAACCAACTAGTTATTGGACCACATCCTTCTCTTTGTGTGAGTGGAAAGAGGCTCAATGGTGACGAGACAATTACTCTCCAAAATATTTTGGACATGATGCAGCAAATGAAGCTTGATATGATTTCACACATGGACGCTAAAATTGACTCACTTGGAGCCAATCTGTCCAAAATAGATGGATCGCTTACAAGCACACCTTTTGTTTCAATCGGACTGAATTCATTCCGATTGGTGAGTCTGAATGTAGTGTTTACATGAACGCAAAACTAGTGATCGGTTGATGTGCGTTTTAGCGTTGCTAAGAAAATTCCTGTGTTTTCATGTCAGTGTCAAATAATGTAATAATGTAAACATAATGAATGGCGACTGTAGAAAGCAAAAGCCGAATCCCGGACATTTTGGGCGATCTCGAAATCCCGGCCGGACATGTCCGATGCTCGTGGCTGCCTGTACGAGCCGCAATACAGCGAGGAACAGTTGCGGATGATGGAGGAACAAGAGGCGGCCGGAGCAGCAGAGGAGGAAGAGCCCGGGAGGACTCGAGCTGGGGCGGACTAACTCGTCACCGAGACTCACGATAAAACGGCATCTTTTTAGTTTTGAGTCAACTAGAAGCCTAGTTGTATCATTTATTCTGTATAATAATTATTATTATTATTATTATTTTACATTTTAGTGTGTATAAAAAGTAAGCAAATGTATGTGTGGTATAACCACTGTTTAAATGTAAAATGTACACATATTCTCATGAGATCATGTTGCATTGGTGCATGTTGATTCAGAGTTGGTGTCATCTTAAGTCCTGTCAAGAGTTGGTCTCTTCACAGGTGTTGGGCATCTCAAGTCTTCATAAGAGGCTGGATCCAGACTGGAGCTGACGTACTCTCTAGTTACCTCAGGATGGGCATCCCGGGATAAAACAGAAGCAAAATCAATATAATTAGCTTAGCTGCTGTTCGCAACATTAAACAAAGATAACCATCAAACTGTCATTGATGATTGTCAGTTTCTGTGTGTAAAAAGTGTTGTGTGTTAGAGATCGAATTACCTTAATACAATATGAGTGCCATTAGTGTTTGTTTTTGTATTATTGATGTTTTCATGAGAGAAATAACAATATCATCTTTCAATATAGCTGTTTTATAGGCTTTTGTCATATATCTGACTCAAATAATGTGTTTCTAACTGCAAACACTCAGAATAAAGTGAGATGATCTGCTGATGATCCTGAATGGCTTGTTGAATGAGTGTTAATAGTCTGAGGCTCATCAATATTAACATATCTGCTGAAAACACTCTTTATTTCATGACAATAGTTCCTGTTTTCACCTAATTTATTATGCTGATGTCTTCAGATCTCCTGTAAATTGACACTTAAAACTCATTTCATTGGTGTGAATAGACTGAGGGTAATTGTTGGTTTCTATATAGAAATGCTTAGGTGTGTCATTTAGTATTAAAACAAACCCAGTAACTGATATATTTTTTTTATTTTTGCAGATCAGCTCCTCCCACAGCAATCACATCATCAGTGAAGCTCCTCCCACAACAATCACATCATTAGTGAAGCTACTCCCACTGTTATTCTCCAATAAATACTGGAATATTCCCATCAGCTACAAGTGAAGACGAGCAGCAAAGCATCAGGAAGAGACTGAGTTTATTAAAGAGGACAGTGAGAACATGAGTGATCCAGAACCCTGCAGAATGAAACACACTGAAGATCCTGAAGAACAAAGAGGTTGGTGTTTATTCTTCATTCTTTCATGATGCTAAAGAACATTCATGTTAGAAACATTCAAGCACTTCTTCACTTTTAGACAAACAGGTAAACTATGAAATAGAAGAAC
This sequence comes from Leuciscus leuciscus, assembly GCF_965113295.1. NCBI lineage: Eukaryota > Metazoa > Chordata > Actinopteri > Cypriniformes > Leuciscidae > Leuciscus > Leuciscus leuciscus. The sequence goes on along the minus strand of NC_138725.1, from coordinate 21,294,005 downwards.
ATTTTCTTTCTTGTTTGTTTACAACAAATGGTCAGTAAAGGGAGGTTTGAGAAATTGTTATATTGATTGTCAACATTGGTCAACATTTCTTTGCAACCATGTTACCAAACATTTTGACATTTCTCAATATAGTTTACTGGGTATTATTGACACAATTTTCACGGTTCGGTTTTATTTCTATTCACAAGCTTGCGATTCGATATTGATTGTTTTGAATATACTGTATATATCAGATAAAGTACATGGCAAATGTTCTCTAACTTTTATGATACATACATGGTGAAAAGAAAATAAGTAAACAACCAAACAAATAAATAAACAGGTATAAATAAGTAATAATTATAAAGGTAAAGGCGAAAAAGTAAAAAAAAGGAAGTAGTAAAATAAATATAAATACATTCTCATCAGCAGAGAACAATGGAAAACTGAGAAATACTGAGACAGACCAAAAAAGTATTAAGTGCACTTAAAACTGAATTCTAAACATCAATGTAAAATTACAAAGTACAATCTGGAATGGAAAGGGTTAATCAGACGCATATTAAAGATGGCAGAGTCTGTACCATAGACTGTAAAAAATATGGACAAAGCGTCTGTGACGTCACCCATAGACTTTCTGAAGAACGGGTTTGAAGCCGTTTATGGGGGGTATGGGCGGCGCCATCTTGGAAAATCTTGGGAAATCCTAACCCCGCCCACCTTCTGACGCAGCGCGCGTCACTTAGCTCGCTCTGCTACTTCGGTTATCTCTGAGTATATTTTAGGCAACGAAATATGTTATAAAACACCATACTAACTCTTTTCGTTTTCATTTAAAGAAATCTTAAACATTATAGCTACACAAATGTGGTTCAGGCAACGCATATTGATTATATTCAACTGCACATAACGTTTGCCTATTTATGAAAAAACAATATAAAACACAAACCTGCCTCTTTTCATTTTAAATATAATATAAAAATATTAAACATTTTATGGTCCAGGCAATATGTGCATTTGTACTAAACAACAGATTTTGCAGTAAACAACATTACAGATCATCTTCGTTGTATTAAAATGACAAAACTCAACCCAGTCTCTTTTTGTTAAATTTCAGTTTTATCAATATTAGCCATTATAAAAGTATAAGTAAAAGGTATAAGAAGCTATACAAATAAAGCAAACAATTCAGTCAAACATACAAAGTCAGCGCTCTAGTCTAACCATACATCGGTAAAGTTAAATAGCTTATAAAGTTATGAAACTTCCCCTCAGCCAAAACGATTGCCCAGGGAAAAAATTATAGATTCACGAGACCAAAAAGACGAATTATATCTCATGTTTAACCACTACAGAGACTCCAGAGTCCGCGGCATTGGCGGCAAACCTCAGAACCACTAGCCGATGAAAGGCTGCTCCAGGCGGGGTACGTGAACGCCGAGCGCCCGGTCATCGCTGGATCAACTGGATAAAATTTTCATAAATCTTTAAATAAACCACAGATTTGAGCTTTAAACAACTACATTCTCGCCTGAAAAACTCTTAAAACTACATTTCATGATACAGAAACAGTAGTATTATATGTCAACTGTATTAAAAAATGGCGCTTCTTATGTTGTCATTCTCCGTGGCGCTGCCTTGTCAGCTGTCAATCAAGCTGTCAATCAAAGTTAACCACGCCCTTATTGTCATACATTTTATATCTAAATACGATCTAAACTAACGAGTTAGAAAAAAATTCACCCCCCTCACAGTTGTCAGGCACTCGGAAGCTATCGAAAAATACAATAAAAGTCCATGGGACCAACCTGTAAAAACATGAATTTATGCTGTGAAAACGGACATTTTAACATGGGGGCTATGGACATTTGCTCCCTTTTGGGACCTCCCTCTAGCGGATTTTCGATGTATTGCAGTTTTTCGCACTTCCGGGTAGGCTTCATTTTTCAGATCAGAATGTTGCCGCTTGGTCTGTACGTATGTTAAAAAGGGCTTCCAGATTGTAGAGAATCATGCACTGGGCCGGTGAAGAGAAAGTCAATTTTTTTCAAGTTTGATGAAATACAAGGCGTCTTCAATCCACCTAGAGTGTGATGGGGGTGGAATATGGTTTTTCTTAGGTAAATGTGACGTTACATGACATTGTTTACAAGACGTCTTTCCGTGGTTGAAACACTAATTAAGCGATTACATGAGACATGTTACCAGGGCCGCATTAAGAGCTCACTGGGTCCCGGGGCTATATGAGTTACTGCAGCCATTCCCCCCAAAAAACAGCTGAAGTTGTTTCACATTAATAGAATCTAGAATCATTCAGAATAACAGTTGCCAATTCATTTACAATAAACGATTAAGAAAAATTGCTTACCTTAAAATTAGGGCTGGGCGATAAAACAATAACGATATATATTGCGATAGACATGTAATCAATATCAATAAAAAAATGCGTTGGATAAAACGTTTGATCATTTTTTTTCCTTCGTCTGAAGAAACCAGAGGTTGCGAAGTAAGTTTGGTTGCATCAACAAAGGCACTCACTCTCTGGTAACCTAGCAACGCAGGGGCTGACACGCTAACAGCGTGTCCTAATACACGCAATGCCGCAACACACGATAAAAGGTATCTTTTCCATGTTAATCAGAGTTTTTGTCCTAACCAGGCGCGGCACGCGGCGATTCTATTTTAGAAACAGTTTCTATTTTTCTGCGACGTTGCGCTGGAACAACAAACACAAAGTGTGGCGATGAAAATCTCAGGTACTGTTTATGTGCTTTATTTAGTGTTAAAAGCATGAAATGTGACTTTGAATATCATTTAGTGCTCCCAGCTTTGTGTAGCTGTAAAAGCAACAGTGGATAATTCACCTCAGATGTTGAAATTAAACAAATGGAAACAAGAACGTTAAAACTGTGAACAAACAAGTGTATTCTTTGACAAAGATTGTTTTAGTAACTCAGTAGCCTATGTATTTTTGAAATGGTGTTATATTTGCCGTCAAGTTTACTCTGTCTCACAGTCGTATAACGATATATATTGCGATAGACACGTAATCAATATCAATAAAAAATACGTTCGGTCATGTAACAGTATGGTTTGGAAAAAGAACGCTCTCCATTGGCGTTAGTCGCAGGCAAAGTCAAGAAAATATGAAGAGCTATGTCCATATTAGGGAACACAGAGTTTGAAGACAAGAAAAACAGTTCTTGAATTGAAAATGTTATGGCACTGTTGTATATGTTTAATGTGTTTATTACATTTGATTATTGTGTCATTGATCAAATCATTTAATGGTTCTCTTGACAGAAACATGGGATTTGTGCCTATAATGTTTTAACAGTAATAATTGAAAGATCTATGTTCCTCATTCATGGAGATTTTCAGGGACATGCATAATTAATTTATAAAAACTCATCAAAATGATTGGAATATTTTAGGGCTTACTTTTTGTCCTATAACTTTATAATGATATTTCTCTCTTTGAATTTTGATGTAGTGAAAATGCAATTAAACTTTTTTTCTTTCATTTCAGACCTGATGGAAGTGAAGGAGGAGAGTGAAGAACTGATGGAAGTGAAGGAGGAGAGTGAAGAACTGAGTGAAGTAAAGGAGGAGAGTGAAGAACTGAGTGAAGTGAAGGAGGAGAGTGAAGAACTGAGTGAAGTGAAGGAGGAGAGTGAAGAACTGAGTGAAGTGGAGGAGGAGAGTGAAGAACTGAGTGAAGTGGAGGAGGAGAGTGAAGAACTGAGTGAAGTGGAGGAGGAGAGTGAAGAACTGAGTGAAGTGGAGGAGGAGAGTGAAGAACTGAGTGAAGTGAAGGAGGAGAGAGAAGAACTGAGTGAAGTGGAGGAGGAGTGTGAAGAACTGAGTGAAGTGGAGGAGGAGAGTGAAGAACTGAGTGAAGTGAAGGAGGAGAGTGAAGAACTGAGTGAAGTGAAGGAGGAGAGTGAAGAACTGAGTGAAGTGAAGGAGGAGAGTGAAGAACTGAGAGAAGACATTCTCATGTGATCAGTGCAGCAAAACATTTCTTGTGGCATCAGAACTGAAGAAACACCTGACAGTTCATACAAAGGAGAAGCCACATTCTTGTTCTGTGTGTGGAAAGAGTTTTTCACTGCTGTATAGATTACAAGCACATCAGAAAATTCATACTGGTGTGAGAGAGTACATGTGCTTTGAGTGTGAGAAGACTTTTATTTCAGTGAACTGTTTGAAACTGCACCAGAGAATTCACACTGGAGAAAAACCTTACAAGTGTTCACACTGCGACAAGAGATTCAGCCAGTCAACACATCTGAAAACACATGAGAGGATCCACAGCAGAGAGAAGCCGCACACGTGTGATCAGTGCGGGAAGAGTTTCTATTTTAAAAGTCACCTGAAGCGACACATGAAGATCCACACTGTGGAGAAACCACATCACCACAGTCTGAGATCACAGTAAGTAGTTCATCTTTATGTGCTGAGCAACAAAATCTCAACTGTCTATAGTTGGCGCTGTTTCACTGTGGCTGCTGTTGAATCATCCAGGTCGTGAATGAGGCCAACACCTGATGTGATTGTAAAGCGCTTGGTGTGTACAGTAGTAAATAGTAGCACTATATAAATGCCTCATCCACTCATTAGTTTCTTAACAGCTACGATGAGCAATGGACATTTTGTTGTTTGATTGGTTTCTATTAACTCATGTTCAACCCAACATGAATGTGTGATATATAAAAAAAAAAAATCTGTTTTTACATGTGATTTGTCTGTTCAGTGAATGCAAAATCACTCTCCGACAGTAGGTGGCGCTCATGTCAAAACAAGCAGAAATAAATCAATATACATAGCAGCGCTGTGCAACTTTCTCTTTCTGACACTGCTTATTATGGCTTATTCACATGTAAATCAAGTCTGAAGATTCACATGAGAGTTCACACTGGGAAGAAGCGGCTCAGGCTTTCGCTCTGAAATCACATCAGCTTCTCATTCTGAAGAAAGACCATTTATCTGTGATCAGTGCGGTAAACAGTTTCATTGAGCATCAGTCATGTAGAAACACCTAAAGATTCACTCAAAGGAGAAGATTCATTAGTAATATTACAGCAGAAAAGACACGTCCGGTGCAATTCACACTTAAAAATTCTTCTTTTTAGTTAGTTTAGCCACTGTTTCAAATAAACACCTAGGATTATGTTTATTTTCTTCTAATAGGGTTGAAAAATAAGCAGATCAAGCAGCTTTTAATGCCTCTCTGTTTGCAATCAAGCTCTCCTTCCATGAAATGCGAAATACCTCTAGTTTTGTTTTCTTCCAGTTGCGCTCCATTTTTCTGGCTGCTCTCCTAAGGGCCAGAGTGTGCTCGTTGTACCACGGCGTTAGACTATTTTCTTTAATCTTCAAGCACAACGGAGCTACTGTGTCTAAAGTGCTGGAAAAGAGAGAGTTAAAAGTTTCTGTTGCAATATTATTAATAAAGCAATCTTTAGTGGCAGAAGTGATAGGTCTAACATATTTATAACACGGCGTCGGCTTTGCACCCTAAATGTAATTTACACAAGACTAGGTAATGATCTGAGATGTCATCGCTCTGCTGCAGAATTTCAACGGCATCAACATCTATTCCATGTGATAATATTAGATCTAGAGTATTGTATATTTAAAAATCATGGTTTCCCCCATTATGGTTGAATCACGGAAGCTACACGGGTTACCTTTGCCAAGAGATCTCAATTTATTATGTATCATGTGTCAGACAGAGAGAAACAGGCATATAAGAATAAGGCTACATGAGAGGTCTTCATTACAGATTTCTCTGTTCCCCATTTCTTTATCTTCTCATGCCATACTAGCTGTAAATGGTTTCTCTGGCTTTATGTTTCTCTGCCCTCATGCCTTTGTTTCTCTGAGGTGGTACAGTAAGATCTCCTCATGCACTCAACACATGCACATGAAACTCTGGCTTGACAAAATACATTATGAAATTATTATGAAAATTAATAAAGAAAAATAATACAAATACATAACATTAAACAATACATTTTTAGTCTTCAAGTATGATTACGACAATGAGTAGGTCCTGATACGTGTTGTCTAACTCCAATTGAGTTTACAATGTCTTTAAATGCCAAACCCAATGCATCTTTTTCATTATCGATGTGTATATTAAAATCACCAACAATTAGTACTTTATCTGCAGTCAAAACTATTTCTGATAGAAAGTCCGCAAATTCTTTGCTAAAGTCTATATGGTGCCCTGGTGGCCTGTATACAGTAGCCAGCACAAATCTCAAACGTGATTTATCGTTTACACTATATATTTTTACATTAACCCTCTGGGGTCTGAGGGTTTTTTGGGGTCCTTGAGATGTCCTGACATGCACTGACATTTGTGCTTTTTTCAGTTGCTTATAAACATATTAATGGCAAAGGTATAATTACACTCTATTTAGCACAAACAGGGCTACCATAATATGTGAGCAACATGCATGTACATGTTTGTATTTTTGAGAGAATAATGTTTATGCATGGTTATTGAAAAAACTAAAAACTAAAGTTTCTGAAATAAGGCCACAAAACACATACTAAATATGTGTCAATAAGACTTTTGACTAATGGATGTCGTTGCCTAGAGTTTTTTCTTCAAAATGATGTGAAAATCATCCTACCTAAATCATTCACATAACACAATACATTGATTTAAATCTTGTAAAACACTTTTTGTTTGTAAAGGCAATATGCGCAAGGGTTCAACACCATCATGCATATTTAGTGATTCACACCTGAGGAGACAATGGGGCCCGCATACTTAATGAGCCATTCATTCAGGTGTGTCACCTATAGCCACAAGAAAGAATGCAAGAGCAACAGTTGGAAGCATCAAAATTTTTTTTGCTTGCAAATTGGCCTATAATATCCAAGGAAAACATGTCTAGTAATTGTGCAGTTAATTCTTATACTGTATTTTCAGTTTTGGAATATTTATCCTCTCCCCAAATTTGTCACTAATAAAACACAATAAAAATTATTTAAAGAAAAGGATTATATTTACCTTTTAATAGTTTGTTTACATCTACCTTGTTAATATATTTTTTTATTAAAAACAACAATTCAAGTGTAATCTTTCTTTGTAAAAACTAAAGTCTGTAACCAGTGGCGTAGCACCAAATTCTGGGCCCTGTATACTCTCAATGTCAGTGGGCCCCCTACACATGCCATTGTACGATGCGGGTTAGCAAAATGAAAATTCAATTTTGAATGAAATTTTTTTTTATTATTATTTGAATATAAACAAGTATAAATAGTGTTTAAATCTATAATCAAATCAGATTACAGTAATGACTGGTTCTTTCATTCACCACCTGAATTGATGCATTTGGCCTACTTGTGCTCAAATACCTTTAAACCTTAGGCTACATCGGGTTTGTGTACTAACATTTTGATTCATGATACTGATGCAAGTTTTAAATTAAAAACATTTATTTTTGAACAGGAGAACAGGAGAACACGAGACAACTGTACCCTCAGAAACCAATCAAATAAGCTAAGCCTGCCATAATGAAACAAAAAATGTCAACTATAAAAAAATAAAAGTCAAATGAGATGTAATCTACATCCCAGTAAATCCCCACTGACGAGTCTTTTTGTTTGCGAAATCAGTGATGAGATCTGTAAAGTCCAACTGTTTGGCCAATTGGCTTTCAATTGACAGAATGGCGAGGCTGTTTAGTCTATCCTGGCCCATTGTTGATCTCAGGTAGTTTTTTACCAGTTTTAACTTGCTGAAAGCCCGTTCACCTCCTGCAACTGTGACAGGAAGTGTGCAGAAAATCCTTAAAACAATGCAAAGCTCTCCAAAAATGCTCTGCAGCTGCATCTTCCAGATGGCATTGAGGAGCTCAAGAGAGGACAGAGTTTTTGAAAATGTAGCATCATAAATGGTGCGGAAGTGTTGCACTTCATTTTCAAAATTTTCGGAGAGATCCGTGTCATACATTTTTGCCAGTGTCTGGCATGCTTCTTTTATCTGCTCTGCAGTCATATCTGTCAGCTTCAGAATAGGTGCAAATGTTTCACATATCTTTGCTGTGGTCTGAAATCTGGCACTCAATGCACTGATGATGCTATCCATTGCAACAAAAAATATTTTGTTCCTGAATGCATTTTCTGCACTGTCTTCAGTAGTTGCATCTTCTTGTGGCATCTCATCAGGCATGCGTTTCCTTTTGCGCTTCCGTCTCTCTTCAGTCCGAAAATGATCAGGGACATCCATTGTTTGCGCTACTAGGGAGGCCTCTGCAAGCAGTGAGTCCCATCTATCACGAAGAGCCTGCATTTCCTCTTGTAGTGCCTTGATGTTTGCAGCCTGAACATCCAGAGAAATATCTCCTGCCTGAAGAATTACATTTCGGTTTTCAATGCACTGCAAAATCTTTACCCACACAGTGAGCAGGACGATAGCGTCAAAGGTCTTGAAATAACTTATCAAACCATTTGCCTCAGACTTGGCTTCACTTGCTAAACTGCAGGTGGCTAAGACACATTCCAGTGCCTCAAGGATGGAGGGCAAGTGCACTGCCACAACTCGTACTGCAGCAATGCGGGCACTCCATCGAGTGTCAGAGAGACGATGAAGAGAGAACCCTGTCTTTTCTTTCAGGATTGCCCATCGCTCTGGGCTAGCACTGAAAAGATTATAGAGACGGTTTACAGAGCCAAAAAATGTTGCAACCTCTGGACATGACTCAGCTGCATGGACACCAACCAGGTTGAGGGTGTGGGAAGCACAGGGAGAGAATGTAGCAAGCGGATTGACTTTTAAAATCTGAGCTTGTACTCCTTTCACCTTTCCAGACATGTTGGCTCCATTATCATAGCCTTGTCCTCTACAGTCTTGTAAAGGTATGCCATTGGACTGCAACACTTCTAGAATCATTTCAGAAATTTCCTGGCCTGTCTTTTTGTGAAAATCTTTGAATTCAATAAACCTCTCAACTATCTTCCAAACACCACTGTCTTCTTTGTCTTGATGTACATATCGTATCAATAGCACATTCTGTTCTGTATGAGATATGTCTGGTGTTGAGTCACATATGACAGAGTAATATATTGCATCTTCTCTTTCTTTCAGGATAGTGTTGAGCACTCTCTTGCCACAGATCTCAATGAACTCGTTCTGGGTGTCTGGACTTAGGTAGTGAGTTAAACGTGACCCTTTCTTTTTTTGCCTTACTTTTTCTAAGTGCTCTTGTAAGAGGGGATCATAATGGGCCAACAACTCAAGAGTTCCAAGAAAATTGCCATTATGTACATCATCCAAATTTGAGGTTTTGCCTCTGAATGCAAGATTTCTTGAAGCTAAATAAAGAGTTACATCTAAAAGCCTCTCTAAGATCTTGGTATGCTTCTCTGCTTCTGTCTGGAACTGTTTTTGAAGGTGCCCATCAACTCCTGTAGCTACCAATAATGAGTGCTGAAGGCTTTTCCATTTTACATAGCACTGCTTATGGGGAGTGTGTGTCTCATGTTCAGGGAACTTTCTATACATTTTTTGCCATTTGATGTCTGCCAACTTAAGTCCATCCTTGCTGTTCAGTGCACTTTTAGATGGCCTAGTCTGCTCATGTGAGAACAGAAGGCATGGGATACAGAATAGAGCATTTGCACTGTCACTGTGAATCAGCCAGTCCCTCCTAATCGTCTCCCGCCCATTGGCCGACTTAACGTATTGAAGATAGCTAGGGAATGCTTTGCCGTCCTTGTCTTTGGGTGACACTTTGGTCAGGTCTCCACTTTGACTAGCCAGTCTGCAAACTAGAGTATCTCTCTGCTGAGCAGTTAGCTTCTCTGGCCACAGTCCTGGGTCCTCTGACAACTCCTCTTCATTTCCCTCACTTTGCCCTTCCTTTTCTCTCTCCCCAGCCTCTTCATTTCCCTCACTTTGTCCTTCCTTTTCTCTCTCCCCAGCCTCCTCACTACTCTCAAATACATCTACAAGCATGAAATATACATTATTTATGTTAGCCTCAACCTTATTGTAGTCTCACATGTAATAATTCATCCTACTTGATAATAGTACTATAATAGTAGTATAATAATAGTAGTAGTATGTCGTAGTATGATAGTAGTATGATAATAGTAGACTGCTGCTCATTTCAGTTGAAACTGCTACAGCACATGATTGCTGGTAATAACTTAAAGTTGCCTCTATGAGCTCACCTTCTCTCAAATCATCAGACTCGCACCCTGCCTTGTCTTCTGCATCAAGTGCAGAACTATCTACATCAACAAGCACAAAAAATAGGTATTAGCCTCTTAACGTACAAAAAAAACAACTTACTTGTTAAAGCAAGCTCACTTTGTATTCCAAGAGCCATTTCAGTGCAAGATAAAGCGCTAAAAATAATTAAACATGTGATCAAGCATTGCGTATTATGTTGACAGTTTGGACTAAGCTTTAAGCTGTCAACCAAGTGTCCAAGTACCCACAATAGGGCGCTTAACAGAGCTTGAAATATACCATTACGAACAAGTACAAAGATAACATAACTATTAATTGGTAGGGTTGCAAAGGGTAGGAACATTTCCGGTAAACTTCCAGTAAATTTCCAGAAACTTTCCATGGGAAGTTAAGCTGGGGAATTTTGGAAATATTCAAATTTGAAAACTTTCCACAAAAATGATGGGAATTAAAGGAAATTAATAGAAATTAACTGGAATTTGGTGATAATTTCAACAAACTATCATATCCAAACATAAATATCAAAAATTTGTTTTTTAAATAGTAAAACAATGTAAACAACATGATCTTTTATCAGATTTATTTTAGAGTAGAACTTTAAAACTTTAACTCTTGTACTGAACCATTAATTCTTCCACGGAATAACAAAACAAAAAATAAAAAAACAAAAAAATAAAATATTACTCATCATTACACTTTATGTAGTTTGCAAGCTCAAGTGTGTCAGTACTCCAGGGTTTAAGAAATCATCAGTGCATGTGATGGAGGAATGCACAGTGCATGTAGGGGGCGTGGCCTCAGTAGCCCTGCAGTGTGCATGTGATTTAATAGCAGAGATATTTAAGTGTGCTGCATTAAATCTGCTTGTTTTAGCCAAGATTATGCTACAGTATATTTTCCTCAACTATATTTAAGTTCCCTGTTAAAGGAATAACCTTTCAGTTTTGTAAATTCCCATTAATTCCCTTATATTCCTGTTAACTCCCATGGAAATTTTCCAACTTTGAAAATTCCCAGAATTTTGCAACCCTATTCATTGGCTTTGATAACATCATGAATTTATTGAGCATTGACTATAGCTTTTAAGCACAGCACTGTGCTGCAATGCTAGGGCTTTTCACCAAACAAAAAATATCATTTGCTTTATTGCTCAAATCAATATTACCTGTGTGCACTTGAGAACACAGTGATATTGATAGGCACATCTACATGTGCAGAAATATAGGCAGATAATTTATTAAGGAGTTTGAGAATATATCACACATTATAAGCAATAGTAGGGCTAGTAACTTTACACTGTGCTGCCACTCTTTCCACCACTCCAATAGCACTAGGCAATAGCACACACATTGAATCAAAATGCTTACTTATTTAAGGTAAACAACTCACAATTAGGAAGCAAGGGGGGAGCTCGCCCTTTGAGCAATGATCTCACCTTGTCTTTCCTCATTTCTGCTCTCAGTCTCAGCCTCATCTCCAGAACAGCAGCCAGGACTGGCCAGTGCTGCTACTGCTGGTGTGTCAGAAGAACCACTGGTTGTTTCTGAAACTGGTTAATGTTGGCAACCTGACGTTAGCTGGCCTGGCCCATAATTTACTTACAGCAACAAGCAGCCTGGTTGACAAACTAAGCTAAAGATTTAACATTAGCATACATTAGCAGCAGCTGTCTGGAGTTGACTACGTTAACTTTAATTGGATGTAGGTGCATAACAAGCAAACTCAGTTCACCTTTTGAAAAGAAAGCAGTCATCAGCTGCTTCCCCTCATTCTGCCTCCTTTCTTTTTCCTCCCTGTCTTTCTTTTTTTGAAAGCCCGATTTGGGCTTTTTGCGCAGCATGATCAGGCTCCCAGGCTCGACTCACTGCGTTACTTGTTTGCCGCCGGCTGCCGTCTATGGGCGGACTAAACCATTTGGGGGGGGGGGGAGTCCAGAGTGTCTGGCACTGAGTTCATTCTCTCAGTTGCTGTTATCAATATATTTAGAAATTAATAATGACATCATTTGGAGGGCCCAATTAATTCGAATTAGGCTACAAAAAAAAAAAAAAAAAAAAAAAATTTGGGGGGGATTTCAAAGGGCCCTCTCCCTAGACGGGGCCCTGGGTAGTCAGGTCCACTTTTCCCCCCACTACCACGCCCATGTCTGTAACATAGGTCTTTCGTTTTTATTATAAGAAATATAAATGTTAATTTGCAGTTTAATACGTTGCTTATACAAATACATTTTATTTCAACATATTTCAGTCGATTTTTACTCAATACAGTTTGCTAAAAACGAAGCATTCATTCACACACAGAAACGCCTGACTGTAACGTTGTTTTTATGAAATATTAGGGCATATAAATGTTAATTTGATTTTTACTCATCTCAGTATAGCAATACAGTTTGCTAAAACATCATAATTCATTCACACTCAGATATGCGATTTAAATGGTCTTTTTGCGAGCTGTGGTAAACAGCGCATCTCTGCCGTTCATTCATTCACTCACAAACAGAAACGTGATTTACTTGAGAATGAAAAAAAACGTACTACAGTATTCCATCCGTTGCTCCTCGAAATACCAGCACTTCTGAGGTACATTTTCCATTATTATTATTCCTCACAGCGCTGCGAGACGGTGTAAACAAGTACAATGATCTGATTAAAACTTGTGTTTTCTCGAGCTGATATGTGGGCGTTCACAGGTTTGCGTGGATTGCCTCAGTAATTTGCGTTTGAATAGCGCGCGCTCTCCGTGGGCGGGGCAGATTAAAACGTAATGAGCTGAGATGAGAACGACTGACATCTCGCTCTTTTCTTACAGATTACATGAACTGAGAATATTTGTTTTTTATATTACTTAATTTAAAAGAAGAGAATTCAAGCTTCATGCCTGTGTGTGTCTGTATGCCTGTTTGACTGAGTATTCGCTGAGTTATTGTTCATTTTCGGACGCGTTTCAGAATGGACTTCACTGGCAGAGAGAAGGCAGAACTCGCTTTGTGTTTATTTTTCTTTATTTGGCAAAAAGCACAAAACTTTGTTTTTATTGTGAGTATACACAAAAATAATACACATTTAACAGAATCGATTGATGTATGAAACGTGTTTGTAATATCAAAGTCAACAGAGCAAAATGAATCTCTTTTGAACTGATAAAAAAAAAAGCGAGCTTGTATCGCCGGCGATACCGCCCGACCCCAGGGGGTTAAGCACCAGCACTTCAAAAGAAGTATATTTAAAACTTGATTTCTTAGTGGTTTTGAAAATATTACTATAAATTACAGCAACACCTCCCCCTTTGCCTTTCAGACGAGGTTCATGTTTATAACAGTAATCTTGCGGGGTGGACTCATTTAAAGTAATGTAATCGTTTGGTTTTAGCCAGGTTTCTGTCAAACACAGCACATCTAGGTTATTATCTGAAATCATATCATTAACAATGAGTGCTTTTGAAGTAAGCGATCGAATATTCAGCAACCCAAGCTTTAGCATTTGCTCATCTGTATTATAGCTAGGGGTGTAACGGTTCACAAAATTCACGGTTCGGTTCAATACGATACACTTGTGTCACGGTTCGGTACGGTTCGGTTCGGTACGTTTTCCATAGGCTACAGCAAAAATAAATAAATGCCAGAGAAATTTCCTTATTTTTTTAATTTTTTATTTAATGAAACTATATAACATCATAAAGTATGATTTTATTTTTTTTTTTATTTTTTTACTGAGCAATAATGGAGCTATACTTTACTCTTCTTATGAGCATATAAAACAAAACAGCTCCTAGGACAAAATGAAATGTAATATTGTAGTAGTAGGCTAGTTATAAACAAAGGTTTATTTTAGTTCAGATTAACATTTGAGGGCAGCAATTGTATTCATAATGTCAAAATAAAACAGACGTAATGTTACTTGAAAGCATTATAGCCCACTATTCCTGACAAACTTCCATACCTTGCAGTTAGTGTTACTACAGCAAATCCATTCCACGGTGAATGTTACAGATCTGTGGACACCGGCCAGTTCATTCATGGCACGATGTTTCTTCCTGGTTTCCACGTCAGCGCTGTTTGATCCGTTAATAACAGAGAAATGTGCATGTTTCTCACTAGATCTCGCAGCGATGTTATTACTTCAGTTCAGTGGCGAATTCAAAAAGCATTTGAAATTCAAATGTAGGGATGGGACGGTATGAAAATTTAATATCACGATTATAGAGATCAAAATTATCGCGATTATCAATATTATCACGGTTTTGTTAAAACGAGATGAAAGTGTTCAAAAAGAGATGATGATCACACTGAAGGCATTTCAACAAGTTTTATATTTGAAAATCAACAAACAACAAATAAAACAAGCAGCTCTATGCTCTTTTTAAAGCAAGATTCTATTATGTGCCATTTCCTTCCTTATAATGACGGTCGTCAATAGCAACGCATTATAACACCGCGCACATCCATTTTAACGGCCACCTAGTGTTAAGTAGTGTTCATGACATGAATGTTGATGTGCCTTTAAGATAACTTCTTCTATGGCATACGTTATTGTATGCATGCTGTTTTTATGTGAGCGCGCACGCACAGTGAGAGGAGATTGCTCGCGCTAAGAGGAAGAAGATGACCGCTCTACTGCTGACCGTTGTTTTATTATAATGTGTTTACTTCCACTTTGATTTGTAGCGTGTTTTAGAGTGTTTTCTTTTACCTTTTAACATTCGCTCTTCGACATGTATGTGAAGAGTGTGCTTATAACTGAGAGAAAACATCTATAAAAGTCTCAAGTCTTCAAACTCTCTGACAGACGTTACACCATGTATCACAATGGACGCGCTCTCTCGTTTCATTCAAATAACTTGCCGTCTTGCGTCTCCATTTTTAATTGTATTGAAAATTAAATCAGAGTTGATTTATTGTTTACAGAGTTTGATAATATTGTTGTGATCATCTTGTCTGAACGATTGTTTTCCATCCTCGATTAAGTTTGCCTCAGGACTTTTGTTAAAGCCAAAATATGACCACACCTCAGAATTGGTTATCTTAAAAGGCTGAAAAATCTCCCGAGCGCTGTCACTGCTTTCCGCTATTCCTTCTTGAATAAAAAAACAACAACATTGCGCGCTGAGCCTGTCAGACTGTTGCTGGCTGGACAGGATCTAAAAATCGCGATAATCAAACACGGTTTTAATGATAATTAAATTTTAAACGATATTACTAACCGTCAGTAAATTTTATCGTGGTTTATAGTGAAACCGGTAATCGTCCCATCCCTATTCAAATGCTTTCTTTACTGGTCTGGATCTCTTAGCGCTGTGTGGTGTTGCTTGATCAGGCTCGCGCTGTCGCGCATAGGGCTCGCGAGTCCCGCTTCACAGGTCAAAACTGATAAACGGTCCACACAAACACAATAAGAGTAGCTCAGTTTCGTTCCTTACATTGCATTTGCCAGTTGATGTTGTGGTCGCGCCAGCCTCTGAGCGCGCTTGCCACCCGCGACGCGCCTTCATTTGAAATAACGAAATTTTGGTCGGCAGAAAAAATGGTCCAACGAACCATTCGGTACGTAATGCGTACCGAAAACCGAACCGAAAGCCTCGTACCGAACGGTTCGATACGAATACGCGTATTGTTACAACCCTAATTATAGCTGTTTTTTATTTGTTGAACATCAATTCAATTTTTAACCTTAGATGGGTTTAAACGTTTTTTTGGATTTCCAAATTCGGGGAACAGACACAGTCTCTATATGATGATATCTAGGTGAAAGAGGCTATATGTGATGGGATTTATCTGACCTTGGTGACGCGAGGCCGCCAGCAGACGGTCGGTTAAGCCAGTCTGTCTGCTTCCTGACCTGAGCCCCAGATTGTCATGTTTGAGCTCTAAGACTATGTGTCATATTACTAGAGAGAAGAGCAGCATCATCCCAGGAGGGATGAATACCATCTCTTTTCAACAGGTCAGGTCTGCCCCAAGAACTTTTCCAATTGTCTATGAATTCTATATTATTAAGCGGACACCATCTCGACAGCCTGCCATTAACTGAATACAATCTACTAACTATCTCATCACTCCTGCGAACAGGAAGGGGGCCAGAGCAAATTACAGTGCTTGACATCATACTTGCGAGTTCACACACCTCTTTAATATTAATTTTGGTGATCTCCAACTGGCGGAGTCGAACATCATTAGTGCGGACGTGAATAATGATCTTAGAGAATTTACCATTAGCATTAGCCAGCACTTTTAAATTTGCTTTGATGTCAGGCACTCTGGCTCCCGGCAAACATGTGACTATGGTGGTTGGTGTCTCTATTTTCATGTGCCGTGTGATCGAATCACCAATTACTAGGGCACAATCAACAGAATTCTCAGTGGGTGTTTGACTGAGCGGGGCAAATCGATTTGTTATGGTAATCTGAATGGAAGAGTGTTTTTTTTATCCGCGACTAGAGCGATCCCTCACTGTCACCCATTTGCCCGGCTGCACAAGCGCTAATTCAGTTGGAACCGAATCATGTAAAGAGTTCACTAAGCTAGGCGCATTTAAAATAGTATCTAAAGCTCTAGCACTCTTACTATCCTCAATTAAAGTTTGGATGTGAGCCTCTAGTTCTGAAATCATCTTTGTCAGCCTGGCTGTCTCCTTGAATTTATCACATATAAATCCTATATTGGCGACAGAGAAGGCTATGCTAAACACGTGACATGAAGTGTAAGTGATAATAACAGAAGTCATTACTCACCGTGTTTGTTGACTGATTCTTATTCACCTGGGGCTCGTTCTTCGTACGTTGCTTATTACATCCGAGATCAAATGACACATCCAAGATGATATCATCGTGCTAATCATGATCCGGCTAATTGGGTTCTTCGAACACACCTGTTGTTTATGATTAGTATAGCTGGATTGAGTTATCTGAGATAACTGCGCGTTCATGCGCTGGTTTAAAAGGGGATATGTATCGATAGTAGTAACATTGATCAGCAACGCTGCTATTGGCTGTTCAACGTGGCCAAAGAGCGGGCTCAGTTTTTCTCCTCAGCAGAGCAAGAACTAATAGTCGAAGTTTATTCGGAATTTTAATGTTTAATCAAAACGCCAGGGAACACCTCAAAGTCTGCAAAAGCCAGGAGAGAGGGCTGGCAAAAAGTAGCAGACAATTTAAATCCGTTAAAAGTGGCCATGTTAGATGTTTTTATCACTTATTAGCCTATATTTTTGTATTTTAATAATTGCATAATTACTTTGTTCATTGTAATGTCAGAGTCACCACACTAGAACATGGGAACAAATAAAAGTTAAGTACAAAAATATTCTACATAATGGTCATTTTTAGTTATATTATAGTCTCTTCTATAAAAGGCACTGTTAAATAAATTAAATAAACAAATAAATGGTTGTCTGTTTATAAAAGCAACCAAGAAAAAGGCTGAGAAAAAAATAGAAAAGATCTTAGTAGCCTACACTGTAAAATTTTTTGCTGCATTAAATTAAGGCCGTATAGTCATTTCAACTGTTAAATCTTGAGTAATGATGAATTGCTTTGACTTGTGAAAGTGAAAACTATGTTAATGTAAAAATATTTTGCCATGAGTTATTGATCACATTTTTCCCGAGGGTAGTTCATTGTAATGACATTGTGTTTTCCTCTTTTGTGTACTTTTACATAATACACCATCACTTGTATCTGTTCCCAAGAAAGTGGTGGCTGAAATATGTGCAGTAAGTGGACATTTTCTAACTTTCCAAAGGAAAGAAAGTATAAGACTTTGTAATGTCCATTTTTTTCCATTGCACTGGACAGTGAATAAACCCTCTCAGATAACTGTCATATGGAGGAACTAGCCTACCTGCAAGTGCATAAATAACTTTACTTAATTTATACTTGTATGCTTTATGGCTGCAATATAAGTTGCAGGATTCCACATCTACAGAAAGGCCTACAGAAGAGTCTGCACAGACAGAGGAGACATAGGCCTACAGGCGGGCAGTGTAGAGCCAACTTTTCCTTTTTATTTGTTGCATGAGGCATGTGTCTAATATCTCTTGTTGCAGGCACTTGACCACTGGCTTTTCTTTACAAAGAACAATTGAAATAAAACTCAAGGAACTAAGCATATTTGTCTTTTATTAAACATTTAATGAAAAGTTTTTTTTTTTTTTTTTTGGCAATGTTGTGTAATATGGCACATGCAACAATGTCACAGGCCCTGTCAGATGTGCAACCCTCAGACTTTTCAGACACTGAAATCTTCCCTTTAGTTAGCCAAAGTTCATTTCATTGTGTGCCCTTGTCCTGGCTAGAGCTGCATTGTAACTGGTTTGGGTCAGGGAATGGGGTCATAAAACACCTGTCTGCAGACAGGAACATGTCATAATCACCTATGAAAAAATGCAGTTCTGTTAGGATCAGCATAAGTGTATGTAATACAGTGAGCTTGATATTTAATTGTGGAACTTTCCTTACCACTTTCAAATAATGTGCATAAATGTGAATCTCTGAAAATTCTTAAGTCATGCACAGATCCTGGCCATTTTGCTTTCACATTTGTGATATGGAAGATTTTAGTCAACTGCCTTTTTTTTTTATATAATATTATTAATCTGGAATATTAAGAATCCCAATAGTTACTGGGCTGCACATTTACATTGTGAACCCCCTTTCTGTTCACATAATCCCCCTTTCTGTTCACATAATCCCCTTCATTGAGGCCTTGATGGCAGTCTATGGTAGCCTATAGTCTATGGTACCAATCACGTTAGTGAAGCCGGATATGATGAGTGACACATACTGTAATCGGCATGGTCATGATTGCATGATCTTCATAAAAAATTAAGATAGACAAAAAATAAATTAAAAAACTGCTTTAAAAAAACTGCTTTAAGTGGCTTGGAAGTGCCACTAAAAAACCTAAAACTGTTTTTTAAACCTAAAAGCGTCAGGTAAACTCCGAATGACACGACAGACAGCACTTTCCATCAAGTTCTCCGCATCTCCAATAGTGTAAAGGAAAGAGCCACTCGCAAATAATCTTAGGGCAATGCAAACAGTTTGTGCTGTAGTTAAAGCCAGACTCCGACAAGTCGAAAATAAATGTGCGTTTCCAACAATTTAATAATGTAAACGACAATCTCACGAGTCACGAGAAAAAATATACATCTCAGAAAGTGCACTATCGCGCTGCGCTGAACTTCCCGTATCAGCTCCGTTTATGAGCCGCGATCTAATCCTGTTTACATGAAATAAGCCTGCTCACGAGCAGGTTTGAGCTTGCGCATCTGTTGCTATGACAGCAAGTCCAGGATGAGCTTCGAAGAACCAAACAATCCAAGATCATGCCAAATCGCTAACTGAGTTAGCTACGTACGAAGAACGAGCCCCTGGGCTTTTTATGAACTCAAAGGCACGGGCGCGCGAGTTACTGGCGTGTTGTGCTAATAACAACGGAAGCTAGCGATGTCGGGTTAATCTGAGATGTTGGATAAGCTGTATTTAGTAGTATAAACAAACAACTAGAAATGATAGTAAATTATGGTTCAAAACAGAATGAAATACGAGGCTAAGACGGAGCTTACAGCACCGAAGCAAACAAACTCACAGCAGGCAGCGAGGCAGACAGGAGCAATCGATCAGGAGTGACTGCCAGCAGTGATTGTGTGCGCATGCTCGCTCGTAAGCTGCGTGCACATGGCGATTTCCATACCGAGAAGAGATCCGTATTCTCCCAGCTGACCCGAAGGCCCAGACAAGCTAGGTGCCGAAGCACTAGGTCCCTGTGTTCGCAAACCTGGTCTCGAGAGTGAGCTAGGATCAGCCAGTCATCGAGATAGTTCAGGATGCAAACCCCGAGTTGCCGTAGCGGAACAAGGGCTGCCTCTACGACCTTCGTGAAGACGCGAGGAGATAGGGCTAGCCCGAATGGGAGGACCGCGTACTGGTATGCCCGCCCCTCGAAAGCAAACTGTAGGAACGGTCTGTGTCGAGGAAGAATGGAGACATGGAAGTAGGCGTCCTTTAGGTTCGCTGCAAACCAATCCTGTGGCCGCACACATTCGAAAATGCGTTTGGCCGTGAGCATCTTGAACGACAGCCTAAAAAGAGACCGGTTCAAGACGCGCAGGTCCAGGATTGGTCGTAACCCACCGGTTTTCTTGGGAACAATGAAGTAGGGGCTGTAGAATCCAGCCTTACTTCAAATGCACTTATTGTTAATGATATGATTACAGACTATAATCTAGATGTGCTGTGTTTGACAGAAACCTGTCTAAAACCAGACAATTACATTACTTTAAATGAGTCCACCCCGCAAGATTACTGTTATAAACATGAACCTCGTCTGAAAGGCAAAGGGGGAGGTGTTGCTGTAATTTATAGTAATATTTTTAGAGTTACTCAGAAGTCTAGTTTCAAATATAATTCTTTTGAAGTGTTGGTGCTTAATATAGCAATATATAGTGTAAATGATAAATCACGTATGAGATTTGTGCTGGCTACTGTATACAGGCCACCAGGGCACCATACATACTTTATCAAAGAATATGCTGATTTTCTATCAGAGTTAGTACTGGTTGCAGATAAAGTCATAATTGTTGGTGATTTTAATATACATGTAGATAACGAAAAAGATGCATTGGGATTGGCATTTAAAGACATTTTTAACTCTATTGGAGTTAGACAACACGTGTCAGGACCTACTCATTGTCGTAATCATACTCTAGATTTAATATTATCACACGGAATCTTGTGTGGAATCGGAATCGGAATGTTGATGCCGTTGAAATTCTGCAGCAGAGCGATGACATCTCAGATCATTATCTAGTCTCGTGTAAACTTAATTTAGCCAAGGCTGCAAAGCCGACTCCGTGTTACAAATATGTTAGACTTGTTCTCCCCACTGTAGTCATAGAGCTCAAACATGACAATCTGGGGCTCAGGTCAGGAAGCAGACAGACTGGCTAAACCGACCGTCTGCTAGCTGTCTCACGTCACCAAGGTCAGATAAATCCCATCACATAGAGCCTTAGAGACTGTGTCTGTTACAAAAAACTTCCAAACTCATCTAAGGGTAAACATTTAATTGATGTTCAACAAATAAAAAACAGATATAATACAAATGAGCAAATGATAAAGCTTGGGTTGCTGAATATTAGAAAACAAACATCACACTCCCCACGTTACCCCCCTAGTTATACAAAATGGTATGACCGCTGCTATTATAAGCGCGTTCCGTGTTACACGCGCTACCGGAACGAGCAGAACACAGCACAATCAACGGGTAAGCACAATACAATCCAACAGAACTGCATAATTTAAATGACAAATAAACAGTTTGTAAAAACCACTAGACTGCCTCCTTGCGATTATTACACTTCAAGTGCTAACCATAACAGTCAAAGAATGGAACTTATATGATGTTACTGAATGTAGTCCTTGTGGAGTTGCTAGCGTCAATAGCTGAGTGTACTTGGGATGATGTAATGACATGTAAACAAAGCGCTTAAATTATATACTAGACAGACTAATTATAACAACATGTAACACTCACTGAGGCGTACCTAAATGGCACTCTGGTGATGACGTCATCACAAAGGTTCGTCATCACAGAAGCTCTAGCCAGGCTCCCAAGAACTGCAGCGAGGCGGAATTACCGGCCCAGACGTGGGCGGCGTAGTGACCCGGTGTGGGGGCACGGTCATTAGCCGCGTCCTGACAGAGGAGGCCAGGGAAGGACCAGTGTTCCACGGGGGCCTGCTCTGCCAGGGGTCTGGCAACAGAGAGGGACGAGAGTGGCGAGGCCGGGGGAAGGAGTGGCCCTGCAACCACCTCCAGAAAGAAGCCATCTCTGAGCTGCCCGTAACAGGAGCGACCGATTAGCCCGGCGTTTAGCGGGGCTGGTACGGGCTGGAGCGCCTTCCTGCGACCAACTCCACAGCGCGGCCCGGGGTAATGGCTGCTCCTGGGGCCGGGAGGGGTGGAAGTCGCAGGAGGGCGCCCTCAGCAGCGAGTGGACTGAGGATTCTGTGCCGATGGCCGAGCAGCAGGCCTTCGGGGAAGAATGTGCTTTTTAGCCTCATTCTGCTTCTGGGCGGCCAAGAACTGTTGGGCAGAGTTCTCGACCGCGCCACCGAAGAGGCCAGCCTGGGATATGGGGAAGTTGAGGAAGCGGGTTCACTCAGCCCCACGAATATCGACCAGGTTAAGCCAAAGGTGCCTAGGCCACACATGTAGACATCGCCTGACCCAGGGAGCGTGTGGTCACCTTCGTCAGTGGTGATACGCAGCTCATGCATGAGCCCTGCATCAGCCCTACCCTCGCGCATGTCAGTAAGCACCCAGGCCTTGTAGACCTGATGGATGGCCATAGTTTAGTTAATGATCTGTAAGACTGGGGCTTTATTAATGCTGTTCATTGATTCAAGTAATTATTTTGACATTTGAGTTTAAAGTGTTTTAATTCTACAATATATGGTGTAAAAACATCTGAGTGCTGCCCTCTTCAGGTTGAACAATGGCTACTGCAGTTGAATTTTCCTTTTGGAAGTTGTGGTGGCCGGTGACGTCAGAGGGAACCAGCTAACCATGCCCTTGCCTACAGAGAGATGCATCTCATATGCATGCCCCCTCTCCACTGGGCTCTGCCCACTTTTCCAGCATTTTTCAAATATTGCCAGTGGGTGGAGTCAGGCTCTGGAAACAGCGTGCACCGGTGTGCAACGGGGTTTGAGATACGTTTTCTCTTGTTTGGTGGATGTGTCAGAACTGCAGTCCAATCAGCAGCAACATGTATATAAAACATGCGGTATTAAAGTGAACTCGCACAATGGGTTCAAGGAAAGTAATTTACAAATGTGTTCGATGCAGCTCGGTATACGCAACAACTGAGGATTTTAGAAGACATGTTTGTCGTAAGTTTTATTGTAAAAATATAGGATATCAACATAATGATGTAGTTGTTTATATTTTTAGCTTCATTGCAAGTGTATGACATTTGGTATAGAAATAAACAATGGTAATTAAGTGCTTTCCCTAAAAATGCGAAAGAAAATACAGGGTATTAAAACAGTATGAACTACAAATAAAGTCAGTATGTGAGGCTAAATAGATGTGTTTTAGTCTGAATTAGGTAAGATGTGTGCTTCCATTTCAGTTTCCACAAATCCCTTCACTCGATTGGGATGTTCTCTTTTGTTCTGGGCGGCAAGTGCAGTAACTGTAACATCGGGCATATTTTGTAGTATTAAACACATATTTATACCGACTTCATCAGGCTCTGAAAATTCTTCACAAAGAACACAAAGAATGGCCTTCTCAGCTGCCATTGTTGCAACTCTTGCGTCATCAGAACAGTGTGTTCAACGCATCACAGTTTCTGTTTAAAAAAATGTATGCTGGTTTTCTTAAAGATACAACTTTATCTAAATAAGAGCAATGTGGAGTCCTAGGATTTATTAAAACAAACAACAACTTTGTGACAAACTTTGACAACGTGGTTTATGTTGCATGGACAAAAATACTGCTTGAATATTTTTGTATAAATAAGATCTAAGACGACGAAGCACAGTTTTTGCTTTAAAATTGTAACGTTTTTGAACAGAAGCTGTTTAGTAAAAATAATAATATTGTCATGTTTTGGGTTTGTTCTTGTCATGTTTCTGTGTCTTGTCATGGTTCCATGTCTGTCATGTGATTCCCTGTTTTTCATGTGATCCTGCCATGTGTCTTGTCATTGGTTAATTGTCTGATCATTGTTCACAGGTGTCCCTTGTCTTGTCTTTAGTCTGTGTATTTAAGCCCTCATGTTTGTCATGTGTCTTTGTTTAGTATTAATTTCTGTAACCACTGTTGTGCGAGTTTGTTCACAGCTTTTTGTCTTGTAGGGATGGGCAA
Organism: Leuciscus leuciscus; assembly: GCF_965113295.1. NCBI lineage: Eukaryota > Metazoa > Chordata > Actinopteri > Cypriniformes > Leuciscidae > Leuciscus > Leuciscus leuciscus. Next base: position 21,269,935 of record NC_138725.1, on the reverse strand, counting down.
ATGAAGCCTCATGAAACACTGAGACTTTCCCTTGATTGTTCTGGGAAAAGATTCAAAGCATCAAGAGTGTCGAAAACAGCGCCATCTTGTGACTGGTCAAATTTATAGTAGTGGTGGGCAAATTGAGGCTTTATGAAGCAATGAAACAGTTGAACCAAATGGGCCATATTGTTTCGAGGCTTCGAATCAATCCGACACCCGTCTCAACGGTGACACCTAGTGGTCACTTGCAGGTGTTGATCTGAAACAACCTTGACAAGCCATTAAAAAAATGTGTTGTTTTTTTATTAATGATTTTTTAGAGATTTTTATTCAAAAATATTAATTTCTCTGCTGTGGAAGGACTTAGCCTACTTAGATAATTTCTCCAGCCTTTGAAAAAATCCTCTCACAAGGGACACTTGTTGCTGGCATGCAAAGATATTTTTTAGCTAGGACATACAAATGAGGAAAGATTACTGCTCTCTCTTTCCAGTAAGTTAGTGGATCATGAGTTCTGGGCAAATACGCATCGTTGATGTATTTGTTCACTTCCACTGTGGCATCAGCTGTAGCATTGTGTGTCTCATATGTAGACCTATAAAATGTATATTCACACAATATTATATTATATTATATTCACATTGAAGCTATTTTTAACATGATTGGCAGTTGTGATTGGGACATTAGGTAGTAGGGCATAGGGCTATGGACTTTCTAAACAGTGTCCCAAAAGTTTGTAATTATATTTAAATTATAATTATATTTCAAACAATGCATACCTTGCTTAGATGGCCCAGCAGTGTCAGTAGCAGGCCTAGGTACAGGGGGAATGCCATCCTCTGCACCCTGCAAAATAGCAATAGATATATGTATCTATTAATGTGTCACTATATGTATACTCTGTCTGTCTCTAGCCTATCAGTCAATGTGTTGTGTAAATTTAAATGTAAGCCTAAACAGCCTATAACTAATCAAATCGCACTATGTCACAATATCATCAAAAAATCCGCTATCTCAAAATCAAACTCCTCTCACAAAAACCCACGAGGTCAATATGCGTTGATTTCACTTTTATACAGATGTGCGATTGTGTGGTCTGTTCCCGACCGTGTCAATCAAACGCTGATTCGGCGGACCACACCTGATGAAACACTTAGTGAAACACTTCGAGGCTTCGTTTGGCCATAGTCACGTGACATGGGTGTTTTGAATCACGCTTCGGATCAGTGTTTCGAAACATCTGCTCTTCGGGATCTCGCAAAGCTTCGGAACGACTGTTTAGCGTCAGCCATCCCTAATTTATAGCAGCCATACACCCGAGTGTGCAGCGCCGTTGCTTTATCTATTAAGCACAAATAAAAGCCTGACAATGCTAAATGTTCAGTTTTCAGATAATATAATTCACATATTAAAGTGTGCCAATAAATTAAATGTAACAATTATATTAATACTAATTATAAAAATACCAACAGAGTTGCTTGATGCAAGTAAATGGTGATTTAATTATTGATTTCTATGCTGTTATAGGCTATAGGCTTATTTATAAAAAATATTTTTAATAAATGGACTTAAACTTCCAAAAACCTGTAGAGTAGTGGTCTGGGTTCAAACATTCCGACACGCAGAGTGAAGAATTCATGTGACTGGAAAGAAAGTGAGGTTTCGTTTTTCGTTGATCACGTGTTTCTCTGAAAACAATACGCACTCTTGGATTAGTTTGTCAAAGTTGCACTTAGGTTCTCAAGGCTCGCCTCCAGAGGATACCTCTTACAAAACGTAACTTATCTTGTAAATAGTTGTAAAAAGTACTGTAAGTGTGTAGAACAATTTATTTTGTATCAAATGTACAAATTCATTGAAAAGAAAATGACAAGTCATAACTTTCATTACAAAAATAAACAATATATATATATATATATATTTTAAATTTATTAACTATAACTCACATAAAAATGGTGTATACGATTCTTAAATTTACAAATTTTAATTCACATAAGCAAAAGTTTATCTAATCTGTCAAGAAGAGAAAACAATAGGCTTGTTTGAGATGAGCAAAATCTGCGCAGAACCGATCACCGGTGATACACACAGAAAAATGTATTTGGAATGGAATTAAATAAGTACTTTAGGTGTCTTGTTCATTTTATTTATTTTCATATAAAAGCAACAGAACTTAAATTCCATCCAGTTTATTAGCAACACTGCACGAGCGTGAATCTCGCGATATTCGTCTTTGATCTCATAGGTGTCAGATCCACTACGAGAAGAGAGAACTGTCCGGCTTGCCTGCACTTTTTTCACTCCTCCTCTCACTGCAGCGGCTCCTACTCTCACGTACATTTCAGGCGAGGCAAGGCGCATCTCAGACAAGCCTAATCTGTTCATTATCTCCCTGTTCTCCGGTGATCTCCTCTCCTCTGTCTCTCTCTGAAACTTCATGTCCTCCCGAACTAGCTCCATCAGCTCCTCTCGGTCTCGTTCCTCTCGGCCACTGCTGTTCCTCGTTCTGTCCTTCGCGGCTCGGGGAAAGAAGGACGGTAGGAGGGTTGCCAGGTCTGTGCAACAAAAGTAGCCCAAAAAACCCATCGGCTCTTCTCCATCGAGAGGCCGAATTCTCCACTGGATTTTTGCGTCTGATGGATGTTTTGGGGGTGGCGGAGTGCCAAAATCAAACTTACAGGGCTGGAAATCAACCCACGGAATTTTTTTTACTGCGGCAACAACTTAAAAGTAGCCCAATTCCGTGGGAAAACCTCGGACTTGGCAACACTGACGGTGGGCCTAATTAGAAGGATCCTTTGAATTGGGACAGCCTTCGTCGCACCGCTGTGATGCAATCGGCCTTCTAATGCGGCCTTTGAAGGATGCAGCCTCTGAATTGGGACACAGTTTTTGTTTCTCAGCACATAAAGATGAACTACTTATCATGATCTCAGGCTGTGGTGATGTGGTTTCTCCACTGCATGGATCTTCATGTGTATCTTCAGGTGAGTTTTAAAAGAGAAACTCTTTCCACACTGATCACACGTGTGCAGCTTCTCTCTGCTGTGGATCCTCTCATGTGTTTTCAGATTTGATGACTGGCTGAATCTCTTTTCACAGTGTGAACACTTGTAAGGTTTTTCTCCAGTGTGAATTCTCTGGTGCCGTTTTAAACAGTTCGGTCTAATAAAAGTCTTCTCACACTCAAAGCACATGCACTCTCTCACACCAGTATGAGTTTTCTGATGTTTATATAAATATTGCAGCAGTGAAAAACTATTTCCACATTCAGAACATGAATGCGGCTTCTCCTTCGTATGAACTGTCAGGTGTCTCTTCAGGTTTGATGCCACAAGAAATGTTTTTCCACACTGATCACATGTGAACGGCTTCTCTCCGGTGTGGGTCCTCATGTGAAGCTCAAGAATACGTTTGGTTATTAACATCTTTCCACACTGATGGCACCCGTACGACTTCTGTCCGGTGTGGATCTTCATGTGTTCCTTAAGATGTGATTTCTGTGTGAAACTCTTCCCGCACTGATCACATGTGAACGGCTTCTCTCCAGTGTGAACTCTCATGTGTCGCTCAAGACTATGTTTGCATGTGTAACTCTTTCCACACTGAGTGCAGGTTGTAGATTTCTTGGCTCTTCTTTTCTTTAAACATATATTTTTAGTCTTTGAGCGACTCAAAGGTTTTTCTCCAGGTTTGACTTGATGTTTCTCCTCCACTTCACTCAGTTCTTCACTCTCCTCCTTCACTTCACTCAGTTCTTCACTCTCCTCCTTCACTTCACTCAGTTCTTCACTCTCCTCCTTCACTTCCATCAGGTCTGAAATGAAATGTGAAGAATTTTTTATTTTAAAATGTATTTTTAGTACATAATTCAAAGAGAGAAATATAAAGCGAAAGGGCATAAAAGTGAGATCTGATGTAATAGCAGAAAGCAACAGCTATAAAATATTACAACCACTTTTATGCATTTTTATAAATCAATTATACGTCCCTGAAACTTTTCATGATAAATGAGGTACATTGATATTCCAATTATTATTTTTCAAAGCATTATACGCACAAATCCCATGTTTCTGTAGTGAGAACTATTAAATATAGTTGATCAACGACACAATTATCTAACATAATTTTAACATAAAAAATACAATAGTGCCATAATTCTGACACCAACTTTTAGACTGATATTTCATTTTTTTACGAAAAACTTTAATTATTAAAGGGGACATATTATGCCCCTTTTCACAAGATGTAAAATAAGTCTCTGAACAAAAATAAAAATAAAACACACCACAGATGCACAAGAAACATTTTGAAAAGAGACAGACAGGGGCAATGATAAGATGGAACTTTTATTTTTCAGATAATGTTTATTGCACATATTTTGTATTTTAATTCCTAAATATAAAACAATATATATTCAGACACAGTCAATAATACGAATCTAATGTTTTATTTGATGCGAGATATCAGCGGTCACGAGACAAAAGAACGAAGGACTCAAACCCGAAAAAATGAACTAATCATTTCTGTTTCTGCATAGTGCTATGGGTTTGTGGCTTGAAGAACGAACGACTCGAACCCGAAGACTCGAGAGATGAACGAATCATTTCTCTTTCCGGTACTTACAGCATAGCCTCTATGGGACTGACAGGAAGAACTCGAGACTCGGACCCGAACCCGAACTCGAGACTCGAAAAATGAACTAGTCGTTTCTGTTTCCGGCCCTGCTGTATCACACACGGCTCGGCCCAGCAGACAGATCACAGTCACTCAGAACACTGCCGACAACTAACGTCTCAAGACACGAGAGGAGGAGAACAAACGTGATAAATATGAAGTTGCAAAGGAAAGAACGTCTCGGATCAGGAGGTGAGGTGAACTAACAGAGTCAGACTGAAATAGCCCGAACTTAAGACCCAACAACTAATCAATTAATAAAACATTTCGGTTTCTTATAATTTGGCTTTGGCTGCATTACCCTATAGTTTATTTTTATTCTTTTTACAAATGTAATAAACATTTTCGTAACTACTAGATGTGTTGGGATATTTAACATGCCATTTTAATTATATTATGCTGAAATGAACGAAATGACTCGGAAAAAAGATTCATTCATTTTGCTGAACGAGACTCAAAGATCCGAGTCAGTAAAATGATCCGAACTTCCCAGTACTACGTCAACCTATGAGTGGTGACTGATATTATGGGAGTGGCTTGATGCAGTTAACTTAAGAAACTTTAATTAATACTGTCACGTGACAAATCTGCTTCAAAAATAAAATTAAATGAATTGCTCATTACAAATTTTTAAATAAAAATGTAAAGCCTGTACAAATCCTAGAAATCGATAAATGATTGGCAATCATGTAAAAAAAAAAAAAAAAAACTGTGCATATTTAATGCATCTATTAACTTTTATATTGTTTTGGTTGCTTGGATGTTTCCATATGAAGATCCAGAAATTCGTCATGCTTTTCGTCAGGTGTCTTTTTTAATTATATGATGTCATTACATTGCCGTCAGAACAATCTTTAGCTTGTTCTAATTTAACAATTTTTTATTATATTGTCTGTGTCCTACATTTTTCCCTCATACCTGTTACTTCTCACATGATTTTCCTCCTTCCTCAAAAACAGAGCATTTCTTAAAACTGTGGCACCCAGGAAGTGACATCATCTGGGCTCTTTCTACAGCATGACGGGAGGACAAGAAAATAATCTCACTCCATTCTCTCAGTTTTTACACAAACTGTACAGTGTTGACCAGATACTAAGGTAATAATAATAAGATTAAAGCTGCAAGCAGCGATGAAAGGGCCCTCGCACTCGTGCCATCGTCACTCGGTGGCTTTAGAAAGACAGAGCATGGTTGGGCAATGTGCATTTAAGGAGGTATAGTAGTTGCTAGCATGTTTAGTATGTTTCTAGCATGCTTAGTACACAATAGTTATGTGGTTAGTACTGCATTACTGTTTTAACCATGTCAGTTTCTGTTGCCAGTAGGTGGGGCTATGTCTACATCTGAATATCGCTATGTAGATGTGTTTAGTGCAGGACTTTTATCAAACATGTGAAGTTTGGGGCAGATTGGACATTGTATGCTTGAGTTACAATAACTTCCTTTAGCATTTCTTGCATGTTTTATGATGTTTCTAGCATATTACATATTAATTTTGGGGTAGATTGGACATTGCATGCCTGAGTTACAGCAAATTCATATTTAATTGCAGTAATAGCATGCTTTAACACTTAGCTAAGTATTTGATAGCATGTTTCTAGTATGTTGCTAACATGTTTAGCAGTTGGTGGCACTTTTTTATATGTTATTAGGAGTCCAGAACAATGTTAAACATCACTTCCTGTTGCCAGCAGGCGGCGCTATGACTATATCTGAATATGAGCATGGACTTGTGTTCAGGAGATAATTCTTATCAAACGTGTGAAGTTTGGGGTAGATTGGACATTGTATGCTTAAGTTACAACAACTTTCTTTAGCATTTCTAGCATGATTTAGAACTTAGCTATGTGTTGCTAGCATGTTTCTTGCATGTTACATATTAAGTTTGGGGCAGATTCGACATTGCATGCCTGTGTTACAGCAAATTCCTATTTAATTGCAGCAATAGCATGCTTTAGCACTTAGCTAAGTGTTTGCTAGCATGTTTTAGCAAGTTTCTAGTATGTTGTTAGCATGTTTAACACTTGCTGGCACTTTTTAATGTTTTTATATGTCCACAACAGTGTTTAACATGTCACTTCCTGTTGACAGCAGGTGGCGCTATGACTGTAACTGAATATGAGCATGGTCATGTGTTCAGGACAGAACGTTTATCAAAAGTGTGAAGTTTGGCGCAGATTGGACATTGCCTTCTTGAGTAACAACAACATCCTGTTTCATTGAATTAGCATGCTTTAGCACTTAGCTAAGTATTGCTAGCATGTTTTAACATGTTTCTAGCATGTTTAGAAGTCAATGGCATTTTTAACATGTTGCTAGAACGGCATCAACGTGTTAAACATGACACTTCCTGTTACCAGTAGGTGGCGCTATTACTATAACTGAATATTCTCATGTAGATGTGTTCAGGCCATGCCTCTTATCAAACGTGTGAAGTTTGGGGCAGACTGGACATTCCGTGCCTGTGTTACAGCAAATTCCTATTTAATTGCAGTATTAGCATGCTTTAGCACTAAGCTAAGTATTTGCTAGCATGTTTTAACATGTTTCTAGTATGTTGTTAGCATGTTTAGCACATGCTGGAACTTTTGTATATGTTATCAGGAGTTCACAACAGTGTTAAACATGTCACTTCCTGTTGCCAGCAGGTGGAGCTATGACTGTAACTGAATATGAGCATGGTCATGTGTCCAGGACAGAACGCTTATCAAAAGTGTTAAGTTTGGCGCAGATTGGACATTGCCTTCTTGAGTAACAACAACATCCTGTTTCATTGAATTAGCATGCTTTAGCACTTAGCTAAGTATTGCTAGCAAGTTTTAACATGTTTCTAGCATGTTTAGAAGTCAATGGCATTTTTAACATGTTGCTAGAATGGCATCAACGTGTTAAACATGACACTTCCTGTTACCAGTAGGTGGCGCTATTATTATAACTGAATATTCTCATGTAGATGTGTTCAGGACAGAACGATTATCAAAAGTGTGAAGTTTGGGGCAGATTGGACATTCCATGCCTGAGTTACAGCAAATTCCTATTTAATTGCAAAAATAGCATGCTTTAGCACTTAGCTAAGAGTTTGCTAGCATGTTTTAGCATGCTTCTAGTATGTTGTTAGCATGTTTAGCACTTGCTGGCACTTTTTTATATGTTATTAGGAGTCCATAACAGTGTTAAACATGTCACTTCCTGTTGCCAGCAGGTGGCGCTATGACTATAACTGAATATGAGCATGGTCATGTGTTCAGGACAGAACGCTTACCAAACGTGTGAAGTTTGGGGCAGATTGGACATTCCATGCCTGAGTTCCCGCCCTTCGACGAAAACTCAAGATCTTCGCAATTTAACGTCGCAAAGGCCTTAAGATTACACTCACCAAATTTGAAGATGATCAGATTAAAACTGTAGGAGGAGTTCGTTTAAGTACGAGGCCTGAAAATGGCAAAAACTGCACAAAAATCTGAGAGGAAGTTCAAAATGGCTGACTTCCTGTTGTGTTTAGGGCTATGCTCCAAGAGACTTTTTTGTAGGTATTAGGTGATTACATGTATGTACCGAATTTCGTGCACGTACGTGGAACGTTGCGGGAGGCGCACTCCGTTGAACTTTTATAGGTGGCGCTATCGAGCCATTTTGCCCCGTCCAATTCTGAAACCTATATCAGATGTAAATTTTCGCCAATTCTGACGCGTGTGCAAAGTTTTGTGAGTTTTCGAGCATGTTTAGGCCCTCAAAAATGCAATTAAATGCGGAGAAGAATAATAATAATAATAATAATAAACAGAGCAATTCCAAGAGGGTCCTCACACCATCGGTGCTCGGGCCCTAAATAATCTCAATAAATATGAATAACTTCTATAATTTATGAGAAATATAACTTTATCAGTAACTATAAATCAGAGTTTGCTTAAGTTACGATTACAACCCTGTCAGCCTTTCTGGAAAGTTTATGTACTTGATACAGTTTGGCGTTAACTGTATATTGCTAAAATAATTATAATGATAACTATGTTGCCAATATTTTAGACATTTTTCAATATTGTTGCAAAAAATTGTTGAACCAGATATAAATGTAACAACAACAAAAAAAGAGCTAAAATAATATTTATGACCTTTACTGGCCATTTGTTGAAAACAAACAAGAATATTTTGTTCCATTTCATAGTTGAACTGTTTATCTAAAAGTGATGAAGTGCTTGAATGTTTCTAACATGAATGTTCTTCAGCATCATGAATGAATGAAGAATAAACACCAACCTCTTTGTTCTTCAGGATCTTCAGTGTGTTTCATTCTGCAGGGTTCTGGATCACTCATGTTCTCACTGTCCTCTTTAATAAACTCAGTCTTTGCAGATTTCAGCTCTTCCTGATGCTCTGATGCTCGTCTTCACTGGCAGCTGATGGGAATATTCCAGCATTTATTGGAGAATTACAGTGGGAGGAGCTTCACTGATGATGTGATTGTTGTGGGAGGAGCTTCACTGATGATGAATTCCAGTGTGGGAGGAGCTTCACTGATGATGAATTCCAGTGTGGGAGGAGCTGATCTGACATATATCAGTTACTGAGTTTGTTTTTGTACTAAATATCACATCTAAGCATTTATGTCTGTTTGTCTGTCTATTGTAAAGTAACTGATGCTAATTTACAACTTATTTTATTACTAACCTGAACATTATCCTGCTTCTTCATTAAAATTAAGGGTGGAAAAAAGAATTGATACTCCGATGCATCACAATTTGCTTGATGTTACGCTTGCAGTGCACGGTCTCGCCCGCCCGTATTTTCCTTACAAATGCTCTACGAAGGAATCATTTATGTCTTCTGGAATGCAGTGGATTATATATTAAAAATGCGAAACTCGCTGACAGAAGGACGCTTTCAGTTTCAAATGCTGACGTGGGCTTGGTGAAGAGCGTGCGGCTGTGAGAGACTCTGTGTAGAGGTGAAATGTTATTGCGTCTCTAAATTATTTCTGACGCGAAATTAGTGTAAAGACAGTCAGTTATGTCTTAAGGTATTAAACAGACACACCACATCTTATATTTCTTTAGTGCGTTAGTGAATATCTCCTGCTGTCCATAATGTCATAGTAATAATCAAACAACAGTAAAGCTGAGAAAGAGAAAAATCACTCACAGATCTTGACTGGAAAACGTTCGGATAATCTTACATACTAAAGGCACTCTTTGTTTATTGCTTGTAATATGTTTCTTTGTTCCTCTTTATTATTTACTACTTGCTTTAATGCTTTCAAGCTAAATTTATTAATTTCAATTAAATGTTTCCATTGTAATTATTTTAAAAAGTACTAATAATTACACATGTGATTAAATAAAAAAGATTTTAAGATTTTCAAGTTGGTAAACTAATTAATTAAGAAAAAAAGTAATTGGATCGTGACTCTCAGAATCAGATAGGATTCGTGAGGTGCCGAAAGATTCCCACCGCTAATCAAAATATAGGCAGAAATCTAGAAATACAGAAAAGAACACAAATTATGTATTGTACATTCAAAAATAAATATGAATAATGGTCAGAAAAATTTGCATATTTGTAACCAACAGATACCCTTAGTCTTAGACCAGTGAAAATGAGCTTTAAGTGCCAATTTACAGGAGATCTGAAGACATCAGCATAATAAATTAGGTGAAAACAGAAACTATTGTCATGAAATGGGTAAAACTATTTACTGCCCGAGTACAGCAGTTATCAGTTTAGAAGTATACATGTGAATTAAACGTGGGACAATGGCCTTCATCATCACAGTATGCTAATGTAGGCAGGGAATCGTCATTATGCAGATTGAGGACTGATGTGTCTCTTACACCTCTAACACACATCTGTGCCATTTGCTACACAGGACACACACACTTAATGGAGTCAGATTACTTATATTGGAGTCAGATAACTAAATGCTCCATTTAAAAAAAAAATTTTCACATAATTTACCTTTATTCTGCACCGCTGTGTCCCTTCTCCTAAACCGGTCTGATGATTTCCTGGTTATAAGAAGCATCTCCCTCAGAAATACACGACGGGCTCTGATTGGTCAGCTTGGCCCAGTCTTTGTTGTGATTCGCTAACCGTCTAGCTCACGCTGTCCTGAAACGTCACGGAACGATGACGTTGAGGTCGTGCGCTAGTTTGAGTATAGGGTTACGTCACGACCATAGACTGTAAAAAATATGGACAGAGCGTCTGTGACGTCACCCATAGACTTTCTGAAGAACGGGTTTGAAGCCGTTTATGGGGGGTATGGGCGGCGCCATCTTGGAAAATCTTGGGAAATCCTAACCCCGCCCACCTTCTGACGCAGCGCGTCACTCAGCTCGCTCTGCTACTCCGGTTATCTCTGTGTATATTTTAGGCAACGAAATATGTTATAAAACACCATACTAACTCTTTTCGTTTTCATTTAAAGAAATCTTAAACATTATAGCCACACAAATGTTCAGGCAACGCGTATTGATTATATTCACTGCACATAACGTTTGCCTATTTATAACATAACAAAACGAAATATAAAACACAAACCTGCCTCTTTTCGTTTTAAATATAATATAAAAATATTAAACATTTTAATATGGTCCAGGCAATATGTGCATTTGTACTAAACAACAGATGTTGCAGTAAACAACATTACAGATCATATTCGTTGTATTAAAATTTAAAATGACAAAACTCAACCCAGTCTCTTTTTGTTAAATTTCAGTTTTATCAATATTAGCTATTATAAAAGTATAAGTAAAAGGTAAAGTTACAAGAAGCTATACAAATAAAGCAAACAATTCAGTCAAACATAAAAAGTCAGCGCTCGATCTAGTCTAACCATACAACGGTAGTTAAATAGCTTATAAAGTTATGAAACTTCCCCTCAGCCAAAACGATTGCCCAGGGAACAAATTATAGATTTACGTTACGAGACCAAAAATCGCCCATTAGATATACACAAGACAACACAATTATATCTCATGTTTAACCACTACAGAGACGTCAGAGTCAGCGGCAAACGTCCGAACGTCTAGCCGAGGAAAGGCTGTACCAGGCGGGGTACATCGCGCTGAGCGCCCGGTCATCGCTGGATCTCACAACTGGATACAATTTTCATAAATCTTTATAAATAAACCACAGATTTGAGCTTTAAACAACTACATTCTCGCCTGAAAAACTCTTAAAACTACATTTCATGATACAGAAACAGTAGTATTATATGTCAACTGTATTAAAAAATGGCGCTTCTTATGTTGTCATTCTCCGTGTCGCTGCCTTGTCAGCTGTCAATCAAGCTGTCAATCAAAGTTAACCACGCCCTTATTGTCATACATTTTATATCTAAATACGATCTAAACTAACGAGTTAGAAAAAAATTCACAGCCCTCATGGTTGTCAGGCACTCGGAACCTATCGAAAAATACAATAAAAGTCCATGGGACCAACCGTTAAAAACATGAATTTATGCTGTGAAAACTGACATTTTAACATGGGGGCTATGGACATTTGCTCCCTTTTGGGACCTTCCCCTAGCGGATTTTCGATGTATTGCAGTTTTTCACACTTCTGGGTAGGCTTCATTTTTCAGATCAGAATGTTGCCGCTTGGTCACGACCAAACGTTAGCGATTGGTTATGGCAGATCCAGAGTGACTCTGGGCAGATCCAATAGTTTTAAACTTCAACAGAGTACCCGCCTACAAGGAAGTTAACGCTTGTCAATAGAGAGAGGCCAGACTCTCTGTACAAATGAAATGTACGAGAGTCTGGTAGAACCAGGCTAGGTATAGGTCACAGTGAATGAAGAAACTAGGCCTTGACTTTTAATTCCTAACCTTATATCTGCCCTCTCTGTCTTTCTTTCTTTCTGGCAATTACAAATAAACTTATGCAAAATAGCAGCCACTTATATACTTGTTTCTGGATACAATGACAGACACAGGATATCAAGATGGCTGTCGTGGTGTGAGTGTGTGCTGCAAGCTGCAGTTTCTGGCCCAACGTTTTGCTTACTGAGGTCATTGTGTCTGCTTTAAAACTCTTTTTGTGCAAATGGTCTACTAGTGGTTTATCAAGGAAGGCGAACTAAACCAATCTTCAGCTCTAAACCAACTAGTTATTGTGTGTAGTACACATCCTTCTCTTTGTGTGAGTGGAAAGAGGCTCAATGGTGACGAGACAATTACTCTCCAAAATATTTTGGACATGATGCAGCAAATGAAGCTTGATATGATTTCACACATGGACGCTAAAATTGACTCACTTGGAGCCAATCTGTCCAAAATAGATGGATCGCTTACATGCTTGTTTCAATCGGACTGAATTCATTCCGATTGGTGAGTCTGAATGTAGTGTTCACATGAACGCTAAACCAGTGATCGGTTGATGTGCGTTTTAGCATTGCTAATGTGACCTTATGGAACTTTGACCAGATCTAGGTTTAAAGGTTCTTGACTATGCCACCTGGTGCCTCTCACACCAGGATATACTTTGCACCATAACGGCTAAATACCTAATCTAAGGCAAGCAGGTTCGTAGAAATACACCAAAGATGAACTAGACAGAGACGTGCTTTCAGTAGAAAAACAGTAACACAACTTTATTGTACAATGGTATAATTAAAAGAGCCACACCGTCATACTAGAGGCACAGTACTAAAGCGAGAGACCAGACCTGGTATTGGCTGTTACAAGGGACAATACGATTAACAATTTAACTTGAAAATACTGATTCTACTCTAGTACTCTAGAAAAAGGAAGAAAAGGACAAGAAAGTTATCACTAGCAGAGTGCATAGAGAATGTAAAACTATACACTACTAGAACAGCCAATACCACATCAGTCAGACAGAGCATTAGACGGAGGCTACGGCAAAATAACCACAATAAAGAAAAGAAAAGATATATATAAAACTTAATTTAGGCAAGGCAAAGCAGCAGGAGCAATCTGCCTCAGTGTTGACATAAGAACTGACACAGTGGAAAAACAGCCCTTTGCGCCAGTCTTCACAATCCTTCTTGATATTGCTGCTTAATTGCGGTACAGCTACCCGGTGGGTGCTTTGCCCAAGACCTTCAGTAATACACAGCACGATTACCCGGAAGCGTCTGGCAATCAGTCAAACACCTTCGTTGCACAGGAAAACCACATACCCAAGCAGTAACAAGACTGAAAATGTATCTGGACACCAGAGAATCTCTCTAAGCCCAACAGTGCAGACTGTTTTATAGAAACTGGCCTAGACGCAAATTAGTTGTTTAGCCACTCACGGCTAGCTGGGTGACGTCAGGGGGCTACCGTAGCTGCAGAGGGACAAACTTCAACCAGACAGCGACTACTCTGCCGGTTACACTAAGAAAATTCCTGTGTCACAATCTGATATGGCATTTGATATGACTGCCGTAAACCATGTCGTAACGCTTATTGATGGCACGATTCTTAAAATTTGAATTCATAACGAATGCTTTTAACGGTCGCTGCTGAGGATTGAGATGAAGATCGCTGGATAAAGGGCTGAATTTGGATCTGTTACTTGCAATCATATGGATTCTAAAGATCTGGATTACAGTGAATGAATAAAATTGATGTGTTTTGGTGTATGTTATGGTTACAGTATGTTTGCTTTTTAAATTTCGTTGTGTTGTGCACTACTGGGCCACCGTAGATATTTAAGAATGTTACAAAAAACTACTGAAATATTTTAATTATTAAGGGCCGTTCAAGAAACACAAGATCAAGTGAATTTTACTGCGAGAAAGAACACAAATGTTTGCAGTAAAGCGGAGTAGATTGTAAATTTGTACATTTTGGAATGATTATTATCTGTTATACATGTTTGTAAAAAATACGCAAAAAATGTAGGTCAAAATTCTGGTAACACCGTTACAAATTATAAATCATAAATAAAATAAATGTAAAATAAAAGAGTTGTATTAATGTTACTTGAACGTTTGTTCATAACTTTGGAAAGAACGCTCCCTGTTATGCATGTATAATAGCCAATGTTGGGGTAACTCATAACAAGTAACTTGAGTTACGTAATCAGATTACTAAAACCTCCCTTTACTGACCATTTGTAAAAAAAAAAAAAAAAAAAAAGAAACTTTTGCAGCCATTTCACATTAAAAAAAACTGTTAACTACTAAGGAAGATGTGTTAACTAATCAGTATGTAATAGAATTTTATGATTGTGTTGAGTATCAGTTAGTTAATCAATAACTAATTAATTCTGTCATACGTCCTGAAGAACTACTATTAATTATCTATTAAGGTTCAAGAAAAATAACTATTAAGTAACTACTAATGAACAGTCATACACAGTAGTCACTACAATAATCCGGGGTTTTTTAGCAGTGGAGTTGTGGATGAAGTACACAAATCAAGTACTTGAGTAATTGTCACGGCAGACTACAAACAAAAGGTGTGAGGACTCAAAAGCTGGAGAAATAAGTATTTATTAATAAAAACACAAAACAAAACCCACGAGGGGGAAAACAGAACTAAAACCATAACAGACTATGAACACTCTGGAAGACCTCGGGGAACAGGAAACAAAAGACAACGTACCGACACAGACTGCAAACAAGAGGCAACTAATAAAGGGAAACTAATCAGGAGGGAACAGGTGGATGAACTCAAACAATAATCAGATAACAAGGGGGAGGGATCAGACAATAACACGAGCACATGGCCCAAAATAACAAAACACCCATGTGCAGCACAAGACAGGACAGGCATGTGACAGTAATAGTTTAGATACCCCAATAAAATATTACTCCAGTAAAATTATAATCAGGCCATTTTCATAATTACCTTAGTAAAAGTACTAAGGTAATTCATTTTTAAAAGTACTTAAAAAGTAAAAAGCATATATTATACTTAGTTCTTATACATTATTTTAAACTTCTTTTGCACCATTCAATTTACGGCAATATCACAGTCGCCTACATTCTACAGTGATTTGGTGCTGCAAGAGCGCGGGCATTTGCATCCTCTTCTGTTCTGAGTTCTCAGCACCGCCGATTTGGTGCATTTCTTCGGCGAAATACAGGTTTGTGTATGTTTTATTAAATCTATAAAATCATTACTGTGCTGTAAATCATTTTATTTTATGCAAGGTAACATACAAGGATGCAATGTCAGTTACCCTACCTAGCTAACGAGTTTGCGTGATGGAAACGCCGGATGGTACGACCGTTTGATTGACGCACTTACTGTCCAATGATTCTAGGTGGTCTTGGAAATAATTGGCTGGAGTTTTTCGAGTCCTATGGGGTGAGATTTCGGTCACAATTCTGCGCGCGCAAGATCACATTTTGAGCGTGGAAAAGGGCATTTCGCACGCGCGTGAACTGAGTTTTGCGGAGAAATGTTCGTCTCGCAGATAAGAAAATATTGCGAGCGAACGAAAATCAATTTTGCATTTAAAATAAGTATTTGGATGTGCGCGGACGTTCTCTTTCGCGTGTGCAAAGTTTCACTTTCTTGCTCCTTTCATACCAGCCGTGAGCGCTCTCTAAGCGCAGACGGCTCGCTTGCTCAACACAACCCAGCGTTACAATATGCCATAATTCCAGCCAATCAGAGATGAGACTGCTAAATTCTGATTGGCTGGCTTGAAAACCAATCACAAGACTCCCTGCATCACCTACTGCGGATTCAGAGAACTAGTGCAGTTGAGAGTAAAGTTGGCAGTAAATTCACAGATTCGAACTTCCCGGGTCAATAACTCGTGAGCTAAACGTTGTTACTGCACAAATGACACCTCTTTTTATAACAACACTTATTTTGTATAAATATCGTTTTGCATATATTCTTTATGATTATTATTTATGAAAAATATTCAATAATTTCACTGTAATTCACTGTATTGTTGGCAAATTCAGTTCACATCACTGCTGTCCTGATGGTTATACAACAACACTTATTTTGGTAAAATATATAGGCCTATTTTAAATTGTATATACAATTGTACTGTAAATGTATAATTTTTATGAAAATATTAAATAACTTCACTGTAATTCACTGTATTGTTGCCTAATTTAGTTCACACATCACTGCTGTCCTGAAGGTTATACTACAACACTTATTTTGGGAAAATATATATTTTAAATTTTATACAATTGTAAATGTATAATTTTTATGATTTTTATGAAACATATCTTTACTGTAATTCACTGTATTGTTGCTAAATTCAGTTCACACATCACTGCTGTCCTGATGGTTATACAACAATCGAATCTGTGAATTTACTGCCAACTTTACTCAACTGCACTAGTTCTCTTCCGACAAACATTATTTTTCTGGTCCCTTTTGTACAAACACAATTTTTCTCCCAGTAGGTGTTTTATATGGAACAATAGTAATATCATTCATAATAAAAAATCTTTGTACATGGAGAATTGGGTCCAACACAACATTTTAATTGTTAGCCAACTAATTGACAAAAATGGGCAATTTTACACCTACCCTAATTTTATTTCAAAATATGGTTTATTTGTAAATGAAAAAGAATTTAACAAAGTAATTAAGGCTATTCCTAATGGCATACTAATATTAAACAAATTTTCAGATGTAGATATCAATAATACATCTTTACAAAATCCTCAACTCTTTGTAAATGGTCTCTCTTTATTTGATAAAGGTTTTAATAACAACTTTATAAGAAACTCCTTTAATGTTGGATCCAGTCCTCCATGTAAATCAAAGTGGCTTAAACCTTATTGTATATCTTGGCGCAACATTTGGACTATGCCCTATAAGTTTATTATTTCTAATAAAGTCAAAGAAGTAATGTACAAAATTATTCATAGATGCTATCCTGTAAATGCAACCATTAGTAGATATATTCACGCTGTTTGTGATAAGTGCACTTTTTGTAACACATCACTTGAAGACAGAAAAAGGGCAATATAAAAATAAATGTTCAATTTCTTTTTGGACTGACTTTAAAATAGATATGACAAAAAAATTGAACAGATGTCTTGATTTAGACCCTCATGACATTTTACTTTGTTTCAAAAACCCTTTTTTTTCTGAAAAACAAAATTATATAATTAATCTTTTTATCATTTTGGCGAAATTTTATATTCATAAGACAAGAATAAAACAAAAGAAAACCTCCTACGGTATATTGCCTTCTATAACACTGATCTAACAATATATTTTGAAACTCTTTCAAACATGAGATCACAAAATAAAAAGCTTATAAAAACAATACAAATATTAAAGCTTTTCAAATACATATAAATGCCCTGATATTTTATACTTATATTTTTGTATTTGTTCTTATGTTTGTTTATTTTATAATAATAATAATTATTATTATTATTATTATTTTGGTAAAATATTTTGAGCTGTATTGTCAATACTTTGTAACCATTTTTATTTTTTTTTTGCATTGTACTGAAATGTTTTTGTATTTGAACTGACTAAATAAAAAAAAAATAAAAAAATAAAAAACTAGTTCTCTTCCGCAGTAGGTGATGCAGGGAGTCTTGTGATTGGTTTTCAAGCCAGCCAATCAGAATTTAGCAGTCTCATCTCTGATTGGCTGGAATTATGGCATATTGTAACGCTGGGTTGTGTTGAGCAAGCGAGCCGTCTGCGCTTAGAGAGCGCTCACGGCTGGTATGAAAGGAGCAAGAAAGTGAAACTTTGCACACGCGAAAGAGAACGTCCGCGCACATCCAAATACTTATTTTAAATGCAAAATTGATTTTCGTTCGCTCGCAATATTTTCTTATCTGCGAGACGAACATTTCTCCGCAAAACTCAGTTCACGCGCGTGCGAAATGCCCTTTTCCACGCTCAAAATGTGATCTTGCGCGCGCAGAATTGTGACCGAAATCTCACCCCATAGAGTCCAGCCCGTTCCACCGATGATTAAATTGCTTAATTTTTATTTCAGTGCTTCTAACTCAGTGGCTGTAAGTGGGTTAGGAATAGGATTTTAAGTGATTTAGAAAAAATGGCCAAAAAAGAGAATTACATACCCCACCTTTAATTTGCAATTGCAAGGCCAGAACCACACTATTGCTGACATGTGCGATGCGTTTGAAGCTTTTCGTTTAAAGCTGACATTTAAACATTTAAAGCAAAAATTGAGGTCATAACATAGTGGTCGGTGGCCGTTGGCTTTGTATTGTCGGCAGAATTTGGCCCTTGGTAAAAACTAATTGAGGAACCCTGGACTACGTGGAAACAGTTGCAACACATTGAAATAGACGGAATAATATGTGACCCGTCACGGAAACCAGGGACACAAGTCGGCAGCACAACTTTTGAGCAAAATGAGAAAGAATCCGTTTTTTTTGCAGAATCTGTTAGTTAAGACCACGAAGAAGTCTCTTCATGTTTGAGATAGCAGTATTGGTATATTTAAAAGCGTACATTTTGAGTTTGAAATCGGCTTGTTTTTCAGAGATTCTAGCACGCAGTAGGCGTGTCATTGTCGGTGTGTATTTCCATACTGAATAAGCCGGCGTGGCTACTTATTATGCAGTGCTCTGGCCGGCTCTATCTGATTTCAAAATTCAATGAACATGTAAGCCAATAACATAACGATGTCCAGCAATCGATTTAAATTGTAGCTTAAATGGGGTTTAATTTGTCGTCTAATGAGATGTAGCCTAATACATGTTGTCAGTGCCAATACATAGATCCGCCTACACAACCAACGTGTATCTTAATGGTCCAGTGGTAGAGCTTTCACCAGCTGTGTCAGAGGGTCTGAGTTCGAATCCGCCCTTGCATAGATTTTTTTTCTCATATAGTTTTTTTTCTCTCATCAAAACGATTATTTTCATCAGTGGTTGTATATCAAGCAGGGACACGCAAACGTATGCATTATGTTTTGTTATTGCAACAGAACGAATAGAGAGTATCCGCAACGCAACGGATTGAAGCGCGCGTTGATTTAAGACACGGTGTGTGCGCGAGCCACACGAGAAAACACTGTATCTGCGCCACTTTGATCACTTGATTTAAAAAAAACACATTTCAGCGCTAGTATCTTTTAAAACTAAATGAATGCTCTGCCAGTTAACTGGAGATGTTTTATTTATTTGTAGAATTGGTACATTCGTGTCGCGAGATGTTTTAAAAAGTGGTGGGAACATGTCCCATCCGTCCCACCCGCAAATTACGCCAATGCCTATTTCCATAGTTTATTGCTTATTATTTATCATTAGCAAAAGTTTGTTTCATGTTGCACTCATACTGTGTATATATATATATATATATATATATATATATATATATATATATATATATCACATAGCACATCCTGTTTTTGATTTGAACATTGTCTAGAGTTTATCTTATTTTTTATTCAGTGTACACTAGAGTTGCCTATGCAGTTTTATCGGTAGATGCTAAGAGACATTTATTTATATATTACCTGTTTGCAAACTTTTTTCTTTTTTTTAATGGCACATTTTCCTGACCTTTCTGCTCCCCCCTGTGCTTTACAAGGGGAGCTTTACAGGGGGTATGGCTTATCTAAATGAGATGTAAATGAGCCCTATTGTCACCCCCAGCAGGAGAGAGAGGTGAGAACTGAACAATCTTCAGAGGCTGTTTTCTCCACTTTAAGCTTTTTTGAGTGCCTACCTTCAAATGGCCATAACTTCTCCAAATATTATCAGATCTCCATGTGTTACACATCGTTGGAAAGCTTGGAGACTACACTTTCAGAATCTGTGAATAACTCAAAATGCCCCAGAACCGACTTGTGTCCCTACTCTCCGTGATCGGTCACATATATATTTAAAGGGGTGCTATTATGCTTTTTCAGCTCAAGTTAGTGTGTAATGTTGCTGTTTGAGCATAAAAAAAGATCTGCAAGGTTACAAAGCTCAAAGGGAGATATTTTACTTAAAGGTGCTCTAAGCGATGTTGGGTGACATCACTTCTTGTTGATGTTCGAAGTATTGTCAAACATAACGGAGGCTACCTCGACCCTCCCCCTCCCTTCTGTCCTTCCTGAAACAGTCATGAACCATTTAGAAGAAACAAACTGGATTTACCCACCTGTCCAGCAAAAACAGAGCCACCTGAATATCGGACTGGAAGCCCTTCTGCCGGCGGAGTTCTCGCCACCTTTTGAACGTTTTTCCGATGTATTCTTTGTTATCTTATCGGAACGTCGACTCTTTGGTCGTGTGTCGGCCAACTCAGAGTCAGGCTTAACTCAGAGTCAGCCTATTCAGAGTTATTTCAGACTGAAAAAAATAAAATAAAAAATAAATTAAAGAGTTCTAAGTTCCTCCGTATTGAAACGCCTCAGAAGACTCGGCGGTGAAACTGAATTAGGGAAGAGAGCGGTGACGTCATCGGCCGCCAACGGTAGATGATCAGAGATGGTAGTTGCCAAATACTTTTCACAATGACAAAATGTCTACTACCGCTTCTCTTTATTCCAGTTGAGTAGAGCTGTGGTGAGATGGAGACAGTAATCATTTCAGTTTATTTTGTAAAAACTGTGTTGTTTAAAGTTTATAGTAATTGTTCTGACTTCATGAAGCCTCATGGTGTGAATGAAACATCAACTGACCTGAACAAACTCTATATATGATACTGGATATCAAGGGTGAAACTGTTAATAAATGTAGACAGACAGCAATATCATTCAATGTCAGTCATGTGTGGGTGAAATGTAATTGATTAGCCATTTAAATGCTATAGAGAAATAAAAAAATGGAAAGGTTCACCACTTTCAGAACTAAAATTATTCTTGATTCAAGCAGAATCAGCAGAAAATAAAGATGGAAAATAACAACGAGGTGTTGATATATATTGAGTTTAATCAATCATTACATGAAGCAAATACAAACATTAAGTAAAACTGAAAGAGAATGAGGCAGATCTCTCTGACTGACTTATAAGAGCCAAAGCATCTCAAGAGTAGAAGAGAAGAAAAGTGTCCAGTTTCAAAGATACATGAAATTATATCTTGCATTTGCATGAAAGTAAAAGTAGAAGAGAAACTAGATGTTCTGATGAAAAACAATTAATAAATGAGTTAAAAATGAATACCAGATCCATGTCTCTCTTAAAAGTGTTATGGCCGCCTTCTCCAGTGTGAATTTTCTGGTGGTCTTTCAGTTCATCTTTTGTAGTAAAGGACTCCCAGCACTGAAACACACACCACCGTGTCTTTTCTGCTGTAATATTACTAATGAATCTTCTCCTTTGAGTGAATCTTCAGGTGTTTCAGGTTGAAATGGTCTTTCATCAGAATGAGAAGCTGAAGTGATTTCAGAGCGAAAGCCTGAGCCGCTTCTTCCCAGTGTTAACTCTCATGTGAATCTTCAGTCTTAATTTATATGTGAAATGGTGACACATTTACAGTTTTACCTTTCTCATTCACGTCCATCAGATCTAAAAGAAACAATAAATCAAGTGAGAATTCAAATGAGACAAATGTGAAATGAAAAGTGAAGCTCAAAGTCAAGATCACTGATGAGTTCAATAGTCATTTTAATCCCATTAAATCTAGTCAACAACACTGCTGTGCATTATGATCTATTATAATGTCATGAAGATGATTTGTGTTATAAATCACTAGTTTGATCATGAAACTCTAGATGATGCAGGATTGACGTGATCTGTAAGCAAATTACATAGTTTCACTGATGCTCCAGAAAGAAACATGAATTAAAAGCACTGGGTAAAAATTTTGAACAGGATGAAAATGTCAGGACCCTCATCTTTTGTGGCGTGGCATTTAAATTATCTAGAAATGTTGGTGGTGTTCCAGGATGTGAAACACTTCCTCCCAGACCAGAGGGGCTATCATGTGCTTGTCCGGTCAGATAAGACATCAGTGGTCTCCTACATAAACCATCAGGGGGTTCTGCGCTCGCGCCCCTTATACAAGCTGGCTCGCCAGATCCTCCTATGTGCCCAGGGTAAGCTTCTTTCATTGATATACATCCCAGGGTATCTAAATCGGGGGCAGACATCCTGTCGAGGCAGGGGCCAAGGCCCGGGGACTGGAGACTCCACCCCGAGGTGGTGGAGCGCCTGTGGAAGAATTTTGGGTGTGCCGAGGTAGACCTGTTTGCTTCCAAAGAGACATCCCAGTGTCCACTGTGGTTCTCTCTAAGCCATCCAGCCCCTCTGGGGTTGGACGCTATGGTACAGACGTGGCCGAGGTCACGTCTGTACGCATTTCCCCTTATTGCTCTGCTCCCAGGAGTTCTGGAAAGGGTTTGCCGGGACGGGGTCAGTCTATTGTTGGTAGCTTAATAAATGCTTTCATTTGTCATGTTTTTATTCTCAGCCTGAAGCAATGTAAATCTAGTGAACATCAGCATGTTCTTCGGCATGATGAGTGAATGAAGAATAAAGAATAAACACCAACCTCTTTGTTCTTCAGTATCATGATGTTTCATTCTGCAGGCTCTGGATCACTGGCGTTCTCTCTGTCCTCTCCTTCCAGGTGCTTTCTGGTTCTCAGGCTAATCACATGTTAAAAAATAAATTAATAAATTAATAAATATATATTTTTAGTTTAAGTAGTTTTAAGTAGTTTAATCCAGATTTGCTGACAGACTGAATCTCTTGTCGCAGTGAGAACACGTGTAAGATTATAATTTTTTTTTTCAGTGTGAATTGCCTGGTGCAGTTTTAAACTTGAATGCAATTTTTGGATAACTAATTGTCAACTCCTAGTTTCAGGTCTTTTTGTGCAAAAAATCTTGATGTTAAGTTTTAGGTTGATATAACTATATATTGCCAAGTTGATCAAAGAGGAGTTGTTGGTATTTAAATATTTTTTTTTACATTCATGTTAATATTACTTTGTCAGATTTGTGACATTACTTTTTATGTAATACTAAAACACTGCTGGTCATTTTGTTTATATATTAGCTGGTATATATATGTGTGTGTGTGTGTGTGTGTGTGTGTGTGTGTGTGTGTGTGTGTATGTGTGTATATATATATATATATATATATATATATATATATATATATGTATGTATATAAAACAGGGTTTGAAATGAACTTTTTCACAAAAAAAATAAGTTACCAGCTAATTCAGACCTTCTACTAGCCAAAAAAAAAAATATGTCACGGCTTATTTATATAAGGCTATTTTAAAATTTGCATTTCATATGTAATGGGAGATTTTTGATTTTCATTACTTACTTTGATTTTCATTAACATACACTAGATTGACTACTATGTGTGTTGCTGACTATGTGATATAATGATTTGCTGACTATGTGATATAATGATTGATGTGAAACGCCTGCGAAGCAGGAGAAAGAGGGGGAGAGCTTTGAAGGCTAAAGCCCTGACCCCTAAGATCAAAGGGCTGTCCAATTTAGGACTTGCAGGCTGTAAGTTAAGCTAAACTAAAGTTCAGTATAATAGGATCACTGGTGGTGTCTTATCCATCTCTGGAGTTTAAAGAACCTTGGAAGATAACAATAACAGAGTATAAAGACTGGCCTGCCCCTCTCTCCTGGTCGCACTTGTTCCACAGACTGTACTTGTGACTTCTGTGTGGCAACTGGGCCTTCTTGCAAGAAATAAATTACTTTTGAAATGATTATTTGATTCCAGACTATCTCTTATGCCAAAGATGATTGTTTAGTGAATTAAACTGCCACAACACATACATTAACCCTTTCGCACGTACGATCACACCGGTGTGATCAGTCTAGGCTGGTCCCTGGAGCGTACGATCACACCGGTGTGATCAGTCTTGGCTGGTCCCTGGAGCGTACGATCACACCGGTGTGATCAGTCTAGGCTGGTCCCTGGAGCGTACGATCACACTGGTGTGATCAGTCTTGGCTGGTCCCTGGAGCGTACGATCACACCGGTGTGATCAGTCTAGGCTGGTCCCTGGAGCGTACGATCACACTGGTGTGATCAGTCTAGGCTGGTCCCTGGAGCGTACGATCACACCGGTGTGATCAGTCTAGGCTGGTCCCTGGAGCGTACGATCACACTGGTGTGATCAGTCTAGGCTGGTCCCTGGAGCGTACGATCACACCGGTGTGATTAGAACGGTCAGTGCATCACGTGATCAACTGCTAAATTCAAATGTGCTTTCGCGCGTTGGCTGGCGCTGAGCCAGAGACAGGCGCGCTCAGAGCTGTCATACATCACAACTTTTCAGTGTTTTCAACCACATAATGTTTATTTTAGGTTCCAGACATATAAGTACTAAAAAAACAATACATTAGAGTTCGTAAAATACACACTGATGTCAAAGGAAGAGGCAATAATAATCCTTTCCATTATAATTAGTTTTATTCATATCAGATACACATTGTGTAAGTAACTTTAAAGTTTACTCTATTCTTCTCCCAGTTCACCAGCCACTTACTTGTATGTATTTCGGGAGAAGTGGATGAATTCACATGTTGTAAATCCAACAGATCCGATTCTCTGAACTGCGTCTGCGGCACAAATTAAGATGGCGGCGCCCATCGCGCATACAGCTCAACTAACGCGATCGTTATAAATGTGTTTAAACAACAAAATACTTCCACTTGCATATATTTGAGAACCGGAAAATTTGTGAATATTTTGAATAAAAAAGGAAAAATGACATAAAAGCAGATCATCATTCATTCAGCTCTGTTGTTGCTGCGGTGTGTCACGTGACAAGCAATGACGCGTCACCACGGAAACCATAAAGTGACACATTCTAAATAACGGTCGCCTTGAAAAACTCACGCTGGCGGGTCAGAATATTTTAAACTTACGTGTGAAAGGGTTAAATTCTTATTCAAACAAAAGCCTGTCATCCAGCAATCTCCTCCCTCCCTCATTATTTCTCATCTTTTTTACCAAAAATGTGTTTTAGGTGAACAGATCAATACAGTACAAAGAACATGTAGGATGTTGTAAAATATCAATGTCTTTTCTGTTAACCAAATGCTTTGCTTTTTAATCTACCCTATTGCTTCAATGAAAGTGAACAAGCCCCGCTATTTGTTGTGTAGTGACGTGTGTGTTCAAGTAAGCCAGAAATGTGCAGATTCTGCGCAATACACTGTATTTAATAGATCGTGATGACTCACGTGACTTGGCTTACACGAATTTCCCCAGCAAAGTGAGTAAACATAGTAACATGCCAAATTAGCCAGTGATTTGACAGCGTTGTTCATTTCAAACCATCAGACTTCATTTAACCAACTATGACAACTTCATCAGACAGCAAGTCAATACAAATTGCATGATTTTGATCAACGCTTTGTGATGCATCTTCACATTAGATCTTCTAAGCGACACATTTCGGTTGCAAATGAGACAAAGTACAGATCCAGATTGATCAGCAAATTCGTACTGCAAAGAAAAATAGTCTACTTGTTGATACACACTGAAAACTGTCAGTGGCTGTCATTTTCAACTGATTCACATCATGAAAACTGGTAAAAACTTAAACTTCAAAAAATAGAGCAGTGAAACTTATTTAGAAACAGATTTAGTCACATATAAAGTAGATTAAGTAAAACACTAGAAAAGAAAACAACCGCCTAGCAAAAAACGTTCTGCTCCAAACTTTCTCAAGCCAACTTAAAGTTTGTCTCGACGAACTTTCGCATCTAGTTATTATTATTATAAATAACGAGTGGGAAAATATTTAGACGATTAGGCCTAAAAAAAATTTTGTTTGGTTCCGGTTTCCGACCGACCCGGTCAATTTATGTGCAAGTCCTGCACGGGTCTGATTTTGTAAATCCGCACCCACCCGTACCGGCATTGCTTAAAACCGCATCCGACCCGTTTTCTGACAGCAGCACTAATTAAAATCCGCACCGGACCCGACCCGCACCCGAAATAAAATCAGTTTAGACGATCACATTATAGATACAATTACAAAAATGTTTATTGCCAGGTCATACAGAAGTTATAACGACAATTAACACAAGGACAACTTCAGCCAAAGCTGTCAAAAGGCCGGTACATGAACAACATGGCTAACGTTACCACAAAACTGAGTAGCCTTATAACATTTTACCAATCAAACAGACGCGGCTACAACACTATATCAGCCACGCAATTTCGTCTAGCCTACATTTGACAATTTTGGGTTCAAACACGCCCTGCGTACCACACATACTTAATAGTGTTAAAGGGTCATGAAACCCCCCCTCTTTCAGCTCAAGTCTAGCTCACAATCTTTTTGAAAAATGCAACTTAAATGGGCGTGGATGGCTGTGAGAAGAAGGGAGGGGAGTGGGTGTGGTGTGGCACGGCAGGGGAGAAGGCAGGGGAGAAGGAAGGGGGGGGGGACTGTCATCGCCAGTGGCCCATGCATATCGACTGTCACTAAAAATCAGTGGTAAAACGTGAGGAATTGCTAGATTTGTTTTATAGCTGGCAAAGTTAAAGTCTAATGAAATACACGGACACCTTATTTTTGTCCTTTCAAAAGTAACTGAATGCCCTGCTACATATATTAGCCTACAGTAATCATAATTATATTTAAAACATATAAATGTACATGTATATGTATAATTATGTCATTATAAAATAAATATTTGTTTATATAGGCTACACACTATAAATGCATATATTTGAAAGTAATACATTTTCCGCTTAACAACAACAAAAAAACGTTCCGTACATAGCCTAGATCTACGCGCCCCCTAAACCCACATAATAAAGATGGACAGTGACATAGAAATTTGCACAAACTAAGCATACGTTCCATACAATTGAGGTATTATCGAAATATCTACATTTTAATAACGAGTGATTAATTAACAAAAGGCATGTAAAACGGTCAGGGTTACATTTTAGACACACACACGCACACACACACACACACCTACACCTCTGAAGCGATAGAAAAGTCCTCGGGACCGCATCACTCGCAAGACGCAATCTGCATTGGTGTACAAGGCCGAAGTCCACCATTCTCCAGTTGAATGGTTGCTACACATACATAGTTTAGATGTGTCCGTGGTTGATTGCCAACCAACCGCCCGCAGCCGGAGTCTAGCCAGGGCAGCATCGCGGGGAAAGATGCACTGGAACTTTTGCACCACGAAAACAAACGCGCGTCCCATCATTGCCTCTCTCATCTACTACGCGATATCACAGTTTGACATGTCTGTCACTGGAAAGTTCCACGTGGTGTCATGAATAATTAAGAGCAAGTGTCTTCTCATTGGATAAGAAAACTCAGTACGTGAATAATTATGAGACACCGATGAGTCATCAAAGTACTATAGTGCTCTGCCACGTCACTGCCTGTGACGTGGACACGATGAAGATTTTAAACCCGGAAGATGAAAATAGCAGAAAAAAACTAAAATTTAACCATTTTCCCCCTACTATTAAATCTAACAGATGCTAACATTGTCTTCAATGGTGTTCAACACACATACCTCTGATAAAATCTCAGAAAATTTGGTTTAGGGTTTCATGACCCTTTAAATATGAAATACTGTTTTTTTAGAACTGCTTTGTTACCACAGTTATCTGCATGCTTCAGCGATGAAGTTCTCCATTTGCGGCTATCCAACACGAAAATGCATGCAGCAAAGCCTTTCACAATATTTTCTTCAGATAACTCCAAATTTCTCCCCCACACTGGACTTGATTTTTGATGTTGTATTGTCAACAACTTTACAATCTCCACTAGCTATTCTTTTCTTCAACTCCTCAGCATCCATCTCGACGACTGCAGATTGCGCGCGCGGTTATGATGAATTTTTAAAAGTGAAAGTAGCCTAGGTAACGTTATAGATCCTGGGAGGGCTTGGCGCGTCAGCACAAATAAACTAAGTGGATTTTAAATTATTTTATCTTGAAATACAGGCATATTTTTTTTAGACCCATGTTTTCCCTGTTTGTATTGAGGTTAATACTATTAAAGGTATTAGATGAAACATTGCTTGAGATGTCTGTTTTTTTTGGAGTAGAAAAAAGTACACACATTTAAACACCCCTCCACCAAACTTTACACTTGGCACAATGCAGTCAGGCAAGTACAGTTCTACTGGCAACGGCCAAACCCAGTCCATCAGAAATCCAGACTAGTTGTCGACCGATATGTCGCCAAGGCCGATATATCGGCCGATATTTGGCATTTTTGAAATATCGGCATCGGCCGATACGTTTCTCTGATTGGCCGATGTGTTGGAAGCGGGACTTTTATTTTGACGGCGCTCCGGACTTTTATTTTGACGGGTGCCAGATCACACAGTGCTCGCTCACATTCTCCGTCTTTATTAATTTATGATCTCTGTCAGTCATATCTAATACTTTGTTAGACAGAACTAGTAAACAGAAATTAAATGGTATGCGAAGTGAGTAAAGCGTTTGCTTTTATATTATTTGTAACAGAAAAGGCAAACAATCAAGCTAAAATACTTTCTCATTTGCCGTCAACATTCAGCAAATGCGCATCTACATCATTTAACCCTCTGAGGTCGCGGGCGCGTTTTGCTGGATTTTCTCCACATTGTAGCACTATAAACTTAAAGGTGCTCTAAGTGATGTTGGGTGATGTCACTTCTTGTTGACGTTTAAAGTATTGTCAAACAAAACGGTGGCTAGCTAGACCCTCCCTCCTCCTCATCTGCGCACTAACCCCCCAAACTCCACCCCTAAATCATTCCTGTCGGTTATTGGCTGGAGCAGTTTGTTATGTTTCGTGGTGCGGGTTAGCCCAATTTGTTTCTCTTGCTGGTTTGTTTGCTCTTGCTGGAGCCTGTGTTGTCTACAGAGACCGCGTTTTTTTACATTGTGTTCAGGGAAAGGCAGCTAGCGGATGGTAAGGAGATGTTTGCTGTATGTGACAAAAAATTTTTTGGCCTTAAAACGCTGATATCACTTAGAGCACCTTTAAATTACTCCGTCATTTATGGTCATACAGAAAAAAGAAATATAAAAAAAGAATCTGTGATATTTCTACTTTTGTATGTGTCCACTTACAATCAAATCAAAACATTGTGCTTTTGTAAAATCAAGAAAATAAACAGGGTGTGCGTTCTGCCTCTCTGTCGCGGTGAACTTTTTTTTCTTGAGCACGTCTATAAACAGAAACAAAACTCAGCGAATACTTGTCACACATTTATGAGCCATATACCTTTATAAACATTAAGTGTGTACTTTTAAATGATCGGATTCAAACTGAAAACAAATATTCTCTGTTTAAGTAATTTGTATAAAACCAACAAGATGTCCAGTATCTCAAACGCTTGCTCATTAAATTTAATTTGACCACGCCCACTCGCGCAAAAGAGATTCACATGCAAATCTCCACATGGAACGCGCTCACGTTTGTTACCTCAAAAACAAAACGTACTCGGTTACTAACGTAACCTCGGTTCTCTCTAGAAGAGGGAACGAGTACTTGCGTAAGAAAATCTTACGCTAGGGGAAAACCTCTTTTCCTCGAGATATTGAAGCCAAAAATTATCCTTAATTTTGCAATAATGTAAAACGCATTGCAGCAGCATGCAGACATGGGCGAGACAGCTCGCGCGCCCATTGGCTGCTCTGCGGCAACTGCACCAGCCTATCGATAGAGGCTCCTCATGACGTCAGAACCAATGAGGGCGCTTCGCGCCCATTACGTCATGTCCCGCCGAAGTCGGGTGGGGCCAGGGCTATAAATACGGCCCAGAGAGGCTGGTTTGGTCAGTTTTTCATCGCTGAAGCGAATCAGAACATGACGCATGCACGGCAAGATACGCAAGTACTCGTTCCCTCTTCTAGAGAGAACCGAGGTTACGTTAGTAACCGAGTACGTTCTCTTACGAGAGGTCTCTCGTACTTGCGTAAGAAAATCTTACGCTAGGGGAACACAATGTAAAACGCCGTGCGTGCTTGAGACATAGCACTAAAGTCCCAGGGGCAGGTGCCCAGGGCTCATACAGTGCCTAATCACAAGGGACTCACAGGGAATCCGGGAAGAGGGGCTAGAATAGCATCATTCCTGTAATATAAAACTCTGATAAGAGCATATTATATCAAGTGTTCCACACAGCCAGGGCGAACTTGGCCTGGACTGATAAATAAGGGGGACTTACACACTGCCCACAGAAGTATATAGGCGATCAGTGATCGACGCTCTAGCGGTTTCAGCATCCCGAGTCGATAGCATCGGGCGGGCAGTACTGAAAAATTAAACCGAGAGCAACTTAGCTTGTAAAGCGGGAACCTCGAGGTTATAAAACCTTATAAATGTAGACGGGGAGGCCCAGCCTGCCGCCATACAGATATCTTGCAAGGCAATCCCACTGGACCAAGCCCACGACGAGGCCATGCCTCTTGTGGAGTGCGCTTTGACACCTATCGGGCATTGCAGGCCCCTGGATGTGTAAGCTAGCGCAATAGCATCCACTATCCATCTGGATAGACTCTGTTTTGACGCAGCTAGTCCCTTAGAACGTCCGCTGAACAAAACGAAGAGCTGCTCCGTCTGTCTGAAAACAGATGAGCGAGACACATATGCCCTTAATGCCCTGACCGGGCAAAGGAAGCCTGCGTCACCTTCCTCTTCAGATACCGGCAGGGCCGACAGGGAGATAACCTGTGCCCTAAACGGTGTATTGAGGGATTTTGGAACGTATCCGTGCTTTGGTTTGAGTATGACTCTCGAGTCATTAGGTCCAAACTCCATACACGTCGCGCTCACTGAGAGCGCTTGCAGATCCCCTATGCGCTTCACTGAAGCGAGAGCCAGAAGAAACACTGTTTTGAAAGACAAGAGTTTCAGGTCTATTGACTGTATTGGCTCGAATGGGGCACCTTTCATGGCTTCCAGAACCGTGGAGAGGTCCCAAACGGGAACTGAGGGAGGTCTGGGAGGGTTCAGCCTCTTAGCTCCTCTAAGGAAGCGAATGACCAGATCGTTCCTTCCTAATGACTGGCCGAGCGGTGGTTCAGCGAACGCTGCTATGGCCGCCACATAAACTTTGAGCGTGGATGGGGTTCTACCCTTATCCAGTAGCTCTTGTAAAAAAGAGAGGATCTCCGTCACCCCACAGCATGAGGGCGGAGTACCACTCGCTGCACACCAGCTAGTGAACACAGACCATTTTGAGGCATAGAGCCGCCTAGTGGATGGGGCTCTAGCCTGTGTGATCGTGTTTAACACTCCCGCTGGGAGGTTAAACGCTCCGGGTAAGGATGCAAGATCGAGCCGTTCGCCTGTGTGAGGAGATCCCTCCTCACCGGTATCGGCCACGGGGCGGTACTCGTCAGCTGCATCAGGACTGGAAACCAGGCTTGGTTTGTCCAGAATGGGGCGACGAGCAGCACTGGGCATCCGCTCTCCCTGATTCGCTCTAACACCTGGGGTAGGAGCGTGACAGGGGGAAACGCATAGAGCGGGCAGCGGGGCCAGACGTGAGCCAGCGCGTCCCTGCTCTTGGAGAAAAATTCTTGGCAATGAGCGTTCTCTTGAGACGCAAATAGGTCTATTTTCGCTCTGCCAAACGTCTTCCACAGCAGTTCAACTGTCTGCGGGTGCAAAGACCATTCTCCTGCCGGAATATTGTTTCTGGACAGTCTGTCTGGCCCCACATTCAGAAGGCCGGGCACATGCGCTGCCCTGAGCGAGCGCAGATTGTGCTGAGCCCAGATCAGGAGGCGTTCCGTCAGCCTGTGAAGGATTCTGGATCTGATACCTCCCTGGTGATTTATGTAAGCCACCACTGACATGTTGTCCGAACGGACCAAGACGTGGTGTCTTTTTATATGGGGACAAAAACGCCTTCATTTCCAGGCAGTTTATATGCAGAAGCTTTTCCCGTTCCGACCACTGGCCGAATAACGGTCTGCCCTCGAGCAGCGCTCCCCATCCCGAGGTTGAGGCGTCCGTAGACACCACCTTCACACTCGAGGAAGTCCCCAGGCTTACACCTAACCGGTACCAGTCGGTCACTGTCCAAGGTTTCAGAGCTGCAACGCATTTCTGATCGACCTTGAGGAGCGCGAGACCGGAGGTCCAAGCTCTGCGCGGCGCGCGCGCTTTCAGCCAGTACTGCAGCGGGCGCATGCGAAGCAGACCCAGCTGAAGCACTGAGGATGCTGAAGCCATGAGACCCAGCATCCTCTGAAACTTTTTGAGCGGGACCAAAGCTTTGTGGCGAAAAATCTTTGTCATGCGCTGAATACTTAGTCTGCGCTGCGGCGACAGCTGTGCTGTCATAGACAGCGAGTCCAAATCTGTGCCCAGAAAGGATATTTTCTGACTGGGAGACAGCGAACTCTTCGTCCAATTGACTGTGAGACCCAAATTCTCGAGGTGATTGAGTAATACGGTCCTGTGTTCTATGAGCTCCGACTGTGATCGAGCTAGAACCAGCCAATCGTCCAGATAATTCAGCACTCGTATGCCTCGCAGCCTGAGGGGTGCGAGCGCTGCACCCATGCACATCGTGAATACGCGAGGTGCCAGGGATAGGCCAAATGGCAGGACTGTGTACTGATATGCCTGACCCTCGAAGGCGAATCTCAAAAATCGCCTGTGACGTGACGCTACTTGTATTTGGAAATAAGCGTCTTTCAGATCTATCGACATGAACCAGTCCCCTTGGCAAATTTGCGAGAGGATTTTCTTGGTCGTGAGCATTCTGAACCGTCGTTTCAGAAGTGCTTTGTTTAGCCGTCTTAGATCTAGAATGGGTCTGAGACCCCCGTCTTTCTTGGGTACCAGAACATATCTGCTGTACATGCCCCCTTCGCTCTGAGCTTGT
The DNA here is from genome assembly GCF_965113295.1 of Leuciscus leuciscus. Taxonomy (NCBI): domain Eukaryota; kingdom Metazoa; phylum Chordata; class Actinopteri; order Cypriniformes; family Leuciscidae; genus Leuciscus; species Leuciscus leuciscus. The sequence goes on along the minus strand of NC_138725.1, from coordinate 21,236,596 downwards.
GATAAGGGTTCTATAGCCCCTTTGCTCAGTAGCTTCGCTATTTCGGCTCGAAGTAGGTGTGCTACTTCCTTTTTCACCGTAGTTTCGATTCGCGCCGCTTTGCGTTGCGGGCGTCGACCGAACTGTAGCGAATAGCCTCTTTCTATAATGTTCAGCACCCACTCTGAGACCCCGGGGAGCTCTGCCCACGCTTTCGCGTGAGTGGCTAGGGGTGGAATGATATCTGGGCTCTGGCCGCGATCTAGTGGCGAGCGGAGAGCAACAGTGTGCTGTAACATGAGCGCCGCGTTTGCAGCATGCGAGACTGGGGGCGCGCTGATCACAGCGAGCGGTCTGCCCGCGCTCAGTTCTCCTGCAGCTGTGTGCTGAGGGAGAGCGAGCGTGGTGAGCCCCGTGGGGTTTAATATGTCTGTGAGCGAATGAGGGCGCGGGACAACGGGCCCATGCATAACGCTGAGAACACCGTCTGTTTGTGCAGACTGTATGTGCGTTGGTTTCGTTTTTACAGAAACCGTGAGACATGTAGCGTGTAGTGTTTGCGGGCACTGGGGCGTGGGCACAATCACTACATTTGGTGCACAACCGACATGAGTCGGTTTTATTTGTGCGGGCCGTGTGTGGCGGGCCGTGTCTGTGTGTAGGAATGGGCACTGGGCAGTGGGCATGTTTACTACACTCATAACACCATCGGCCGTGGCCGGAATACCAGAAAATACACTCTTTTTGGGATTTATCTGGGTCGCCGTAAAAACGGCGTTTGTGTGCAGGCAAGCGGGCTGTACTGCCGACTTGTTTACTGCGAAATACGCTGGAACAGTCGCAATTACTGGAACTGAGCGAGCGAAAATTTTCGGTGGAAGTTCGGCCGCAGCGGGACTTGAACACCGTCGCTTCCGTAGGCTGGCTAGGAAGACTTAGAGGCCTCGGGCTTTACCTCAATCCTCGGCCGTGGCCCACGCGGCGGGGGGCGGCGGCCGGCGGAGCGAGTGCGCGGTCTCTGATCCTTGGGCTGACGGCGCTGTGGGGCGGCGGCAGCTGGGGGTTGCGGCTGAGAGCTGCGAGCAGACGGCTGTTTTGAGCGACCTGCTGCGGAGCTCGAGCGCTTGGGCAGGAAATGTTTCATGGCCTGCGATGTCTTTTGAACCTCGGCGAATCTGTCTGCGAAATCCTTGACAGAAGATCCGAAGAGGCCAGCGGGGGAGACGGGGGCGTCGAGAAAAGCAGAGCGCTCCGAATCCGACATCTCCGAGAGCGTTAGCCAGAGGTGTCTCTCAGCAACGGTGAGAGACGCCATGTTCCGCCCCATGGCCTGCGCAGCGGATTTAGTGGCGCGAAGGGCGAGATCCGTCGCGCTCCTCAAATCCGTGAGATTCACAGCTTCCGGTCCTTCCTCGTCCAATTTGCGGAGAAGGTTGGCTTGGAAGATCTGGAGCACGGCCATTGAATGAAGCGCCGAGACAGCCTGTCCGGCGGCGGTGTAAGCGCGACCGTGCAGGGCTGAGGTAGTACGGCAGGCTTTAGATGGCAGCGCCGTCTTAGCGCGCCGTCCAGCAGAGGGCGGGCAAAGATGGGCGGCTACCGCTTCCTCGACGGGAGGAAGAGAGTGGTACCCTTTGTCCTTAGCACCGTCGACTACGGAGAATGCTGCGGACACGGGAGCACGCACTCTGGCTGAAAAGGGGGCGCTCCAAGACTTAGCTACCTCTTCGTGAAGCTCAGGAAGGAAGGGAGCTGGTCTTGAAGGATTTGAAGCACGTTCCCTTTGTAGAAAACAGCCGTCCAGGCGGTTGAGTGCAGGCTGTTGGGGCGTCGACCACTCAAGGCCGAGGCTCTGGACGGCCTGCTCGAGCAGACGCATCAGCTCCGCCTCGATGCTAGCTCTTTTCCCAGAGGGCCGGTGAGAGGGTGGTGCGAGGTCCGCGGAGCTCGACCAGTCCTCACTGCCCGACGCCAGGATAGAGCAACTGTCGTCCTCCACTCGTAAAGCTTCCTCATAGTTCTCAATGGCGGACGCGGCGGCAGACGGCGGCCGCTGACCGGCGGTGAGAGACTCGGGTGAAGCAGGCGGCGAAGCTGGCGGGCGCACCGGCGAGCTTTCGCGGGATGGAGGAGGTTCAGGGACCCGCTGAGCGCGGCGCTTTTTACGGCGCGGCAGCTCGGCGGGCGAAGGCGCGGGCGCAGCTTCGCGGAAGAATGCTCGGCGAGTCCGCAGAGTCACCATAGGCATTAATTCGCAGTGAGGGCAGCCGCCCTCGTCGAGCGCGATAACTGCGTGATCCTCACCCAGGCAGGAAACACAGATGACGTGGTGGTCCCCGTCGCTGAGTGGAGCTCGGCAAGAGCCGCAGGAAGAACGAGGCATCTTGAAAAAGACGCTCGTGCTCTTTTAGAAGGAGAATGTGCGTGTCGCAGCGGCAAACACACACACACAGCAATGAAAGGATATAGTACGCCGGAAAGCGTCAGCAGAAACGGCGACTGAAGGCGGCGAGATGTCGACCAGCTGCTTCACATGCACTAATCCCGCTGGGTGCTTGGCTCAGACGGCGTGGCTTCCTCTCGGGATCCAGCGATGCGAAGTCCGCTGAAGAGATGAAAAAACTGACCAAACCAGCCTCTCTGGGCCGTATTTATAGCCCTGGCCCCACCCGACTTCGGCGGGACATGACGTAATGGGCGCGAAGCGCCCTCATTGGTTCTGACGTCATGAGGAGCCTCTATCGATAGGCTGGTGCAGTTGCCGCAGAGCAGCCAATGGGCGCGCGAGCTGTCTCGCCCATGTCTGCATGCTGCTGCAATGCGTTTTACATTATTGCAAAATTAAGGATAATTTTTGGCTTCAATATCTCGAGGAAAAGAGGTTTTCCCCTAGCGTAAGATTTTCTTACGCAAGTACGAGAGACCTCTCGTAAGAGAACACCAAAACACTTCACAAGTCTCTGCTTTTAGACGCGCCTGAGCTTACATTGGATTTACCTCAGAAGAAGAAGAACGCGATTTGAAGACAAGAAAGATGTAAGGTAAGAAATTCTTACATAGGCTATTAGTTTGTTATTGTTGCATAAATTTCACATTGCAGTTGAACTGTTGCTAGATATATGGTGAATATTATAATATTTAGACCCGTGTTTACTGTTACTGTGTTTGTGGATATCTGCTCAAACGTAGATATGTATATGGTCACCATAATGTTTTATGTTTGAGCGTGATCGCGTTTGAATGTATCATATTTTGGATCGTGATCGCGTTTGAATGTATCATATTTTGGATCGCGATCGCGTTTGAAAAGCAAAACGCACCAAACGGCTTCATGTTTTTACAATTACCTCATTTCATATCATAACGAATGGAAACATTTGAAGTAAGGCCTGATAAAAAAAGCAATAACTAAAAAAAGCATGATAATCAATATATTTTTCTCTAGCTTAGTTGTTACTGAAATCTTTTGGAAGATTTATACTGCTATAGGTTATTGTTATTATTATTTTATCCAGCACTGCGCATAGATTATGCCTACAAGGCACAACAAACCTGGTGTTCATTATATTATATATTGATGGAAACATTTGTGTGTGTGTGTGTGTGTGTGTGTATTCTGTGAATTTTAAAAAGCAATTTTAACCAGAAAAATCTAAAAATGTATTCCCATAATCGTGCAGGCCTTTCTCTTGATATCAGTATGTTCACTTTTTTTTTTTCAGGGCCCAGATGACACTGAGTCCTGCTGACTTCAACATTCACATGAGTCTCTGCACATGAACATGGTAAAGTGAAAATCAAACACCTTGGAAATGAAAGGTATGTACAATGTTTTTAGGAATGGCACAAAGGTCTCTGTCTTTGGATAATTGTTTTCAATAAGTGCTTTTTTGGCATTTGTTGTGTATTTTTGGATTATGTTGTGTTGTAAATAAATCCAAACAATTTAAAAGCCATTCTTTTTTTAATCTCCTCATTTACAGTATTGTGCAAGGTTGGTCAGAATGACAGGGCCTGATAGCTCCTAATAGGGCCGTTAGGGGAGGGTCTTTGTCTTTCTCAGGTGTGAAAAGCTTACATATTAATGACCTCCTGCATAAAGCTTTCTTACACAAAACACGTCGTAAAAATTTTAAATCAATATATTGTCTTATCTGAATGAGCAGTCAGGGTGATTTTCACATAGTTTTAGAGCAAATATTCTAGGCTATGTCATACAATTTTCAAAAGTCTTGTGAAGAAATAATCAGTATGGGTTTCATGGCCTTATTTCAGTGAGAATTTATTTTTGTATTTTCACAAACCACGCATAAATGTCATTATCTCAAAACTACAAACTTTTACATACATGCTGCTGATATATTATTGTAGCAGAGTTTGTGCTGTTTGTGCAGTGTAATTAGACTTTAGCCATGAAAATGTCACAAGTAACAGAAATAACCACAAATGTCAGAGCATGTCAGAACACCTCCAGGGCCCAGAAAACAGCTCAGACCTCAGAGGGTTAAACAAATCTCTGAATATCTAATAAACATTTAATTTCACAAACCTTGCAGGTTTAATCGAATCCAGCTGTGATATCTTGTGAAGTGTGCATTACTGTCTGCGAGTGACGGTCGGTCCGTGCAAAGTGAGATATGCTGGTATATAACCAGTTGCCAACTGTGTCATATTCATATCGTTTTTACTGTGCTGTATGTAAAATGAATGTTACCTTGTCTTTATTTAAAAAAAAAAAAAAAAAAGATTACCAGCACGACATTACCAGATTACTGAGAGCCCTGTTACAGTGTTTATTCACGTTTCTTTTTATTCACATATTTATACATTTCTAAACAATTTCTTTGTGAAAAATACTGTAATAGGATTGCAGATTCAAGAAGTTGCCATATAAATTTGTTTGATTTGTTTTCTAATTTATTAAATATTGATTAAAATAAATGTATATAAAAATATCGGCTTTATATCGGCCATCGGCCACCCTGCTCTCAAAGATATCAGCCATCAAAAAAACAATATCGGTCGACCACTAATCCAGACAGAGAAGCGTGATTCGTCACTCCAGAGAACACATCTCCACTGCTCTAGAGTCCAGTGGCATCTCACGCTTTTCATTGCGCTTGGTGATGTAAGGCTTGGATGCAGCTGCTCGGCCATGGAAACCCAATCCATGAAGCTCTACGCACTGTTCTTGAGCCAATCTAAAGGCCACGCAAAGTTTGGAGGTCTGTAGCTATTGACTTTTTCATGGTCTACCACTTCATGGCTGAGTTGCTATTGTTCCAAATTGCTTCCACTTTGTAATAATACAACTAACAACTGACCGTGGAATATTTAGTAGTGAGGAAATGTCATGAATGGACTTATTGCACAGGTGGAAACCTATCACGGTACCACGCTTGAATTCACTGAGCTCCTGAGAGCGACCCGTCCTTTCACAGATGTTTGTAGAAGCGTCTGCATGCCTAGTGCTTGATTTTATACAACTGTGGCCATGGACGTGATTGGAACACTTGAATTCAATGATTTGGAGGAGTGTCCTGTTAGATTTTGGTGTATTTGGCCGACCAGTCGTTTGGGTGGCTCGCCAATGTATTAGATTTCTCCAATACATAAAATAAGTAAGCTTGACCAGAGTTCTTGTGGGGAGAAGAATTTATTGAAGGTTTGTAGTGTAGCAGTCCTTCAGCAGCGATATTAGCATGTCGCCCTTCAACAATCTTAACCCAAAGTTCTGTGTCTTGAGACAGAACTTTATACATGAAGACAAAAGGGCTACAAACAAAGGAAAACTGTTAGGACCTCCCACAGGAGATCGATCTAACTTGCTAATCCACTCTGAGCAATACTGATTACCAATCAGTTTCTATGGGCCATACATCTGAATGGGTCATTCATATGTACGGGCCATTTGGCACACACCTTTGTAGACACAGACAGAGTGCATTACATCTGATACACAGTCACGGTGTAGATGAATCTGATGACAGACACTGTTTTCAGTTGATTAAATCTAAGTCACAATGTAGATGAATCTGATGACTGAAAATACAAAATCTATCAGTCCCAATACTTTAGGCAAAATAGTGTATATTTTGTTATATCATTTTCAGCTTTTAAATATTTTTAAATATAATTTTAAGTAATTTTACACACTTAAAGCAATATCGTATAGCATATTGGATATTGCATTATTTAGCCTCTTAGTGGTCCGACGTCCCGCCCGCGGGCCATTGGGTGTGTAAGAGGTTAAACTTTTTCAAAGACAAAACTCAAAAAAATAAAAATAAACATGTTACATATCTCTGGAAAGCTGAGATTCTCGTGATTCGAACGATGTAAACCATTTTAGGATACAATCAACACAGCGGGTACAATCTGTGTCTTTGTCAGACCACCAACAGCCAAATAAACAAACATAAACTGGAAGAAACTCACCCATGAAGCCTTCTGTTAGTTCACTGATCCATTACATTCCAACAAAAATGGTTTGGTTACACTCTCAAGGGTCCATACAATCCAATTCAGCGAAGTATTTAGTCCATAACACATTTATATATCAATAAGCATCCGTGGAATGTAGTAGTAGCATTTCAAGTTAGCCGACAGAGCTGTCACAACTTCGACGCATTCTATGGTCTAGTTTCATTTCACATGTAAACATGAAGAAAAATGTGATGTCAAAATGGCCGCTGACCCCTGAACTTTTGATAGACAGGTCATTTGAGCCAATCGGTCCATGATAGAGGTGTCATAAGGTATCAATAGCCAAGGAGCGCCTATGATGAAGAATGGTACCTCCCTCTCTTTGATTGACAGTAAATCGATCCAGTTGAAATGGATGATGGAAATGACTGACTTTTCTGATAGCCAATGAATTTCTGTAAAGAATAATATGCAGCTTTAGTGGGACGATTCATTTGGTCATGCGTGAAGTTCGTGCGCAAAGCAGCTTAGTGATTCATGCGTCCGTGCGTAAAGGTAGCATTGAACGAGTTTACGAGTGAAAGAAGGTAACAGGTGAAAAATGGCAAAGATAACTATAAAAACACACTTCTTACTTGAAGTTATTGAACAGTGTACTCGCCGTGATAGTGATGAGTCGGAGGATGCTATTTCTGATGAAGAGAGCGATGTTTCATCCATTGACTCGGTAGCAGAGGAGATGTCTTTGGATAGTGGAGACGTCACTCTCGACAAGTAAGTGTTTTATTATATTATACAACATATTTTACTATATATACTGAGGTATGTGTTTGTTTTTAGGTGTACTTGTCAGCTTATGTCGTGTGTTTGGTGTGTTAGGTCGAGTGTGTGTTTCTGTTTTGACATGTAGCCTAGGCTAGCACTAGCAGCTAACGTTACCTGCTAACTTCTGTCGTGTGCTTGTGCAGGAATGTTTGTTTTTGTGGGCTCAAGTACAGGTGTGTGTGTGTGTGTTTGTGCGCTCGTGCAGGAATGTTTGTTTATGTGGGCTCAAGCACAGGTGTGTGTGTTTGTGCGCTCATGAATGGTATAAGCCTGGTTGTTTGTGTGCATGTGTTTCTGTTTATATGTGTGTGGATACAGAAACAATGTAAATGTTTTGCAAATTACTTGTTTCTTTTTTTATATATTTTTATCACAGACCATCATCTGAAAATGAATCTGACGTGCCAGTCAGTAAAAAACATACTGAGGGACAGAATGACAGCACCTCATCAGGAGAGGAGCCCCATCCTCCACCTTCCCAGAGAGGTTCTGCCAGCAAAACACCAAGAGGCTGAGCATATATATTTATTTTATATGGTGAATTATAATATTAAAGTGTTTTAATACATAGCACTTGTTTTGTCTCTTTATTTGTAGAAAGTTTGGTTTCAAGAATTGAAAAAAAAACCCCCACTATAATGTGTTTATTCTTCAGTTTCTATGTATCAGCAATTACTGACAGTGAATCTGGATAAGGCATATAATAGCTCTAAGTGTAACCTTTCATTAGAGCCCAAAATTATGACTGTAGAGTAAAGCATTGAAGAATAGCAGCATGTTATGTGTCTGTGGTTACAAAGGGTCATTTGGAGTCTCCAAGTGGCCTTTTTTGGGGAGCGCCTAGACATAAACTTAGATAAACATGTGTAAAACACTCATTATCTAAGGTATTGTTATAAAATGTTAAACTGGGTTTGGTAAGGCTTCATTCTGTGATCCCATTGTGTTTTCCAGCTAATACCTCCCAGCTGTAGTTATCTGCAGGCATGTTTTTACAAAAAAAAATTGTAGGCGGAACATATTTCCCCCTTTTTTAGTGTGTTCAAAGTTCTATTACTCAATACCAGTAAGACTTACAGTTATTCTGACAGTTCAGGAACAAAAGAGGAAGTTTTGTCCTCTTTTGTCCCCTTTCAAAAGAGACCAAAACCATGCATATACTCCAAATGGTTCAAGAACAGCATGCAATTTAATTTGGGTAGGCCTTTTTTTAGGCGTTTTTGGCAAAATGTGCAGGACTGCTAAAGGGTTAACAAGTTATTGTTTTAATATCACACAGTTGATGTTAGATCAACCAACAAAATGTCATGATGCTCATCCTAGCTGATAAGAATCTAACTTACACAGAACAGACTGTGTTTCTCAGCACATAAAGATGCACTTACCGTGATCTCAGACTGCGGTGATGTGGTTTCTCCTCTGCATGGATCTTCATGTTTCTTCAGTTGACTTATAAAAGAAAAACTCATTCCACACTGATCACACGAGTGCAGCTTCTCTCCAGTGTGGATCCTCTCATGTGTTTTCAGTTCTGCGGAGCGAATGAATCTCTTGTCACAGTGTGAACACTTGTATGGTTTTTCTCCAGTGTGGATCCTCTCATGTGTTTTCAGTTCTGCGGAGCGAATGAATCTCTTGTCACAGTGTGAACACTTGTATGGTTTTTCTCCAGTGTGGATCCTCTCATGTGTTTTCAGTTCTGCGGAGCGAATGAATCTCTTGTCACAATGTGAACACTTGTAAGGTTTTTCTCCAGTGTGGATCCTCTCATGTACTTTTAGATATGACGACTGATTGAATCTCTTGTCACAATGTGAACACTTGTATGGTTTTTCTCCAGTGTGGATCCTCTCATGTGTTTTCAGATTTAATGATATACTAAATCTCTTGTCACAGTGTGAACACTTGTACGGTTTTTCTCCAGTGTGAATCATCTGGTGTAGTTTTAAACATTGTGCTGAAGAAAAAGTCTTCTCACACTCAAAGCACATATGAACTCCTACACCAGTATGAATTCTTTGATGTAATTGTAAATTATACAGCAGTGAAAAACTCTTTCCACATTCAGAACATGAGTGAGACGACTTCTTCATATGAACCCTCAGGTGTGCCTTCAGGTTTGATGCCCTAAGAAATTTTTTTCCACATTGATCACATGTGAACGTTTTCTCTCCGATGTGGATCCTCATGTGAACATTAAGGTGTCCTGATTGTGCGAAACTCTTCCCACATTGATCACATGTGTGAGGTTTCTCTCCAGTGTGGATCATCATGTGTCGACTAAGATTTGGTTTTTGTGTGAAACTCATCCCGCACTGATCACAAGTGAACGGCTTCTCTCCAGTGTGAACTCTCATGTGTTGCTCAAGACAACCTGTGCTTGTGAAACTCTTCCCACACTGAGCGCAGGGGAACGGCTGCTCTTCAGTGTGGATCCTCATGTGTAGTTTAAGAATACGTTTGTCTATGAAACTCTTCCCACTCTGAGTGCAGGGGAACAGCTTCTCTCCAGTGTGGATCCTCATGTGAATCTCTAGACTATCTTTCCTTGTGAATCTCTTCTCGCACTGATCACATGAGAACGGCTTCTCTCCAGTGTGAACTCTCATGTGACGGTCAAGATTACGTGTGTTTGAGAAACTCTTTCCACACTGAGTGCAGGTTGTAGATTTCTTGGCTCTTCTTCTCTTTAAAAATGTCTTTTTAGTCTTTGAGCGACTCAAAGGTTTTCCTCCAGGTTTGACATGATGCTTCTCCTTCACTTCACTCAGTTCTTCACTCAGTTCTTCACTCTCCTCCTTCACTTTTATCAGCTCTGAAATGAAAGAAAATGATTTAATTTTCAAAATAATCAAAATAATTAAAAGAGAGAAATATGAAGTGAAAGGACATAAAGTCTAAGTGGTATTTTCGCTCATATCTTCATGAAACAAACACAGATCGTAGAAAATGACACCATTATTTACAGCAGATTCTCATGATTAAAATAGAATCTATTGCGTTGATCACGAGATATTCCTCACGAAGGAACAGTTTTAACCATCTGGGGTCTGAGGGGTTTTTGGGGCCCTTGAGATGTTCTGACATGCCCTGACATTTGTGCTTTTTTCAGTTGCATATAAACATATTAATGGCAAAGGTGTAAATTCACTCTATATAGCACAAACAGGGCTACCATAATATGTGAGCCATGTGTATGTACATGTTTTCATTTTTGAGAGAATAATGTTTATGCGTGGTTATTGAAAAAACTAAACTAAAATTTCTGAAATAAGGCCACAAAACACATAGTAAATATGTGTCAATAAGACTTTTGACTAATGGATGTCCTCGCCTAGAGTTTTTTCTTCAAAATTATGTGAAAATAGTCTTGCTTTATCGTTCAAATAAAACCATACATTGATTTAAATTGATGTAAAACAGGTTTTGCTTGGAAAGCCAATATGCGAGGGGGCGTGAACGAGGAGTGGTTTACACCTTAGAATACAATGTCCCACCCACTCTGCATAATTAGCCATTCACTCAGGTGTGACACTGACTGAGCCACAATGCAAGGACAAAAGATATATTTAGAAGAAGTCTTATATTGACCATTTAAGATTTTGCTTACATCTATCTTGTAAATATGTTTTGCTATTTTATTAAAAAGGTTACAATTACAACAATAATTACAATTTCAACAATATTTCAAGTGTACTCTTTCTTTGTAAAAAAAAAAGATTATAGGCCTACATTTTATCTATGTATTCATTAGTTTGAATATAGTCAACATTGGAACAGCTAACATCTTAATTGATGACTTTATTTTTGACAAAAATAGATATAGAAATTGCTAAACAAAAGCTTATTTGACGTGGCAGTATATTCTACAGTAAAAACTGTACCCAAATCTAGTCAACAAGATGTTGTCTTTCATATTTCGCCTGACTGTAACGTTGTTTTCATGAAATATTAGGGCATATTGTTAATTTGCAGTTTAATACGTTGCTTATACAAATAGCCTACATTTTATTTCAACATATTTCAGTCGAATTTTCCTTTCCTCAGTATAGCAATACAGTTTGCTAAAACATCATCATTCATTCACACACGCAATTTAAATTTAACTTCTGGCAAAGATGAAGTTGACGATAGGCTATTGACTCGCGATCTTCGCAGTAGGCTAGTGAACGCACCGGAGAAATGCACATTTATTAGGCTACATAGTTTTTTGTTTTGGATGGTTTTGTTTAGAACCAGCTTTCTGTAAATATATTTCACATTTTTTAGACATGTGAGGCGAGTAGGCTACGGTCTGGTTAATGATGATCTCCAGTTCAAGCACCTTATGTTGTGATTGCTATAGCCTATATTTACTTTAAATCCAGGAAATTTGTTAATGAAAAAATTATAAAAATTAAGATACAATTGATACAAAACGAAATTCGTTTTAAAGAAAGGATTTGTAGTTTCTGTTTTGAGGTCTCTGTGAAAGTTTGAAAGTCTTTTAGTGGCTTTCAGAGCGCTCGCGTCCATAATGGAGAACTGTCACGTAATATTGTTTTTTCCTCATAAATGCGAACACGAAAAATAAAAGACAAAAGACTTTTAAGTAAAACTTACTCCGAAATTGTGTCCTCGGCGGAATTCGCTCTTCAAAATGCTGCCGTTTGTAGTCTGAGTTACAATCTTCCTCTGAGGAAACAACTTCCTCGCTGTCCAGAATCATCTGAAGGACGTCTTTACTGGAGAAGCGTGCCATACTCAAAACGCGATGAACTATCTGTAAGTCTGATGAAGAAACTGTGTTTTTATGGCATTGATCGGGGGGCGTATGCGATGCATACTAGATCACCTAAACTATTTACCATTTGAATAGCGCCGGGGGCGGGGCGGCCTCAACTCATTATAGAGATAATGAGGCAGAAGGAAAAACGGTACCTCTCCTTGCTTTCAAATGGATTACATGAGTTGAAAACATTCGTTTTTTATATAAATGACTTCATTTAAAAGAAGAGATTTCAAGCTTCATAAAGACATATCTCACGTGTCTGTGTGAGAAGTATTCGGTGAGTTATTGTTCATTTTCGGACGCGTTTCAGAATGGACTACACTGACAGAGAGAAGGCAGAACTCGCTTCGTGTTTATTTTTCTTTATTTGGCGAAAAGCTCAACACTTTGTTTTTATTATGAGTATACACAAAAATAATACACATTTAACAGAATCGATTGATGTACGAAACTCCTATGAAAAATCAAAGTCAACAGAGTATTTATGAGTTTATTTTACACTGATAAAAAAAAAGCGAGCTGGTATCGCCGGCGATACCGTAGACCTCAGGGGGTTAAAATGCCCATTAAGGGCTTCAAGGGCTAAACAAAAAGGCTTCCTTTTTTCCAAATGCTGTAACTTTTGATTACTTTATGATGTCACCACAAAATTTGATCTGGATGCAGCTCACACGTAGGGAAACTTCACCAAAAAAAGAAATGTCCTCCCACCTTGTTTCCTTTCTGAGATATTGCATGTCAAATAAAAAACGTAAAATAATAAGAAGAAAATGTTTTTTTCTTTCTTTTATAAGCAGTTTCTCAGGATGAGAACATCCTGATGTTTTTTTTCAAAACAATTCTTAAAATGTCTTCAGGGCTTAAATGTTTAAATCATTACCGCTGTGTGGAGATTATGATGAGAGAAGTTCTGTGTAAACGCACATAAAAATAGACCTTTGTATGGTTGGAAAAATACACACTTTGGATTCTGTTTGTTTCACAGAAGAATAGTTGCTGTGGCAACAATGAGTTGTTTTAGGGAATTAGCAACTCAAATGAGGGGTAATATATATATATTAGGGCTGTCAAAGTTAGCGCATTAATAACGTGTTAACGCAAAATCATATTAACGGCACAAATTTTTTTTAACGCTCGATTAACGCAGCGCGTATTTTCTGTTTGACCCGTGGCCCAACCCCTAGTTGGAGAAATGGAGATACACAGTGTTGGCAACTTAGTGACATTGCAGACCCCTTTAGCGATTTTTTTCCCTTCAACAAAGCGCCCAAACCTTATTCAGTTTCTGAGAATCTACCGGTACTGCTCTCTCAGCACGCACGCACGTTTATTTAGTTATTGCGCAATCTGTCCGTTTAGCGAACTGTATACGCGACTTCCTTATCAGAATTTACAGGCCTGTAAACAACGACAATAACCTTCCTCTGGCCACAAGGAATGATATTTTCATGTAAGGCACTTTAGATATCTCAATAGTCAAACCAAGTAGAGCTTTGTAGTTTAAATCATCATTTTCAGGGACTCCAAGTTATGGAACAATGAGACCGATTCAATTAAAAGATTATGGAGTTTAATAAAAACCAACTAAGGATTACGTATCAGCTGCGGCACGTACGAAATATGCTTAATCTTAAATTCGTTTTGTTTGTGAATACACTGAACGAAGGACAAATATCAAACTGAGGTAGGTAGAAAGAAAAAGACTTAGAGTAAAAACGAAATTAGAAAGTAAATGAAGAACTCCGGCTGGAGTCCGTAGTGAAGAAATGGATCTCTCTCTGGCGTAGAAACTGCCTAGAATAAAGTGTTGCTCCGTGTTTTGAAGGAGCTAAAGTCACGCCTTCTTATGTGCATGAGCCAATCATTTGGGAGGACGCGTGGCGGTAACACTCCTTTTGTTCACGAAAGTACATGCCCTCTGGGACGAAGTGCAGAAGAGACATAATTTGGTCATAATACACTTATAAACTGTTATTAATGAAAGACATGCATCATTTGGTACTTTATGTTAAGGATTCGACTGATTAAAACAATACCACGAACGATAATTCTGTGAGCTAATAACAAGATGATACATGATTGAACGTATATCAAATTGATTACATACCAATAAAGCTTATAGTTATAGTAATTTGTGTATGGGGACCATGAAACACAACAAGGAATACATTTTAAAAGGGTCATTGGAACACACGTGGTCAGGGATGAGAGTGTCTCTGTGTGTGTGTGTGTGTGTGTGTGTGTGTGTGTGTGTGTGTGTGTGTGTGTGTGTGTGTGTGTGTGTGTGTGTGTGTGTGTGTGTGTGCGGAGTCATTCAAAGTTCGAAGTCATTCAAGGTTCGAACCGTGTGGCCAACGAACGCAGAAGCCATATGTGTCTGTCATTACCGTAAATCCTCTAATATAGGCCCGGGCCTTTATTTTACTCAAGCGCATCGCAGCCCAGGCCTTTATTGGAAGTAGGCCAGAATTAGAGACAGGCCTTTATTTCTATTTGAGCAAAACGGACTACCAGTAGAATGAATAAAAACGAGATTTTGTGTCTATTTGAACCTATAAAATACTAGGTTAATTTATTGAAAACGTACAGTTACCATATAACATTATGGTATGCATACAGAACATTAACAACAAATAAATATAATATAAATTATATTTTTTTGTGAAAAGCAATGATTCATTTTGAAACAGTATTTGTTCCAGCTGTAGTAGCTCCACAACAGCGCGCATCTGTGCATTCATTCATTCTTCATATTTAAAAACAATTTTTGCATGTAACTTACAGACACTATTGCGATTAGAACAAAGCAAATAGAACTGACCTGACCTATTTCTCAGCTGGATCCGTTGCTCCTCGAAATAATACTTCCAAGCACTTCTGAGGTAAATCCAGATGATTGTGGCGTTCACAGGTTTGCGTGGATCGTCTCAGATTATTTGCGTTTGAATAGCGCGCGCTCTCCGTAATTAAGATCAAAGTCAACAGAGTATTTTGAATCTCTTTTGCACTTAAGAAAAAAAAGCGAGCCTATAGCACCAGCGCGATTGTCGATCCCAGGGGGTTAAAAAAATAGATTATCGCCAAAAATCCTCTTTGGCTCCGCAGCTGCCATGGTAAACAACATTAGCCTACCGGTGACTGAAGTCTCACGTGCGAGTCAAGAGCGAAGTGATTGACATGACCAGGCTACCGTCAAACATTGCCCCCCTGTGGTATTTGCATGTTACTATCACAAGCATAATGTTGTGGCCTGCCCAGAAAAACGTTGGTTCTAATAATAGCCCCGGCCACTATAAGAGACCGGCCTTTATTTACCTCAGCCGACAGCGAGACCGGCCAATGTTAGAGACCCTGCCGCTAATGGAATACAGGCCAATATTAGAGGATTTACGGTAATATTGTTGTCAAAACAACTAAAGATTCGTAATGTGAGAATTATAGACTGAATCAATCAAGGATATAATGGATTTTAATCATTTTAATAATCGAACTAAGGATACTTCAAACTACAGTTAACACAAGGAGTACATGTATGTACAAAATACAGAACACAAACAAACACAAGACTAAACGGATAATGAAAATGAGAGAAAGAGATCAGAAGATGAGAGAGGTGAGAGAGAATGAGAGAGTGAGGATGAGAGAGTATGGAAGAGGAAGGAAAGAGATCATCTGAAATGATCACAGTAGACTAAATCACAGACAGTAACCTTTTGACAGACAACAAGGAATCAAATCACTTTGGAAAAGGGGATAGACAACCGTAAGCAGCATTTAAAAGCTCGGTTATACTTGCACATGGTCCGCTGTGTTGCTGAGGCAGGCGCGTTTTGGAGCTAGGCGTGTTCTCTCATGTCTTCCGGGGCGAGCAGACTCGCGCAAAGTTTTAAAGGTTCACCGAACGTGAAGTTACCAAAGAAATGATTCAGAATTAATCTCCCTCGTGGAGGGAGAGGCGAATATGAAAATAAAACGTAGTAAAGGAAAGAAAAGAAAGGTCGGGAGTGACGCGGAGGGGCGCGTCCGACGACGGTGGCCGAAACCGGTCCGAAGCTGGTGTTTTCCCGAAGTTTGACCGAAGAAGAGAGAGAGTTTGGAAACTGAAGGTTCGGACTTTTATCAGTGTCCCGTGTACGCCTCCTTTTAGCGTGGAGGACGAATCATCTTAGAGCATTTCGAGCGGAAGGTTTTCCTTTGTCCTGTTAGACACGCCCACTCGAATGAGTCATGAGTGAGATCGAATTTGAGAAGATTTGCTCAAGACATAATGAAATGTGTCAAATGATACAAATTACTGCAACTGGTTATCGAAATTCAACTCCATCAGGTCAAAAGAATCGCACAGGTATCAAAAATAGAATATAGACATTGTAGCAATGCAAAGATACGTTATTATGCATTAGTATAGGCATTTGCAGTTCGATTAATGTTACAATAGGACATATATATGCTTTCCTATAGCTTACAAACACATCTTAACACAAAAGGGATATATTTAGTACATTTAAGAGTAGGGTTGGGAGCCGAGAACCGGTTCTTATCAGTGTTTTTGAAAAAATACCGGAACCGTGCGAAATTCCTAAGTTTCGGTTCCGAAACCGGTTCTGGTGCGCTGTTTTGGTGAAGTGGAGCGCGACGGTCTCACCTCATAAAAATAGTAATGAATAAAGCCCTCGCGCTCCTCAAATACGTTTTGCCTCAGATATCAATGGAGAGAGATAGAGAGTAAAGACAATAGAGCTGCACGATTAATCTTTAAAAGATCCTGATTCAAACACCCACGCGATCTTATCCTAAATTACAAAAATCTCACCCCTGAACATTCAAATCTGTTTGCGCTGTCGTTGACCCAGAGAGAGCAGTTGTCAATATGAAACAGCTTTACAAACACAGTAGGCCTATCGATATTTCTGTTACAAATATTCAAATAATCACAGAAGTACTGAGATAAAAGTTTAGAGTATAAACACTGATGTCTACGACAACCAAAATAGAGTAAATCACCTTTTGAAAGTTGCTGCCTTCAAATAACAAGTGTATCGATTACATCTGATGCTTTAAAACATTCATAAAGACGCATTAATTATTTTTTTTGTGTTCAGAATTTACAAAATGTATACAATGAGCGCATGAATGTCTTTTTTTCTAACCGTGTTTTTGTCTTATCCTGAAATACTACGTTAAGCCTGCAATAAGCGTTAATAGGCTACTCGGACTGGCGGATCGCAGCCGCTGCGGAGTAGCCCAGTGCCTGCGTGACTCGTCATAGACATAAATAGAGAGATGAAGCTCCGACAAAAATGTTCTCCCGCAAGACGCGTGCAGTTCTGTTTATTAACTGCTAGAGCGCTGATTTATCCAGTAATGAAACAAGTAAAGTCTTTATGAATCAATCATTCAAAACTATTTTAAAAATAATCTGTTCTACACACATCTTACATGGGTGTTCAAGCATATTCTACACCTTCTGAGAGGGTATTCTCCACTGCTGGAGATTATACAATAAGCTATAGGAGAGGTCCCAAATTATTCTAGAGAATTTTTATTTTCCTTCAGAATTTTTTATTTTTATTTTTTTATAATAATATGTTTTAATTAATAATATGTTGAATTTGTTGACATTAACAGTCTGTTAAACTCATTTGGGATTTTTCCCTTAGGCTACTACTATTTTTTTATTAGTTGTTTTAATATTTTTTAATGAATGGGAACCGGAACCGGAATCGTTTGGTGGAACCGGAATCGGAACCGGAAAATTTACGATTCCCAACCCTATTTAAGAGTGACTTTATGGGTAAAAAGTCCTTTTCTGTAGTAGGTTTCTGTGTGTGTGTGTGTGTGTGTGTGTGTGTGTGTGTGTGTGTGTGTGTGTGTATAGTCATGAGATTTAAAATCAGGGGACTTGGTCGAATCATTTGCTAACAATACAGGGCTTGTTATATATGTGTCATGCGCCAGGGAGACCCCAGCCAGAGACCCCATTACCCTGGGGCGTTATCTAGACATTGTGCATTGTTCTTACATTTTGCAGAAGAGTAAAAACAAAAAGCTCTTGTTTTCTCATCTGACGAAGGGGCTGTGTTTGAAAAGTCAGGATTCGCCTAATTCAGACCATCTGGCCGGATGCCAAGTCAGTGTCGCTACATATTATATTTAGTTTGAAAACCTGTTTAGTTTAACTGTTTATCTAAAAGTGATGAAGTGCTTGAATGTTTCTAACATGAATGTTCTTCAGCATCATGAATGAATGAATGAAGAATAAACACCAACCTCTTTGTTCTTCAGGATCTTCAGTGTGTTTCATTCTGCAGGGTTCTGGATCACTCATGTTCTCACTGTCCTCTTTAATAAACTCAGTCTTTGCAGATTTCAGCTCTTCCTGATGCTCTGATGCTCGTCTTCACTTGTAGTTGATGGGAATATTCCAGCATTTATTGGAGAATTGCTGTGGGAGGAGCTTCACCGATGATGTGAGTGATGTGGGAGGAGCTTCACTGATGATGAACTATAATGGGAGGAGCTGATCTAGCAAAATCAAAAATATATCAGTTACTGAGTTTGTTTTTATGCTCGTGGACAACAGAATATAAATAGAGTAAAATCTTCCATGTATAAACAATGGAAAGAAAAACAGTTATAAGCATAAACATAATACCCATCAAATACCCTCAGTCTGCTGACACCAATGAAATTAGCTTTAAGTGTCAATTTACAGGAGATCTGAAGACATCAGCATAATAAATGAGGTGAAAACAGGAACTATTGTCATGAAATAAAGAGTGTTTTCAGCAGATCTGTTAATATTGATGAGCCTCAGACTATCAACACTCATTCAACAAGCCACTCAAGATCATCAGCAGATCATCTCACTTTATACTTAGGTAAAGTTGGTTTTATATTCGCACATTCGCGGACTTCCGCGTTCAATAACTCGTGAACTAAACGTTGTTGCTACACAAAACACCTATCACATATAACTACAGATTAAACACCAGAAGCTACAACATAATTTTCCTCAAAACGATCTTTCCTTCGCACTGGACAAAATACATTGATCTCTATGCGCAGGCTGCTAAGAAGGGACCATCTGCAAAGTGCAAACCCGAAGGAAAGCTCGTTTTAAGAGGAAGATTTAAATATTAAAACAATGTTATTTGTGTAGTAACAATATTCAGCTCACGAGATATTGAACGCGGAACTCCGCGAATATGCGAATATAAAATAAACTTTACCCAAGTTGCAGACTTGATAATTTAGGACCTTCAGGACCACATACGTGGACAGCACCATGAACATAATCAAGTAAAAAAATAAATAAATAAAGTTGCCAACCAGGATAGAAATAGTTTCAGGTTTGATATTTGCTGCATATTTTTACTTTTTTGTAGGCTACTGTATACAAAAAATGTATGTATGTGTAATACGTAGCAAATATGTTTTATGTAAAAGTTACAGTAATTCACCAAAGGGATTTTTTTCATGTTCCAAAGGTTGTAGTATGGTCCTACTGACCAGACTGACTTACTACATGTGAAATTTTGACAATACCTCCCTTACTGTACGTTCAGTATACAAATATTAATTAAAAAAAATTACAGCAATTCACCTAAAGTATTTTTTCCTGTTCCAAAGGCTGTAGTGCTTTCCTAGTGATCAGACTGACTTACTACAGGTGGAATTTTGACAATATCTCCTTTACTGTACGTACAATAAACAAATAAGTTTAAGAAAAAATTACAGTAATTCCCCTAAAGTATTTTTTCATGTTCCAAAGGCTGTAGTGCTTCCCTAGTGATCAGACTGACTTACTACAGGTGGAATTTTGACAATAACTCCTTTACTGTATGTACAATAAACAAATATGTTTAAGAAAAAATTACAGTAATTCCCCTAAAGTATTTTTTCCTGTTCCAAAGGCTGTAGTGCTTTCCTAGTGATCAGACTGACTTACTACATGTTAAATACTGCCAATACCTTACTGTAAGTATAGTACAAACATATTATTATTAAAAAGTTACTGTAATTTCTCCTTTTTTCATGTTCCAAAGGTTATAGTATGTTCCCAGTGATCACTCTACTCAATTAACTTTGATAAATGTATTAGGTAAAAGTATGTATTAGAACTGCTGTTCCTTGTACAACACAATTCTTTCATTGATTAAAAAAAGCAGATATTTTAGGTTAATAATATTTTCAATGTTATAAATAAGCAACACCCTTATTGTAATTATTCAAGTTAAGTTTTTGTTATGAAGTCCTGAAGAAGTGGATTCTGGAACACACTGCTGCTTCAATGTATATCTAATGAGTGATTATAATCAAGGTATTAATCAATAGTTTTCCTTCTATATATCAAATGAGTTGAATGAATTCTCTAGGCTTATGAGATTTTACTTTGTTAAAGAAATTATCATTGCGATTATCGAAAATGTTATTTCATGTATCCTTTAAATGTCTGTATTTGATATCTGAGGTGTAACATAAGGGTCTGGCCCATGCCAGGAATGCAGTAACAGTGTTTGCTCATTTAGCCCGGCTTCCAGAGATGAAATATGGACTTCTTTAACAGGTGTCACTACATCCATCTGCTTTTCCAGGCTACCCTGATAGCAATGGTCTCAGGAGTCATTGAAACCTATAGTTGAGAGACCATTTCTTAGTTAAAGTCTTTACTTTACAGTTAGATTTAAAGTATCCACTCCTTGAGAGAAAGAACATGTTATCTTAATGTTTTGAGAAGACTCTCCTCCTCACCAAATCCAATCTTGAAGAAACTGTGTCTGTGTGTGTTAGTATTTTGGTTACATGTTAAGGAACAAGTGGAAATATAGCTGCAAGCAGCGATACGGGGCCAAGCTGAAGCAGCAGCAAGAGCAGGAATAGTAAAAACAGCAGAAATTGAAGAAAAAAGAGCTGGTTAGAAGTATAGGTGAAAATAAACTCAAAATGAACAGAAGTTCAGATGAGAATGAACATATAATGAACAAGACATACATTAATCCAAGAGGAAGAAAGATTAGTACAACGTTGAATAATAAAGGAATCGACATGACACAACATTACACACAATTGTTTTTAAATCATCCCACACGGGGCTCAAACCCATTATCTCTGGGTCAGATACCTGTCACTCATATCATTGCGCCACTGGGAAGTTGCGTTTTTAGCAAGATGAAGAAGGTCCAGTAGTTCAAGTGAGAAGCAATTCAAAATGAATAATTTTTTGTATAAATTCGCTGCATGTTGTATTTATCGAGTTCGCTCACATATAGACACCATGTCTGGAACAGAAGCAACTTTTACACCACAATACCTCTTGCGGTCTGGGAATGTGCCACACAGGATTCAAACCCACAACCGGAATGGTTCAGGGCTCATGGCACGTGGTTTAGCAGCTTGCGCCACTCAGTTGACGCTGTCTTACCAAGCTGCCGAGGAGAGGCTTAAGTGTAAGAATGAGCACACAAAGGCATGTTAACCAGATTAGTTAAGTTAGCAAGTTAAGTTAGCTTAATGCTAATGTAGTTTATGGTTAGCCTTATAGCTGAAGAGCCACATTAGAAAGAATGGCATCAGGTTAGCATGCTAACCAATTAGCATGCTAAGCAAACTACCATAAGGCAACAAATACAGGTCAAATTTGGAGAAAAGTATATCAGGAACGATAGCAAAAATAAAAAAATCTGTTCAGTCACTTCTGTGTGGCTTGGTCCAAAGATCATCTGAGCCAATTTTTGTAAAAATTTAACAAAATTTGAATGAGGAGTAGCACAAAAAAATTGAACACTGCCCATTACAGTAGTGGCCATTTTGAAAAGTACAGAGTCTTAATGTAAGATATTGATTGTGATCACCATAATGAGTGGAATCAGGTGTACTAAGTGTCATTTTACATCTATTTACATTCACATCTAGATCAAAGGGTTCAAAAGCTATAATCCTTTTAATGTTGAATTTTTGAACTGGTGGTGGCGCTATAGAGTTGGTCCTAGACTGGAGACTCAAAAATTGGTCCAATTACTATTCATTACAATCACTACAAGTGTGGAAGGTCACGACGTGCCTAAATTCAGGGTCCGAATGTCAGCCGCATAATTGATGGAGATATGCTTCAGTCTATCTATGTGTAGAAAATGTGTGATTATTTATTAGCCAATCAGAACCTACTTTTGATCACTGGTTCTGATTCTTGACTTCTGCCTGATAATAAACTGCAAACATTCTTCAGTCAGACTGATCTCATGAAATGGCGTATGTATGACACGCCAATTCGATTTCCATTTTTGGCGTGCTATCAACACGCATAATCGCTTTTCAGCGTGTTTATCAACGCCGTTGACTTAACGTTACATTACTGTATAGATATGACCTACCCCAACTCCCTAAAAGTCCCTAAACCTACCCGTCACTGGGGTTAATCTTCTCCTACTATCCTAGGAAAAAAAATTTCTTTTCCCCGGTATCACGACAAGACGTGAAATAATCACGTTGGTCCCCTTTGGAAAACGTGTAGATGTCACATTTTAACGCCCATACACGTTTGCCATATCTTGAAGATATCTGTACAATTTCCTATACCATTGTATAGATTATAAATGTAAGATCCCTTAACTCTACTCCCACACCTAAACATACCCATTTTAAGGGACAATATTAAAATGATAAAACGTAATGGACAGATATGTAGGAAAATGGCATTTTTATGAACAATATGGCATTAAAAGATAGTTTGAGCCACGAATCCTACCCCTAAACCTAACCATAACCATTTCTTAAAACTACCTAGGCAACAATTATAAAGAAAAACAACAGACAGACAAGTATAATCACAATAATTTATTTATACTAACCTTACAACACAACATCGATTCACAAAATACACCAATTTTATTAGCTTGATGTAATCCAAACCTTCAGAATCCATATATTATTTGCAAGAAAAAGATCCAAACTCAGCCCTTTATCCAGTAATCGTCATCTTGACCGTAAACGTCAAACTCCGCGCTTGTTATGAATTCAAATTCAAAAATTGCGCCCTCAAGAAGCGACAGGTTACTATGGTTACGGCATTAATATCAAACGTTCATTGGCTCTCGCCTGCTTCGTCACAGATTGCGTCATGCACATTCACATTTGAATTGAAGCGCGCACTGTGTGCCGCGCAGCCCTCAGAGGGAGCGAACCGAACCGAAGACGGATTAACGTTTTCATGGATTTGAATTAATAACTTAAATTCTGCTCTGTCTGTTACCTCATACAAAACCACTGCCAGAGAGGACTGCGACACATCGTCACGTGAACAACTTTTGGTACCGATTTTGACATTTTCTCATTAAATAAATTATTGTGATTATACTTGTCTGTCTATTGTTTTTCTTTATAATTGTAGCCTATAGTTTTAAGAAATGGTTATGATTAGATTTAGGGGTAGGATTAGCAAACGTCCGGATAATGGTACGTGTAAGATTCACGTCTGAGGCTGTTAAACTGTGACATCTACACGTTTTCAAAAGGGGACCAACATGATTATTTCACGTACATTTTGCTCCGTTTCGCTCGGACATTTAACGGCGTAGACATACACGCGGAAGATGACGGTTCGTTTCGGCGTGAACATACACGCGGATAGCTCAAAATGCGTATAGATAACACGCCACTTTTGACTTGAAAGTGGCGTGTATGTTTACGCAAAGTCATGATGTCATGTTGCTTCAGTAAAATTTCCTTTAATTTATTATAATTCTGACTCTTGTCTTAAATTGAGTGCACTTCTAACTCCTGGTCTTAATAAATCATATCTGGTCCATGGGTCTTTAACTGTAAGTCCCAAAATGCAGATATACAATGGTAATCCATATTGCAACAAGGACAATAAAGCAGAAGTTTCAGCAGATATTCTTTAATGATGTTCCACTGTTTAAGGTACACAGTGAGCACAACCATTGGGTATCTTTTTCAGGTAGCTTGTCTGGTGATAGTCCAATGCAGCTTACATTGGGTACCATCTTTGGCACTGTTCACGTTGGTAAACATGAAAAGGATTAACTATGTAACAAACCACTAACAGTTATAGTTATGTGTGTTAACCAATTACATAATGCAATGAATAAATATTAAATAACATGTTCAATTGCTTAAATATTTTTGTTTACCCAAAGTAGTCCTGACTGAAAACATTTGAAAAAATTGTATTCAAACACACACATTTGTTTTACTTAAACTTTTACGTCACTTCACTAAAAGAAAATATAGTAAAGTAAAAAGTACTTGACAAAACAATCAGTTAAAGGGTTTATGATAATATAAGAACAACTTAAACCAAGAGAGGATCAACAACAGCAAAATTTTGAAGAAGTGAAATTGAAATATTACTCTAACCACGAGGAATTAATTATAATAACTTTTATGTATAATCCTAGTGGTATTCCATGAACAATTAGAAAGATAATAGAAATAAAACAGTGCACTGTACAGTATCTTGAATGCCTCCATGATCTTGTTGTTCATTATCTGTCAGATTTGCTGCACCAATCCGTACAGGTTCAGTCACTACTGTTAATAATAATGTAGCCCCTATTAATGTACTACAACCTTAAACAAACAAAACCCCTTTTAGTGAATTACAGTTATTATATATATTATTATGTAAAACAGTATTATTAGGTATTGTCAAAATTTCACCTGGAGTAAGTCAGTGTGGTCACTAGGAAAGCACTACAATCTTTGGAATATATATATAAAAAACACTATAGGTGAATTACAGTCTATTACATAAACATATGTAATAAACACATGTAATAATGTTTATTACATAAAAATATTTGATAATTGTACAGTAAAGGAGGTATTGTCAAAATTCCACCTGTAGTAAGTCAGACAAGTCACTAGGAAAGTACTACACCCTTTGGAACGCGGAAAAATAGTTACGGTCAATTACAGTAAATTTTTCATAAACCTATTTGATAATAGTATATACAGTTAGGGAGTTATTGTCAAAATTTCACCTGTAGTAAGTCAGTCAGGTCACTAGGAAAGCACTACACCCTTTGGAACACGAAAAAATACTTAGGGTGAATTACAGTATTTA
Organism: Leuciscus leuciscus; assembly: GCF_965113295.1. Taxonomy (NCBI): domain Eukaryota; kingdom Metazoa; phylum Chordata; class Actinopteri; order Cypriniformes; family Leuciscidae; genus Leuciscus; species Leuciscus leuciscus. The sequence goes on along the minus strand of NC_138725.1, from coordinate 21,211,508 downwards.
AAAAAAAAAACATATTTGTCAACTGTACGCACAGTAAGGGACTTTTTGTCCAAATTTCACCTGTAGTAAGTCAGTCTGGTCTGTAGGAAAACACTACAGCCTTTGGAACCCGAAAAAATACTTAGGGTGAATTACAGTAATAAAAAAAAAACGTATTTGTCAACTGTACGTACAGTAAGGGAGTTTTTGTCAAAATTTCACCTGTAATAAGTCAGTCCTTTCACTAGGAAAGTACTACAACCTTTGGGATATATATAAAAAAACACTATAGGTGATTTACAGTTTATTTCATAAACATATGTAATAAACATATGTAATAATATGCTCATTACATAAACATTTGATAATTGTACAGTAAGGGAGATATTGTCAAAATTTCACCTGTAGTAAGTCAGTCTGGTCACTAGGAAAGCACTACAACCTTTGGAACACGAAAAAATACTTGGGGTGAATTACAGTAATTAAAAAGAAAAACATGTCAACTGTACGTACAGTAAGGGAGTTTTTGTCAAAATTTCACCTGTAGTAAGTCAGTCTGGTCCTTAGGAAAGCACTACAGCCTTTGGAACACGAAAAAATACTTAGGGTGAATTACAGTATTTTTTTTAAAAACGCATTTGTCAACTGTACGTACAGTAAGGGAGATTTTGTCAAAATGTCACCTGTAGTAAGTCAGTCTGGTCCTTAGGAAAGCACTACAGCCTTTGGAACACGAAAAAATACTTAGGGTGAATTACAGTAATTTAAAAAAAAACATATTTGTCAACTGTACGTACAGTAAGGGAGTTTGTGTCAAAATTTCACCTGTAGTAAGTCAGTCTGGTCCTTAGGAAAGCACTACAGCCTTTGGAACACGAAAAAATACTTAGGGTGAATTACAGTAATTTTTTAAAAAACGCATTTGTCAACTGTACGTACAGTAAGGGAGTTTTTGTCAAAATGTCACCTGTAGTAAGTCAGTCTGGTCCTTAGGAAAGCACTACAGCCTTTGGAACACGAAAAAATACTTAGGGTGAATTACAGTAATTTAAAAAAAAACTTATTTGATAATTGTACGTACAGTAAGGGAGGTATTGTCAACATTTCACGTGTAGTAAGTCAGTCTGGTCACTAGGAAAACACTACAGCCTTTGGAACACGAAAAAATTATTTAGGTGAATTACAGTAATTTTTTAAAAAACGTATTTGTCAACTGTACGTACAGTAAGGGAGTTTTTGTCCAAATTTCACCTGTAGTAAGTCAGTCTGGTCACTAGGAAAGCACTACAGCCTTTGGAACACGAAAAAATACTTAGGGTGAATTACAGTAATTTTTAAAAAAACATATTTGTCAACTGTACGTACAGTAAGGGACTTTTTGTCAAAATCTCACCTGTAGTAAGTCAGACTGGTCACTAGGAACATGCTACAACCTTCGGATAGTAAAAAATCCTTTTGGTGAATTAATGTAATTTTATTCTAAAATTATGTATGTACATTATGTATAGTGAGGCAGGTTTCCTAAATACAATCATTATAATTCACTTTTTATTGTTGCTAAAGTACAATCAATAGCATTAGAACACATAATGTGAGAGATATTTGCTGGTACACAGTACTTTGCAAAAATGTAGTTGTCTGTTTGCACACAATGAAAAAAAAATAGAACTTTTTAGACGGTCCCTATCCTGTTTACCACACTACATTGGACATTCAGTGGACATTCGCAACTTTGTATGCCATTAAAACAATATTTGCCCATTGATCGATTGTGGAGAGTGTTGTAGTTCACCATCTTTGTCCTAAAGATCATGTAGCTGCTTTTGTTTTGCAAAAATGTGCTTTATTGCGCTTGTTATTGAGACAGTTTTTAAGCAAAAAAGTGTGAATGTGCGAATATAAAACCAACTTTACCTAAGTTCACTTTATTCTGAGTGTTTGCTGATAGAAACACATTATTTGAGTCAGGATACATGATAAAAGCCTGTAAAACAACTCTATTGAAAGAGGATACTGTTATTTCTCACAATATGACATGGATAAAACATCAATAATGCAAAACAAACACCGCTTATAACTACCCTACTAAACCATAACATGTCCATAATAACTCTAAATATAGTTCTAATAACTACATTCATTGCAAGAATGTAATTAGATCATTAACATGTTACAGCTTGCAGAAACTGACAATGATCATAAAACTTTTATTAAAAAAAGAGAACCAAAAAACAATAACATTTACTATGTCAAACTGTATTCATATTTTAAATGTATAGGTTTAAATAGTCTCACATGGCTTCCTATAGGCTCAATGTAAAGTATTTAGCAGTATCTTTTCAAGTCTATTTTGCAATGCAAAGTAAAGAAATACCTAATTTAATCCAAAGATGTTAAGAGTAAATAAAACGGCAGCAGCAACACTTGATTTCGAGTCCCATTCCCCTCACAGATCTCAAACTTTGACTTGACATTCAGTAACAGTTCTCACACAAACATCGAGACAATCACACAAACGAACACACAATCGCACAGGTCTGAATGAACTCCACATATTCTCCTCATGCTCGCTGCTGCTGCACTAAATGTTTATTTCAGTAGGAAGACGCCAGAAAAGACACACAAGTATCGCTGTGATCGATGAAAACAATACAGAAATGAGTCTGACGCTTAATCAAACTGTATAAAGTGTGTTTGATGGTTGTGTAAATATGAGAAATACCGTGAACTGCTCTCCTCACCTCAGAAGACTCGACGCTGTGTGTGTGCGTGGCGTGCGTGCGCGCGCGTATTTTGAAGTGCGATTGCGTCACAGCGGCGCGACGGAGGAAGTCCCAATTCAAAGGCTGAATCCTTCTTTTGGGGGTAGTTTTTTATTACTGTTAACAAAAAAGAAGAGTGTGTTACAAATACTACAGTATACAAGAAAACACAACAAATGTAACACTAGGGGGATTAATGTAGAACTACATTATAACAAGACATTGACACAAGACATTGACACATTTTCAAAGTTTGAACTGCTTTTTTTTCTTCATAGAAAATCGGATTGATCAATATAAAGCTCAATTACTGTCTTAAATGATGTAAAACATGTTATATACAATGTATTATATAAACTGTGCTTATCTGTAGTTCTCCAAAAGTCCAAATAATAGATGTTTCCAAAACAACACAGAACAAAGATGAGCCTTTAGTTGGACTCTTTTGTTGCCTTTGGCTTGCTCAGTTGGGGATATTTTGGGGATATTTAATTTAATTTTATCAATCAATAAATTCCTCTTGAAACAAACTTTGTTGTATTATTTTAATTTAATACTGTGAAGCTGCTTTGATACAATCTGTATTGTGAAAAGCGCTATACAAATAAACTTGACTTGACTTGACTCTTTGAAGCTTGCATGGCCATAAAGTTCTTAGCTGGGGTTTTTTCGTTGGTTAGCGTAGACTGGCTGGAGCCCACTCTATTTAGGGCCCTAGATTAGACTTTGATTTGGGGTCTGGAGTGTTGAGTTCTGTGTGGAATTATGTTTGAACGAATCACCTGGAAGATTCATTTGTGTTTGGTTCGCCCTCAAAACATTTTGTATATTCCACTGTAACAGGAATCTTATAATGTGGCAAAAACTCACTGTGAGTGCAAAGAAAAAAAACATTTAAATTAAATAACTGATCTACCAATATGATGCCGCTGTCAAAACAATATTTCAAAAACATTTTATTTTTTATTTGTTTTGCATTTATAACATACCCTTGTTGATTTATATACTTATGCGGTAAAAAGTTAAGCTTGAAAATTAAGGACCATGATAAAAATGCCTGGCGATGAAATTCAGATAATTGCACTGATATTTTGTCAATTACAAACAAGAAGAAAATGTATATTACCAACTTTAGAAAGCATATGGGAAGGGATAAAGTTCCAAATGAAGTTTCTAACAATCTGACAAAGCCAATTTACTTAAAATGTTTTATTTAAAATTCACAATTTTCATATTCATGATTTCATTATGTACTGTATTTTGGTTTCCATATAATGTCAAATAGCACTTTATCAATCTCTTTACAAATGTTTCTATTCAGATGCAAAGCCATTGCTGTATAAGTCAGTCTAGAAATATCCTCAGCGTTTGTAATTAGATCTCTGTCCCTTAAAGAAAGATCTCCCAAAAGCCATTGATTTAATTTCCTTTTCGGCTTTTCAACAATTGGGATGAAATTTAGTAAACACCTTTTGTGCTGATCTTTAGTAATGACTATTCCCAAATACTGAACCTCATTTTTTCAGGGGAATACCATAATACTCCACATAGCAAGCAGTCTTGTCCCGAATGTGTCCTCGATCTGGCACTGCTGGCCTCCTGTGGGCAATGGCATGTCTCCTGTCAGCCGGAGCCAGGCCGTGTGTGGCAATAATGGCACAGCATGATCACGGCAAAACACATGAGGGTTGAATGTTGGTGGGAGGAGTGTGATCCAGATCAATCCAGTGATCATCTGATCCAAATCAGGATTGTCCCGAATGTGTCCTCGATCAATTAATAACCCACAACTGGCCCTGCACTGGGACAAAATAGGAATCAAATCCGATTGATCTACTTGGGAAAACAATGTCAGAGCAAGTCAGAGTAAAATCAAATGTAACAATTTATTATGTCAGGTAAATGTATCATGCCAATTTCATAATCAGTTCAAGGATAATAAATACAACAACAACAGATAAACTTTGCTACGTGGGAAGAAGCTTCAGAACATTCCTTGATGGCCATAAGCTCACATTTAGCAAAATGTATATGAACATATACACAGAAAATCTGCCACAGAAATCTGGTTTTGGTTTTGAATGAAGAGTTTAGTGTCATTGACTAAACAGGTTTTCTTTATTTCTCTATCAGTGATAGTGATACCTTTTATTGGACTTGATTTAATATGAGAAGAAAGAAGCTGACTCGCTAAAAAAAAAGAGGTATGGTATTTGGCTAAATGATGCGTTGTGGTCGTGTCTAGGCGCAGGTCCACCATCTGATCTGGATCCGGCTAGCTACATTCATAACGTTTTAGAGGACGCAGGTTTCATTACATCATCACGTACACTAGAAGTCCCATTTCATTGGCTCGGCGCCAACCAATAAAACGGCTCATTTGAACACCCCATTTGTGAACACAGCTCATTTGTGGATCCATTCTGAAAATAAAATCTCAAAGTTCAAGTTCCTCCTCATTGAAACGCCTCAGAAGACTCGACGGTGAAACTGAATGATGGAAAAGGTAGCCTCCAACGGTAGATGATCAAATTCTGTTCAGAACGACAAAACACCTATAAACATCAACATAATCAGGTAACACTTTAGAATAATGTTCATTCGTTAATGAAGATCTACACAGGAACAAATGAGCAACACAATATTAACAATCTAGTAACTACTATTAACTGACAAGAAACTCTTATTAACGAATTATTAAGTAATAGCACACAGATGAAAGTGGTAGTTCACTATTAACTAATCAATAACTACTATTTTTTAATGCTTCCCAGAGAACTACTGAACAAGTTTCATAATTCATGCAAAACTAATCAATAACTAATGCAGGACAAATGACTAGCACTACATTAACATTTGAACTGCTATTGTAAACGAATACACAAGGTTATTTACATTATCAATATTTAATAGCATAGCAGACTTAAGATTTGAGAAAGCTGTCAGTAATTAGCCTATGCTGTCATATAGCAATAATTAGCTAGCTCATCTATATACTGTATGTGTGTGTGTGAATATCTTGTGTATGATTAGAAGATTCTACACTTTAGGATTGGCTTTTCATTAGTAACTACTGTAAGAATCATGGTAACTAGCTAGTAATAACTCAGTTCTAGTTCTAGAAAAACAATCTAGTGAGCATCAGCATGTTCTTCGGCAAAAAAAAAATTATCAATAAACTTTTTTTTTTGTGCTTTAATTTGTTATGTTTTTATTCTCAGCCTGAAGCAATGTAAATCTAGTGAGCATCAGCATGTTCTTCAGCATGATGAGTGAATGAAGAATAAAGAATAAACACCAACCTCTTTGTTCTTCAGTATCATGATGTTTCACTCTGCAGGTTCTGGATCACTGGCGTTCTCTCCGTCCTCTCCTTCCAGATGCTTTCTGGTACTCAGGCTAATCACATGATAAACAAACAAACAAACAAACAAACAAACAAACAAATAAATAAATAAAATATCGGATTAGATCACATAATCCAGATTTGCTGACAGACCGAATCTCTTGTCGCAGTGTGAACATTTGTAAGGTTTTTCTCCAGTGTGAATTGCCTGGTGCAGTTTTAAACTTGAATGCAAATTGTTTTTTTTGTTTGTTTTTTTATAACTAATTGTCAACCCCTAGTTTCAGGTGTTTTTGTTCACAAAATCTTGATGTTAAGTTTTAGGTTAATATAACTATATATTACCAAGTTGACCAAAGAGGAGTTGTTGGCATTTAAATAGTTTATTTTTTACATTCATGTTAATATTACGTTGTCAGATTTGTGACTTTATTTTTTACGTAATGCTAAAACACTGCTGGTCACTTTCAGAAGTTGTAGTGAGGCTTTCTTTTCCAAAAAGAATGTGAAGCATTTATACTATATTAGCAAAAGTTTCAGGACGTCTGCCTTTACATGCACATGAATTTTAAGGATATCCCATTCTTAATCCATAGGGTTTAATATGGAGTTGGCCCGTCTTTTGCAGCTATAACAGCTTCAACTCTTCTGGGAAGGCTTTCCACAAGATTTAGGAGTGTGTTTATGGGAATTTTTGACCATTCTTCTGGAAGCGCATTAGTGAGGTAAGGCACTGATGTTGGACGAGAAGGCCTGGCTCGCAGTCTCCACTCTAATTCATCCCAAAGGTGTTTTATCAGGTTGAGGTCAGGACTCTCTGCAAGCCAGTCCAGTTCCTCCACACCAAACTCACTCATGTATGTCTTTATAGACCTTGCTTTGTGCACTGGTGCGCAGTCATGTTGGAACAGGAACATCCCCAAACTGTTCCCACAAAGCTGGGGGCATGACATTGTCCGTAATATCTTTATATGATGAAGCATTAAAGGGATACTTCACCTCTGGGAAGATGAATGTGTATTTAAAATAGGTCATTTAAGTAGAAGAAATGTGAAGAAATTTTTGAATTTGGAGCTTTCTAGACTGAGAAAAGCCAGAAAATGTATTTTTGGCTTATGTGGATGAAAGACAACAACTCCCAGAATGCACTTGCTTCGCTGCCTTAGGAGGCCACGCCTACCGGTAAGAGTGCGCAGTTAAAACAACAAGGCTAGTCTCCGTGATGAGTTTGCCAGGGATTTAGAGATGTCCGGGATTCGGCTTTTGCGTTCTACAGTCGCCATTCATTCATTATGTTTACTGTGGCGAGCAGGACGAGGCTGACGGCCGCGGGAGAACGGCGCGAGGCCGGTGGCGTCATTACTGAGACGCGCCGGGTCTCGCCATAGACAATATATAAGGGTCTCGCATCTCTCACGGAGGAGCGGGAATTTTCTTAGCAATGGTAAAACGCACATCAACCGAGCGTTCATGTAAACACTACATTCAGATTCACCAATCGGAATGAATTCAGTTAGATTGAAACAAAAGGTGTGCATGTAATCAATGAATGGCGACTGCAGAAAGCAAAAGCTGAATCCCGGACATTCTGAACGATCTCGCCCGCCGGACAAGTCCGGGAAAAGGAGGATGGTAATCCCTACTTACTCAGCTTTCTCCTACTATTCAGCTTTCTTCACAGAACAAGAGCCTGCTAGCTTAGCTTCCAAAGAAAGACGTCTGACACTGTGTACATTCTGTGAGTGAGATCCCTCTATGGGCGGGTTGAAAACATGCGGAACAGCTCCTCCTACTGGCTGTAGTCTTTAGACTCTGGCCAGAAAATCCTCCGATGACGCAAAATGACGAAATGTTCCAGACAAAAAATACATAAATCTCTTGTCTCAGGGGGATATGAGGGTGGAAAGCATGGCAATTCGAAAATACTACAGGTTTTCTACTAATACAAAGCTTAATGCTAAATCCTGAAGTATCCCTTTAAGAGTTCCTTTCACTGGAACTAAGGGGCCAAGCCCAACCCCTGAAAAACAACCCCACACCATAATCCCCCCTCCACCAAACTTTACACTTGGCACAATGCAGTCAGGCAAGTACCATTCTACTGCACTGTAAAACCTAACACTCAAAATCATTAATTGGTTTGAGTAGGACAAACTTAAATTCAACTAATTAGTTCAGTCCAATTAACTTGTTTGAGTATTTAGCACTTTCTTTTTCTTTCAAGTTCACAGAACTGATATATTTTAAGTAAACTGAACTGTTTCATTGTTTTGAGTTTTAGGAAATTATTTATTTTAATTTAGACAAACTTAAGTTTAACCCTGAGGTCGGCAAACGCGCCGGCGCGTTTTGCTGGATTTTCTCCACATTGTAGCACTATAAACTTAAATTACTCCATAATGTATGGTCATACAGAAAAAAGAAATATAAAAAAAGAATCTGTGATATTTCTACTTTTGTATGTGTCCACTTACAATCAAATCAAAACATTGTGCTTTTGTAAAATAAAGAAAATAAACAGGGTGTGCGTTCTGCCTCTCCGTCGCGGCAAACTTTTTTTTCTTGAGCACGTCTATAAACTGAAACAAAACTCAGCGAATACTTGTCACACATTTATGAGCCATATACCTTTATAAACATTTAAGTGTGTACTTTTAAATGATCGGATTCAAACTGAAAACAAATATTCTCTGTTTAAGTAATTTGTATAAAACCAACAAGATGTCCAGTATCTCAAACGCTTCCTAATTATTTTTTAATTTACCACGCCCACTCGCGCAAAAGAGATTCACATGCAAATCTCCACATGGAACGCGAACGCCCTCGTTACCTCAAACACAAAACACCAAAACACTTCACAAGTCTCTGCTTTTAGACGCGCCTGAGCTTACATTGGATTTACATCAGCAGAAGAAGAACGCGATTTGAAGACAAGAAAGGTGTAAGGTAAGAAATTCTTACTTATTAGTTTGCTGTTGTTGCATAAATGTCACGTTGCAGTTGAACTGTTGCTAGATATATGGTGAATATTATAATATTTAGACCCGTGTTTACTGTTACTGTGTTTGTGGATATCTGCTCAAACGTAGATATATATATGGTAACCATAATGTTTTATATTTGAGCGCGATCGCATTTGAATGTATCATATTTTGAAGCGCGATCGCGTTTGAATGTATCATATTTTGGATCATGATCGCGTTTGAATGTATCATATTTTGGATCGCGATCGCTTTTGAAAAGCAAACGGCTTCATGTTTTTACTATTATCTCAATTCATATCATCATAACGAATGGAAACATTTGAAGTAACATGATAATCAATATATTTTTCTCTAGCTTAGTTGTTACTGAAATCTTTTGGAAGATTTATACTGCTATTGGTTATTGTTATTATTATTTTATCCAGCACTGCGCATAGCTTATGCCTACAAGGCACAACAAACCTGGTGTTCATTATATTATATTGTTGGAAACATTTGTGTGTGTGTGTGTGTGTGTGTGTGTGTGTGTGTGTGTGTGTGTGTGTGTGTGTGTGTGTGTGTGTGTGTGTGTATTCTGTGAATTTTAAAAAGCAATTTTAACCAGAAAAATCTAAAATGTATTCCCAAAATCGTGCAGGCCTTTCTCTTGATATCAGTATGTTCACTTTTTTTTTCAGGGCCCAGATGCCACTGAGGACTTCAACATTCACATGAGTCTCTGTACATGAACATGGTAAAGTGAAAATCAAACACCTTGGAAATGAAAGGTATGTACAATGTTTTTAGGAATGGCACAAAGGTCTCTGTCTTTGGATCATTGTTTTCAATAAGTGCTTTTTGGCATTTGTGTATCTTTGGATAATGTTGTGTTGTAAATAAATCCAAACAATTTAAAAGCCATTCTTTTTAAAATCTCCTCATTTACAGTATTGTGCAAGGTTGCTCAGAATGATAGGGCCTGATAGCTCCTAATAGGGCCGTTAGGGGAGGGTCTTTGTCTTTCTCAGGTGTGAAAAGCTTACATATTAATGAGCTCCGCATAAAGCTTTTTCACACAAAACACGTCGTAAAATTTTTAAATCAATATATTGTCTTATCTGAATGAGCAGTCGGGGTGATTTTCACATAGTTTTAGAGCAAATATTCTAGGCTACGTGATACAATTTTCAAAAGTCTTGTGAAGAAATAATCAGTATGGGTTTCATGGCCTTATTTCAGTGAGAATTTTTTTTGTATTTTCACAAACCACGCACAAATGTCATTATCTCAAAACTACAAACTTTTACATACATGCTGCTGATATATTATTGTAGCAGAGTTTGTGCTGAATACAGTGTAATTAGACTTTAGCCATGAAAATGTCACAAGTAACAGAAATAACCACAAATGTCAGAGCATGTCAGAACACCTCCAGGGCCCAGAAAACAGCTCAGACCTCAGAGGGTTAACTGAAACGGCTGGGATGTCTATTTCCCAGCATGCTTTGCCGATGGCACTCGAAAGGGAGAGTAAATGCTAAAATTAAGTGTAATATAATGTTTTTTGTGTGTGTGTGTGTGTGTGTGTGTAAGATTAATGTTAAATGTGAGATTTAGTAGTGATTAATGTTTTGTCGTGCTAATTTAGAAGAATTTCTGTTAATGTTGGCTTTACACTGTAAAAAATTAAATCTTAAAAAAAGGGTCAATGACTGTCAGCAATGGCTGCCATACAAAAAACGTAAAATGAATGTAAAATATCCTAATTTAAATAAGTGCAAAATACTTTTACAGAAATCTTCATTAATCTTTTTTAACAGAAACACAGTTATTTCACATTTACTTTCTGAATTTTTTTACTGAAAAACATGCAGTTAACTACACTCATGATTTGCTGTGACTATACATCACTGCATCAGCAACTACACAGTTACTGTCTGTTAAATAAAGCAACATGCAGCATATCATCAGTGATTCTCTGCTCATCCTGGACTGGACTATTATATATTTATAAAAATTTCAGATCATTATAATACTGATGCCACAATATTTCAAGGGTCATGTGATAAATTATAGCATTATAGACTTTGTATAAAGCTAAAATCCATCTACATAATCTAACCTAATATATTCATGCTTGACTGACAAAGCAGTGAACCAGATCATCATATGATGATTATAACATCATCATTAACTGACCAAGATCATCTGATGTTTTCTCTGGCATTTATTGCTATAACAAATGTGTATCAAATACACAGTTAAAGCAGCCAGAGAAAACTAAAGTAAAATCTCAAGGGTCATGAGCCCAACTAAAGCCTCTGTTATACTCCAGTTTGGACGCGTACACGACAGCTGTGCACAGCTCGGACGCGGACTACTTGTATTTATACTTTCTGCTGAGGTCCGCTTGGTGAACGCGTTCAACGCATGCGCAGTAGATCGGTCGGGACAGTATAATCAATCATATTTTTTATATTTATAGTTTGCATGTCAAAACCTAGACACTTTCAAACATCAAAATGACATTTATTAATATGTATTCGTGTCAAAATGACATATAAACATCTTTTCCTATTCTATTTTGCCTGGAAACGCTTCCAACCAACACGCTTGCGTGAAAAATAGGTTCTATTTCTAGTATGCGTTTTCCGTTTTTTTTTTTCAAATCCGGCGTCCATGTTATTTCCATCTCTTTCGCGGTTTTAACCAAATGAACGCGCGCCCTTTTGACCGCGCAGTCACAAAAAATGGGAGGCACGCGGCTGTCCGCAAGAAGCCTCCGCGCGCACCCCCGATGACGATTTTTACGTCACACGGACCCTCGCAGACCCTCGCGCCCTCGCGGTCGCGGAAAGTATAACAGAGGCTTTAAGCAGACACTGATCTCAATCATGGTGACATCAAATTTATTTTAAAGTTTTTTACACTTTATTTAAATGAGCATATTTTACTTTAATTTTATGGTTTTTGTTTGGCAGCTGCCAGTCATTTGACCCTTTTTTAACGATTTTTTTACAATGAAGGTATATGATCGTGATTATTCAGGAAATACCTGTAAAATATATGTTAGCAGATTAGCTTTTAAAAGCTAAGTTTATACTAATAAAAGTGTTCACATTGAGATTCAATGAAAGTTATAAATTAAGTGTATGCATTAATGTACTTTGAGTTTAAGAACTTTTGAGGCAATTGATTGTTCTGCCAACTTATTCAGGTTTACAGTGTACTTCATAGATTTTGAGTTATATTAAAGCTATGGTCTACGATTTCAAAGATTGTTCATTATTAATAACCTCGTTTAGATGCTGGTTATGGTTCTACAGTAAAATCCTAACAATATGAAGAGAAAAAAGAATGAAAAAAATCCATTCACTCTATTGGGTGTACAGCTGCAGAGAAGTTGACCAATGTAAGCTGTCCGGCCGGACAGCTTACATTGGTCAACTGCTCTCATCCAATCCCCCGCTCCACTTGAAACCACCTGGCGCTCGCGTCTCCACCCCACCGCACCCCACCCCGCCCCCCTCCTGCGACATGAAATTTCGTGGGCAAGCAGCTGACAGTCTATGGTAGCTAGCAAAGTAGCATCAGCTCAGCAATGGAGAAAAAACAAACCGACAGCAGCAAGCGGCCCCTGCATGTCCCTACAGTCAAGGTTGGAAGAAAGAGAAAGTCTGTAGAGGAAAGAGCAGAGATAAAAAAAAATGTGAAGAACGCCAGACTCAAAGTAGAATCAATATAGGGTCCACCATTGACCGTTGGAGGAAGCTTCAGGGAGATTTGGGACTGAAAACCGACGCTGACATGGCTGACTTTTTGTTGAGCAGGTAACGTTAAGCATTTATTTATACTTTTATGGTGTGAGGTGTTACATAAATATCTTTCTATTAGTCTGACAACATGCTCATGCTGCCGGTCGGCATTGGAATGTTAGCCGTTTAGCATCGCCTATCACGGGTCAAAGTAATTATATTTCTTATGCTAATCTTGCGTGTTTACTACCAGTGATCACAGCTTGACTGAGTGACGTTGTTCAGGTCGTTTCCCGGTGGGAGGGATCAGGTAGCACAGAGGGGAGGGGTGTGTGTGTGGAGGGGCGGGATGAGTTTTTTAAAACTTCCCAGCTTTCTCGACCGATTTTCAACATCGTAGACTACAGCTTTAATTGAATGGACTTAGTACTATTAACTTTATTTACCTAAGTTATCTTCATAATAAGTTATTGAGTTACTTGGACACAAATCAAATATTTTTTTATGCTTAAATTGTTTGAGTTAATAAACTTAAATGATTTAAGGCAATCGGTTTCCTCAAACATTTTGAGTTGAACTAACTCATCAGGTTTTACAGTGTGGGAACTGCCAAACCCAGACTTGTCCATCGGATATCCAGTCAGAGATGCGTGATTCGTCACTCCAGAGAACACATCTCCACTGCTCTAGAGTCCAGTGGCATCCCACATTTTTCATTGCGCTTGGTGATGTAAGGCTTGGATGCAGAGCTTGGCTATGGAAACCCATTCCATGAAGCTCTACGCACTGTTCTTGAGCAAATCTGAAGGCCACGCGAAGTTTGGAGCTCTGTAGCTATTGACTTTTTCATGGCCTACCACTTCATGGCTGAGTTGCTATTGTTCCCAATTGCTTCCACTTTGTTATAATACCACTAACAGTTGACCGTGGAATATTTAGTAGTGAGGAAATGTCATGAATGGACTTATTGCACAGGTGGAAACCTGTCACAGTCCCACGCTTGAATTCACTGAGCTCCTGAGAGCGACCCGTTCTTTCACAGATGTTTTGTAGAAGCGTCTGCATGCCTAGTGCTTGATTTTACACAACTGTGGCCATGGACGTGATTAAAACACCTGAATTCAATTATTTGGAGGGGTGTCCCAATACTTTTGGCAATATAGTGTATATTTGTCATACCATTTTCAGCTTTTAAATATTTAAATATAATTTTAATTAATTTTACACACTTAAAGCAATATCCTATAGCATATTGAATATCGCATGATTTAACAAAGTATTGTATATCGCACTTTTGTTTTAATATCACACAGCCCTAAATTAGATCAACCAACAAAATGTCATGACGCTCATCCTAGCTGATAAGAAACTAACTTACACAGAAGAGACTGAGTTTCTCAACACATAAAGATGAACTAGGCCTACTTACCGTGATCTCAGACTGCGGTGATGTGGTTTCTCCTCTGCATGGATCTTCATGTGTAGCTTCAGTTGACTTATAATAGTGAAACTCTTTCCACACTGATCACACGTGTGCGGTTTCTCTCTGCTGTGGATCCTCTCATGTGTTTTCAGATTTGCTGAGCGATTGAATTTCTTGTCACAGTGTGAACACTTGTAAGGTTTTTCTCCAGTGTGGATCCTCTCATGTGTTTTCAGTTCTGCTGAGCGAATGAATCTCTTGTCACAGTGTGAACACTTGTAAGGTTTTTCTCCAGTGTGGATTCTCTCATGTGTTTTCAGTTCTGCTGAGCGAATGAATCTCTTGTCACAGTGTGAACACTTGTAAGGTTTTTCTCCAGTGTGGATCCTCTCATGTACTTTTAGATATGATGACTGATTGAATCTCTTGTCACAGTGTGAACACTTGTAAGGTTTTTCTCCAGTGTGGATCCTCTCATGTGTTTTCAGATTTAATGATATACTGAATCTCTTGTCACAGTGTGAACACTTGTAAGGGTTTTCTCCAGTGTGGATCCTCTCATGCATTTTCAGATATGATGACTGACAGAATCTCTTGTCACAGTGTGAACACTTGTAAGGTTTTTCTCCAGTGTGAATCATCTGGTGTAGTTTTAAACATTGTGCTGAAGTAAAAGTCTTCTCACACTCAAAGCACATATGAACTCCTACACCAGTATGAATTCTTTGATGTACTTGTAAACTGTAAAGCCATGAAAAACTCTTTCCACATTCAGAACATGAGTGAGACTTCTTCTTCATATGAACTCTCAGGTGTGCCTTCAGGTTTGATGCCCTAAGAAATTTTTTTCCACATTGATCACATGTGAACGTTTTCTCTCCATTGTGGATCCTCATGTGAACCTTAAGGTGTCCTGATTGTGCGAAACTCTTCCCACATTGATCACATGTGTGAGGTTTCTCTCCAGTGTGGATCATCATATGTCGACTAAGATTTGGTTTTTGTGTGAAACTCATCCCGCACTGATCACAAGTGAACGGCTTCTCTCCAGAGTGAACTCTCATGTGTTGTTTAAGATTACGTTTGTCTATGAAACTCTTCCCACTCTGAGTGCAGGGGAGCGGCTTCTCTCCAGTGTGGATCCTCATGTGAATCTCTAGACTATCTTTCCTTGGGAAACTCTTCCCGCACTGATCACATGAGAATGGCTTCTCTCCAGTGTGAACTCTCATGTGACGGTCAAGATTACGTGTGTTTGAGAAACTCTTTCCACACTGAGTGCAGGTTGTAGATTTCTTGGCTCTTCTTTTCTTAAAAAAATTATTTTTAGTCTTTGAGCGACTCAAAGGTTTTCCTCCAGGTTGGACATGATGTTTCTCCTTCACTTCGCTCAGTTCTTCACTCTCCTCCTTCACTTCACTCAGTTCTTCACTCTCCTCCTTCACTTCACTCAGTTCTTCACTCTCCTCCTTCACTTCACTCAGTTCTTCACTCTCCTCCTTCACTTCACTCAGTTCTTCACTCTCCTCCTCCACTTCACTCAGTTCTTCACTCTCCTCCTTCACTTCCATCAGGTCTGAAATGAAAGAAAATGTTTTAATTTTAAGCATATCAAAATAATTAAAAGAGAGAAATATAAAGTGAAAGGACATAAAAGTCTAAGTGGTATTTTCGCTCATACCTTCATGAAACACACAGCTCGTAGAAAACGCCACATCATTATTTACAGCAGATTCTCACGATTAAAATATAATCTATTGCGTTGATCACGAGATATTCCTCACAGAGGAACAGTTTTAAAAATGCCCATTAGGGGTGTCAAGGTCTAAACAAAAAAGGCTTCCTTTGTTCCAAATGCTGTAACTTTTGATTACTTTACGAAATCACCACAAAATCTGATCTGGATGCAGCTCACAAAAAAAAAGAAATGTCCTCCCACCTCGTTTCCTTCCTGAGATTTTGCATGTCAAATAAGAACAATTATATATTTTCAAGCGTCACTGCGCGAGAGAGACAGAGTGTGTCCGAGAGTCCGCGAGCGACAGTGCACGAGAGAGACCGAGAGTCCGCGAGCGACAGTGCGTGAGAGAGACCCGAGTGTGTCTCTGCATTAGTAAATCGGTGCATAGTAATATATAATTACTATATAAGATGCATGGAAGTTCGATAAATGGACAACAATATAAATAAAACCAACAATTAAATGATTACCAATGAATTAGCAGACTGTGATTTGAATCAGATAGACAGAAGATGAAAACCCTTTCTTGTCTGTCCCAAGTACCACGACAAGGGGGATATTTTTTCCACAATTTGCAGCACTGAATTATTTATTCTTTACTCAGAGAAACTTCACTATATGCTTGGACAGGACGAGCTGCAAAATACCTTACACACCATAGGAGGTGGTCAATCCATTGTAGTTGTTTTCCATTGTACAAATTTTGCTCAAGTTAAATTGCTTACAACCTTGTTTGACATTTTTGAAAGTTCATACAGTTTACTGTTTTTATATATATATATATATATATATATATATATATATATATATATATATATATATATATATATATACACACACATACACACTCGCCTAAAGGATTATTAGGAACACCTGTTCAATTTCTCATTAATGCACTTATCTAATCAACCAATCACATGGCAGTTGCTTCAATGCATTTAGGGGTCCTGGTCAAGACAATCTCCTGAACTCCAAACTGAATGTCAGAATGGGAAAGAAAGGTGATTTAAGCAATTTTGAGCGTGGCATGGTTGTTGGTGCCAGACGGGCCGGTCTGAGTATTTCACAGTCTGCTCAGTTACTGGGATTTTCACGCACAACCATTTCTAGGGTTTACAAAGAATGCTGTGAAAACGGAAAAACATCCAGTATGCGGCAGTCCTGTGGGCGAAAATGCCTTGTTGTTGCTAGAGGTCAGAGGAGAATGGGCCGACTGATTCAAGCTGATAGAAGAGCAACTTTGACCGAAATAACCACTCGTTAAAACCGAGGTATGCATTAAAGCATTTGTGAAGCCACAACACACACAACCTTGAGGCGGATGGGCTACAACAGCAGAAGACCCCACCGGGTACCACTCATCTCCACTACAAATAGGAAAAAGAGGCTACAATTTGCACAAGCTCACCAAAATTGGACAGTTGAAGACTGGAAAAATGTTGCCTGGTCTGATGAGTCTCGATTTCTGTTGAGACATTCAGATGGTAGAGTCAGAATTTGGCGTAAACAGAATGAGAACATGGATCCATCATGCCTTGTTACCACTGTGCAGGCTGGTGGTGGTGGTGTAATGGTGTGGGGGATGTTTTCTTGGCACACTTTAGGCCCCTTAGTGCCAATTGGGCATCGTTTAAATGCCACGGCCTACCTGAGCATTGTTTCTGACCATGTCCATCCCTTTATGACCACCATGTACCCATCCTCTGATGGCTACTTCCAGCAGGATAATGCACCATGTCACAAAGCTCGAATCATTTCAAATTGGTTTCTTGAACATGACAATGAGTTCACTGTACTAAAATGGCCCCCACAGTCACCAGATATCAACCCAATAGAGCATCTTTGGGATGTGGTGGAACGGGAGCTTCGTGCCCTGGATGTGCATCCCACAAATCTCCATCAACTGCAAGATGCTATCCTATCAATATGGGCCAACATTTCTAAAGAATGCTTTCAGCACCTTGTTGAATCAATGCCACGTAGAATTAAGGCAGTTCTGAAGGCGAAAGGGGGTCAAACACAGTATTAGTATGGTGTTCCTAATAATCCTTTAGGTGAGTGTATATATATATATATATTAGGGGTGTCCATGGTTAACCGATTAACCGTTAAAAATTGCGTAACCGAGTGAAACATTTTGCTCGGTTAAGTGGCGTCAATGGCGTGCATTGAATTTAGTTGTAATACATTTTTGCACCACCAGAGACCGCTAGACCAGTTTTCTAATATGAAGCGGGCGTCCGAGAGTGAAGGCTGTGCGCGAGCCAGAAACAAACATAGTATCCGCGTCACTGATCGCAGCACAATAATATCTGTCTGCAGAGCCACAGCTTTACCCCAGCAGTTTTACCCCGCGCATGCGCAGTTTCATCACCCATACAATTTGTATTATGCATTTCCTAAACATGTACTTGCTAATCAAACACTTTATATGAACAAACTACTAATCTATAAAACACAATCGGTCTTCCGACCTTTTACTATTGTGTTGATATGCGCGAGGGAGGGAGAGCAATACAGCGCTCGTGTTGTTTGAAGGCGGTGAGAGTGCGCGCGTGCGCGGCCGGGGCTCTCTCACTGTTTGTTCTTATGCGCCCTGTCCACTGATCTAAATAATTAGTTGTTACGACGACTTATTTGTTCCCTCGTTTTAATAAATCGTGGACACGTTGAACTAATTCCCTCCCTCATTTTGATTTAACGAATTACAACGTGGCCAAAAACAGTTTGATACTATTAATTAGTGAATGCTAAAGACCTATTTTTTGTGAATTGGTGAATATTCAGGTGAATTATTTCGTGGCCACGAATTAATAATAATTATTAAACTGTTTTTCTTACCTGTGAAGATAGCTCTTCAGTGAAGGCCGACTATTCTCGTACAGCTTTTTATTCCTTTTTTTTTTTTTTGGGTGAATTGGTGAATATTCAGGTAAATTGTTTCGTGGCCACGAATTAATAATACCTCAGCACGTTTTACAAGACCCTTCTCGATCGCAGCGGCAACGAGCACTTTGATCACTTGATTTAAAAAACAAAACATTTCAGTGCTAGATCGCCTAAAAAAAACGAACGAAATGAATGCTCTGCTAGTTAACTGGAGATGTTTTGTTTATTTGTATTGGTATTCGTGCCGCGAGATGTTTCAAAAGTGGTGGGGACAATATCGACCTTAGAAAATAGTGGTGGGGACATGTCCCACCCGCAAATTACGCCTATCTCGGGGTTGCGGCGCGCACACTATGGTTAACCGAGTATTAACCGCTAAGGGCCTCGGTTAACGGTTAATGAAAAACTTGAAAACGTGCAGCCCTAATATATATATATGAAATTTTCTTCTAGAATTATCATTTTTATCAAGCTTGTATATTTAAGTTAAGTGATTTCACTTAAATGGCAATGCAAATTACCCATTAATAGAAGAAAATTTCAGATGGCACTTAGAGGCTTTTGCATCTGAACTCTTCATATACACACACACATACATACACATATACATATTTAACCCTCTGATGGTCTTCGTTTAGCAGTCACAGTGGGGGCCTTCCCGGTCATAAATGACCGGACACCTAAAAATGAAACTTCCTCCATCCCAGTAAAAACCAATGCAATTTATTTTTGTT
The DNA here is from genome assembly GCF_965113295.1 of Leuciscus leuciscus. Classification (NCBI taxonomy): domain Eukaryota; kingdom Metazoa; phylum Chordata; class Actinopteri; order Cypriniformes; family Leuciscidae; genus Leuciscus; species Leuciscus leuciscus. The sequence continues at coordinate 21,191,917 of NC_138725.1, read as the reverse complement.
CTATAATATTTATTCTTTTTAATTTAGAATTTTGAGACAATTTGATTGAACTTTTTAATATTTATGCAATATTTATAGTCCATTTTTTGCCATTGGAAATAATGATTTTTTTTATGTATTTTTTTTTTTTTTTATTCTATGCAGTATTTTCGGGTAAAATAGAGACTAGGCTTTCAGAAAAAAATAAAATATTTTTTTTTTTATCAATTTATTAAACATAAAATTAAATAAAACATGTTATTGCATGGGTTTACCACTAGATGCCTGTATAGCTCTAAATGGAGATGTTTGTGAATTCTAGTTGTTTTTGGACCAAATTACTTACTTTTAAGATGTGGATTTAATGTATTTTTGTAGAAATTCTCAAATAATACTTTTTGCCAAGGTTTATAACATTTTATTAATTATTATTTTAATAATTTTAATAATTATTATATTAATTATATATACATATATTAATTATAATTATTAATTATGTTATATTTTTCACTCTTGATGTTTTAGAGCTTCACCCCTTCATAGCTGAGCACTTTTTTTCTGCATCGTGGCTGATTTGTAGAGAATTTTTGTGTTTTTGTCAATTTCCCATTCATTTCCTATGGGGGTAATTTTGACCGAAGACCAAAATCATGACTAATTTTTTTACGACCACTTAGCATGCTCGGATCATGAACTACATTTTTTTGTGTGTTCACATACCTAATGCCAGAAAAGTCACCAAGTTTCGTAACATTCTGATGAAGCTGTGATTTTAAAAAATTCAAAACAGATTTTTGTAATCTGAATTTATTGGTGTGTATGTGTATAAACGTGTGTTTGTATGTGTGTGTGGGTGGGTGGGTGGGAATTTTTTGCACTCTTGATGTTGTAGAGTGTCACCCCTTTATTACGGTGTACTTTTTTTTAGAATCGTGTCCGATTTGTAGATTATACAGACAAAAATTCAGAGAATTTTTGTGTTTTTGTAAATTTCCCATTCATTTCCTATGGGTCGGCCATTTTTGACCGAAGACCACGAGTGTGACTATTTTTTTTACGACCACTTAGCATGCTCGGATCATGACCTCAATTTTTTTTTGTATTCACATACCTAATCCCAGAAAAGTCACCAAGTATCATAACCTTCCGATGAAGCTGTGATTTTTAGAAATTCAAAACAGAAAATTATTCGGTCAGAAATGACCGAGGACCATCAGAGGGATATATATATATATATATGAGAGAGAGAGAGAGAGAGAGAGAGAGAGATCAAAATTTTGGTAACATGGATGCAGAAATTATGAACCAGTTTTAAATGTAAAATAAAAGATCATACTATTTAGTTTGACCTGATGTTGACAATCAATATGAAAATTTCTCACACTTTGCTTTAATGACCATTTTTGAAAACCAAAAATGAAACCGCTTGTACCATTTCATAGTTGAACTGTTTATCTAAAAGTAATGAAGTACTTGATTGTTTCTAACATGAATGTTCTTCAGCATCATGAATGAATGAAGAATAAACACCAACCTCTTTGTTCTTCAGGATCTTCGGTGTGTTTCATTCTGCAGGGTTCTGGATCACTCATGTTCTCACTGTCCTCTTTAATAAACTCAGTCTTTGCAGATTTCAGCTCTTCCTGATGCTCTGATGCTCGTCTTCACTTGTAGCTGATGGGAATATTCCAGCATTTATTGGGGAATTGCAGTGGGAGGAGCTTCACTGATGATGAATTACAGTGTGAGGAGCTTAAGTGATGATGAATTGCAGTGGGAGGAGCTTAACTGATGTTGAATTACAGTGGGAGGAGCTGATCTGTCAAATTCAAAAATATATCAGTTACTGAGTTTGTTTTTATGCTCATAGACAACAGAATATAAATAGTGTAAAATCGTCCATGTATAAACAATGGTAAGAATTTGATCTCCAACAAATTACCTACAGATTTGTCTCCAACAATTACCCTCAGTCTGTTGACACCAATGAAATGAGCTTTAAGTGTCAATTTACAGGAGATCTGAAGACATCAGCATAATAAATGAGGTGAAAACAGGAACTATTATCATGAAATAAAGAGTGTTTTCAGCAGATCTGTTAATATTGATGAGCCTCAGACTATCAACACTCATTCAACAAGCCATTCAGGATCATCAGCAGATCATCTCACTTTATTCTGAGTGTTTGCTGTTAGAAACACATTATTTGAGTCAGGATACATGACTATAAAACTATATTTAACTATACTTAAAAGACAATAATGTTATTTCTCACAATATTACACGTATAAAACATCAATAATGCAAAAAGAAACACTGTTGACACTCAGGTAAATAACTACCCTACTAAACCATAAAATGCAGAAACTGACAATGATCATAAAACCTTTATTAAAATAAAGAGGACCACAAAACAATAACGTTATGTCAAACTAATTACTAATTATTACTATTTAAAATAATGGTTCTCTTTTTAAATATATTTTAAAATGTAATTTATTTTTGTGATGCAAAGCTGAATTTTCATCAGCAAGTACTCCAGTCTTTGGTGTCTTATGATCCTTCAGAAATAATTACTAATATGATGATTTGATACTCAGTTATTATCAATGATGGAAAAAGTTGTGCTGTTTAGTATATTTTTTTGGAATACTTTTTTCAGGATTCATTGATGAGTAAAACGTTAACATCATTTATTCATAAAAACAGCATTTATTCAAAATAAAAACATTTCTAACAATATAAATCGTTACCATTACCTTTTATCAATTGAACGCAATACTGTTCCCAAACTTTTGAACGGTAGTGTATATTGTTACAAAAGATTTCTATTCTAAATAAATACAGTTCTTTTTAACTTTTTTATTCATCAAATAATCCTGAAAAAAGTATCTCAAGTTATAAAAAAAAATTAAGCAGCACAACTGTTTTCAACATTGATCATAAATCAGCATATTAGAATGATTTCTGAAGGATCATAAGACACCAAAGACTGGAGTACTTGCTGATGAAAATTCAGCTTTGCATCATAAAAATAAATTACATTTTAAAGTATATTAAAAAAGAAAACCATTATTTTAAATTGTAATAATATTTCATAATATTACTGTGTTTTTTGTTTTGTTTTGTTTTTAACTGCAGGCTTGATGAGCATAAGAGACTTCTTTCAAAAACATTAAAAATAGTAATGTTTCCAAACTTTTGACTTGTACTGTATATAGCCTATATATTATTTTTTCATGTATAGGTTTAAATTGTCTCACGTGGCTCCCTATAGGCTCAATGTAAAGTATTTAGTGGTATCTTCACCTTCATTTTAACAATGCAAAGTAAAGAAATACCAAATTTATTCCAAAGATGTTAAGAGTAGAAATAAAACGGCAGCAGCAACACTTGATATCGAGTCCAATTCACCCCATTAACTTTTGACTTGACATTCAGTAACAGTTCTCACTCCAAACATCGAGACAATCACACAAACGAACGCAAAATCGCTCAGGTCTGAATGAACTCAACATATTCTCCTCATGCTCGCTGCTGCTGCACTAAATGTTTATTTCAGTAGGAAGACGCCAGCAAAGACGCACAAGTATCGCTGTGATCGATGAAAACAATACAGAAATGAGCCTGTCGCTTAATCAAACTGTAAGTGTGTTTGAAAGTTGTGTAAATATGAGAAATACCGTAAACTGCTTTCCTCACTTCAGAAGACTCGACGCTGACTCGTGTGTGTGTGTGTGTGTGTGTGTGCGTCAATCCGGAGGGCGGCCCATTTGAAGTGCGATTGCGTCACAGCGGGGCGACGAAGGATGTCCCAATTCAAAGGCTGAACCAAGCGGCAACCTCCCCGTCTCTCTCTTGAAACCAACACGGAAGTGAGTTAAACTGCAATTCGTTGACTGGCCGCTTGAGGCTGGTGTCAAAAGTGAGTCAAATCTGTATCTCCCCCATGTTAAAATGCCAAATTTTACAGCAGAAAAAAACGTGTTTGGGTATTTCCCAGAATTCGGGCCTATTTCTGTCCACAGGGTGTAATTCTATTAAAAACTAATTAAATCTAATATATTTTAGCACCACTAATTAGTATAAACAAAAACAAGCCTAGACTTTTTAATGGCTGCTCTTACTAATTATTTTAACACATTTTATTGGTGTTTTGTGGTACATTATCTGTGTTCTGGTGTTGTCCGCCACCAGAGTTTTCTCATGTCATGCCATATCTCAAACATTATTTATCACAAATTAATTTAAAAAAAAAGTATATGAATTAAATGTTACCTGAACTAATAAACTACATGCACAGATTAAGCATATATATGCATTTTGTACTTTATGTTGCTTAATTTCTACCTGTCCCATGGTTTAGCCGTCATTACCAACACGCTCTGCATAAAGGCACTTTCCTACTTTTTTTTCATCAAAAGTTTATTTGGTAGCCATGGTAACCTAATATCATAGTGGAGCATATGGATTTCAAGCTGCAAGACTGATGCCTTGATGTTCAGAAAAGTAAGTAAATCTACTCTTTATTTTTTGTGTTGGGCATGTACACTTATTATGCGTCATTACCATATGTGTTGTATTTCTGTAATTTTAAACATTTTTAGATTATTTTTATCACTTTAATAGTTAAAATGGTGTACATTACATGTAGAAAGCTAGCTACACTTGTTTAGTCATCATCTTTGCTTGTAAGGCTAGTTTTTTGACAAAAATGTCATTACCAGCACAGTCATTACCAGCACATTACAGCTTGTGCTGGTAATGACAGGTTGTGGTGGTGATGACGGCAGATACATTAAACATACTGTTCTTTAAAGAATTTATGTTGAATACGTTATCTTAAATGAATTAATATACATTTACCAATCAAAAGTCACTATATTTTAAATTAAGTAATGCATTTGTTTTTAAAATACTAAATTAATTCATTATAATTGTTGTGTTTAGGTGTGACATGGATCCAAAAGCAGCTGCCTAAAGGTCCAAATCATACAGAAAATGTCTAAAAGATAAGGGAGCTGATGGGAGAGGAGACCAGGGTGGAGCCGGAGAGCCGATGAGACAGGGCAATGCAGAGGATCTGGAGGGACTTGGCAACGCAGATGGCTCTGGCGACTGAAGCGCAGGCGGGGATCCAGAAGGCCACGGTGGAGCCAGAGGGACCGAGGACCAAGGTGGAGCTGGAGGGAGAGAGGAGCTCAACGGAGCCAGAGGGACGAATGGACGAGGCAAAGCCAGAGGAGGGTAGTCCCGAGGCGAGGGCAGGGCAAGGAATGACCAAGGTGGAACTGGGGGGACGAGGGAACCCGGGGGAGCTTGTGGACTGATGGGCCACAGCGGAGATGAGGTAGACAGGAGCCACGGCGGAGCCAATGGTCCGATAGGCCGCAATGGAGTCCGGGTCGAGGAGGTCGGAGGCGGAGACCGGGGATCCACCGACCCTAATGGAGTGGATGACAGGCAGACCCACGGCGACTCCACCTCCCCGAAGGTTGTTAGAGGAGCAGAGGGGCTGACTGGCAGTGGTGGAAGAAGGGTTGAGAGGAGGCAGATGGGAGGAGGTGGGAGAGGGAGGCTGGGTGGGAATTCAGATTCAGGCTCGGGAACAGAAGATTCAGACTCAACCGGACTGACGTGAAGCGTCTCTGGCTCGGCGGGCACGACGTGAACAGTCTCTGACTCGGCAGGCTCGACGTGAAGATCAGGCTGGTCAGGCATGACGTGAAGATTCTCAGGCTCGGTAGACATGATGTGAAGATTCTCAGGCTCGGCAGGACTGGCCTCTGGAAGACGAGATCCAGGAAGGGCGGTCTCGGCGGGACGAGACTCTGGACTGGGCGTGGCCGCGGCCATCTTGGCTGAGGGCTCAGATGGTGAGGCGGTGGCCTTCTTGGCTGAGGGTTCAGGCAGCGAGGTGGCGGCCATCTTGGCTGAGGGTTCAGGTGGCGAGGCGGCGGCCATCTTGGCTGAGGGCTCAGACGGTGAGGCGATGGCCTTCTTAGCTGAGGGCTCAGGCGGCGAGGCGGCGGCCATCTTGGCTGAGGGCACAGACGGTGAGGCGTGAGGATTCCCTGGCTCTGGCTGTGTTCCTGATCGAAGCCCGACACTTTTCAGACACCGGAGGACAATTTCCCTCCAGTTCAGTCCCGTGGTGTCGGGGAGATCAATGGGACGGTTGAAAGTGGCCCCAATCAGGAACAAGGTCCTCAGGGTCTCATCGTCGAGCAGGCTGGTAAATTTAAGACGACAGAAGTTCATTGTGAAACTCAAAAAATCAGTGCTCTCCTGAGCCACCGAAATAAACTGAGCTCCATCATCCATTTTGGAGGTCCGTAGTTCTATCACGGTGTGGTGCAGGCAGAAGATGAGGAGACAAAAGTTCCAATACAAACTTTTCCTTATAATAATATCCAACGGGTACAGACAGGCAGAAGGTTACACACACCAAAATAGGACTAATAGGACTAACACAAACAGAACACAACTGTGACAACCTGTTCTAAACTGCCCTCCTGTTTCATGTTTTTTTCTTTATTCAACATGGTTATGAAATGATTAAATAGTCTGTTTAGACTATAATTATACTGAACCAATCCTGTTCACAAGGAACACAGTTCATGTTTGATCTTCCATAATCAGATTAAACTATGTTTTGATGTTTAAACAGATTACTAGCTGTTTATTTATTATTTTTTTTTGTTGGTCTGAAGTCACTTAGGCTCTTAAAGGGATACTCCACTTTTTTTGGAAATAGGCTCATTTTACAAGTCCCCCAGAGTTAAACAGTTGAGTTTTACCGTTTTCGAATCCATTCAGCCAATCTCCGGGTCTGGCGGTACCACTTTTACCATAGCTTAGCATAGATCATTGAATATCTCTCATTCCTGCGTAATAATCAAGAAACGTTGCTGTCGTACCATGGGTCCAGCAGGCGTAATGACGCAGCGCCTGAAAATAGTCGATCCTAGTATAGTCTATCGAGCTGGGGACTATTTTCAGGCGCTGCGTCATATCATTACGCCTGCTGGACCCATGGTACGAAAGCAAAGTTTCTTGATTATTACGCAGGAATGAGAGTATAGTTCCTAGTCAATTCAGCCTAGAAAATCGCAACTTTTAATTGTCCGTCGGTCTTAGTACACGATGTAACTACAGAAGAGTCAAATTTTAAAAAGGAAAAATATCGAAACTCTTTGGTCATTTTTTGAGATAGATGCTAATGGTCTTGTCCGATCCAATGATCTATGCTAAGCTATGCTAAAAGTGGTACCGCCAGACCCTGAGTTCGGCTGAATGGCTTCGAAAATGGTAAAACTCAACTGTTTAACTCTGGGGGAGTTGTAAAATGAGCCTATTTCCAAAAAAAGTGGAGTATCCCTTTAAATTACAATAGCTTATGATCAGTGATTTGTCATCACCGCAACAAACTGTCATTACCAGAACTGCAGTGTCATCACCATCACCATACATATTTTTGCCAATAAATTATGTATAAATTACAAAAACATCCTACAATTATATGTTTCTGACAATGTTGGACAGTCTAAATGATCACTGTATTAAAAAGTTTTGATATATGGCATTCACTTAAAATAAGCTTATATTCCAAGCCAGGGTAGATTGATGAATCAGAAATTTAGATACTTAAATGACTATAATTCATCTTGCAAGTAAAAATCAACAATCCCAGTAAGTTCAAGATAAAATAGATTGTTATGTGAAACCACAAAATGTTTTAAAAGCACTGATTTATCATTTAAGTTTTATTTTTTACATATATTCGATGATGTGATGGTAATGACACATTTACTTGACATAGTTAAGAAAATGGCAAAAAATCATAAATTCCCTTATCTTATGGTCTCAACCAAGCTCATAACATCGCTCCTGACTTAAGGACTGATAATTTGATGTATACCAATTAGTCACATTTGGAATTTTAATTTTCAAAATTGCAGCAACCCAATTTGGCCCTTAATCTGAGAAATGCCCGTTTACAGCCTGGTGTCTGTATGTAGCTTTGGTATACAGCTAAGTTTGCCCTTCATGACAACTGTGAGGGGGGTGAATGTTTTTATAACTCATCCGTTTAGTTGATTAATCCTTAAAGTTCTGCATAATTAAGGGTGTTTCCACGTTTGAGTGACAAGTGGATTGCCGCTGATGTCAATGCTAGCCGTTTGTCTGCTGTTACTAGCCGTCACTTCACCTCAGCAAATGTTAGCTGCTGAACTTGCCATCTCTGCAGTGTTTTGTGATTTTTTTCGGGATTGTTTCATACAATTTAATACACCCATTAGGCCTACTTCGCCCACGGTTTAGGATTCCGTCGTTGTCGTCGGGTATCGTTCAAGAGAACAACCAGCGCTATTTCAGTTGTTTTCCTCTCTGTGAACATGCACTAATGGATGTCTGACAATTTCGTTGCTTTTTGGAGTTTTCAGATTTAAAAACATCAATAAAGGCTCGTTCGTTCTGCTCTCACAGAACAGATAGATTATAACATGCTTATGTACCGTCAGATGAAATCCTGCAGGTGTCGGCGCTTTCTCCGTCCATGCTATAAATGCACATTCTTGAATGAGCGCGGATTTTCTAGTGCATTTACTTGAACTTCATAGGCAATAATATATATGGTTTAACCCATTTGAGAGGCGGACAAAATCAGAATTTAAAATGGACTGAATAAGCTCTCTACGAACTTAACGAGCGATGCCGCGCTGACGGACCATAGACTATAATAACGTTAAAAAAGAGTGACTGACATGTAACGTTATGCACATAAATCACTGTCACACACTCTCTCAGAGTAATATTAAGATACTGCATAATACATTTTCAACTAGCAGAATAGTACAGAATCACGATACACAGGCGCACTTGTAGCCATGTCTTTTAACTATTACAATATTTTGAAGGGCAAAAATAGGAACTTTTGGTAACACTTTATAATAACGGCACGCTATTAATCATTAGTTAAGCATTAGTAAACAGTTAATTCATCATTTATAAAGCATTAATAGACATTAACAAGCAGTTTATAAATACAGTTATAAATGCAGTATTCTTAATTTATAAGCATATCTATAATGTGTTTAATAATTGTGTTTTCATACTTAATTAATGATCAATTTATCATTTCTAAATGAAGTATTTCATTATTTACAAACCGGTTATTTAGGAGTTGTCAGTGGTTCATAAGATCACTTAGAAAGTGTAAGTAAATTATTAATAAACTGTTTAAATACATATTATTATTCAGACATATAGTAATAGTTACTTAGTGTGTTAATAAATGGTTTATTAACATGTATTTCTACTGTAATTCAGGGTTAATTCGGGTAGTTATAAAGCATTTAGTAGTGGTCAGTTCACTATGTGTGTGAGCTAATCTAAAGTGAGGACTAGTTATGCTTTGTAAAGCGTTTATAAAGAAGATTTAAAGGCTGTTAATATTTTTATGTTCTGTATCGCTGTGTTGTATTTGTTTACTTTTTCTGTTTAGAAGAAAACTGAGTCTTTAAATCTCCTTTATAAATGCTTTACAAAGCATAACTAGTCCTCACTTTAGATTAGCTCACAAACATAGTTAACTGACCACTACTAAATGCTTTATAACTACCTGAATCTACTACATTTACTTACACTTTCTAAGTGATCTTATTAGCCACTGACAACTCCTAAATAACCGGTTTGTAAATAATGCAATACTTCATTTAAAAATGATAAAGTGATCATTAATAAATTAAGAAAATACAATTATTAAACACATTATAGACATGCTTATAAATCAAGAATACAGCATTTATAACTGTATTTATAAACTGCTTATTAATGTATATTAATGCTTTATAAATGATGAATTAACTGTTTACTAATGCTTAACTAATGATTAATAGCGTGCCGTTATTATAAAGTGTTACCGAACTTTTAATTGGCTTTACATCACTTGTCACTTTAGCGCAGGGGTGGGGAACCTTTTTCCTATAAAGGGCCATTTACAATTTTTTAACATTCTTTAAGGGACATTGTAATAAGCAGGGGTGTCTCTAGGTTTTAAAAACATCAGGGGCTGAGCCCGAAACATCAGGGGCTGGGGGTGGGTAACAAGATAACATGATTCGAAACAGAGAATAATGTATATTTTAGGCCTATATGCAGGGGGCAGACTGGTTAAAAAATTCAGTCCTGGCACTGTAGCCACACCAGCCCATATTACCACACAGACACACACATTCAAATGTGAGGTAGTTCGGGGGGTTCGGGGGCATGCTCCCCAGAGAAAATTTTGATTTCTCGGACCTACATATGTGCATTTTAAGGTGTTTGAAGGCCAACATTTTTTGATGACAATAGCTTTAAAAGCATGTCAGTGGGCAGTAGCATAAATTATTTGTCAAGATAACAGATTCTTAAACATGAGAATGAGGATAAATGTTGAAATGAATGATCCACACTACAAAATGGAAATGCAAAATGTTTCTGCTTATTGTTGACAATACACAATCACATATTCCAAACAGGAATGGCCTTAAATGAGAAATTTCAAGGATTATTTTGCTGTAAACTTTTTAGCATTAAAGATTGGTTTCAGCAACTTGTTTCTTTCTTGAGTTAATCAATGTTTTTGGCACTATTAAATCAGTTCAATTAAATTTCAATTGTTCACTCATAAAGACAGTCACTTGTCACCACCTACTGGCTTAATGATGCAAGTTGGCAAACACAGACAAGCGGAGTGATACAAACTGTGAAAAGGCTGATGCTGGTGAAATATTCGAACACATTCGAGGACCTTATATATACCTTATATATATATATATATATATAGGCTACATATCAGAGTTAAATAGGAATACATTGTAATAATGTTAATCAAGCAGACTAATTCACATGACTGCGCAGCAATATTTAAGCTCATTATACAAAGGAAATAATACAGATCTAGACAAATTGGGTTGCTTATAGTTAAAATATTTTTTTTTAGTCGGCCACACATTCTACTTGCTGTCGGCCACTCATTCCACTTGCTGTCGGCCACTTTTAGTCGGCCACTCATTCCACTTTAATACGCAAATGACAAAACGAAAGTAAAAGCAGCAGCCCCTCGTGGACGACTACCACACACACGCACACGCAACACACACACACAGTCGTGTGATTTAGTCTGCACACACACACACAGTCCATGTCTGGTCCTCCGCTGTCTTCGTTCCGATCCTTTTATGCGCCCCGAAGCTGATCAGTGAGAAACTTGAAACCGGTACGGCGCGCGCGCCCCCGAAGCTCATCCGTGAGAAACTTGAAACCGGTGCGGCGCGCAGGTGACTCATTAACACTCGCGCTACTGGCCTCGCCCTGCTCTCACGGCTCGTGGACTCGTGCTGCTTGCCACTTTGCCTATTTTGTGTTTTCTATCATTAGTAGACTATAATAACGTTAAAAAAGAGTGACTGACATGTAACGTTATGCACATAAATCACTGTCACACACTCTCTCAGAGTAATATTAAGTTACTGCATAATACATTTTTAACTAGCAGAATAGTACCGAATCACGATACACAGGCGCACTTGTAGCCATGTCTTTTAACTATTACAATATTTTGAAGGGCAAAAATAGGAACTTTTAATTGGCTTTACATCACTTGTCACTTTAGCGCGAGGCTCTGTCAGTAGCATATAGCATTACCTCCCCAGCCTGAGCTAACTCGATCACGTCGAGCTAGGTGGGCGTCATTTCAGATAGCCATGCTCCTCAGCTCCACTCACGCCCCGCCTCTTTGCCCATTTTCTGTTATCGGGGAGTGACGCAAGGCAAAGATGGCGACGGCCAGCTCCGCCCACTTTAGGCTTCAAAAATGCTCTTCAGAAACCTACGGGTGACGTCACGGACACTACGTCCATATTTTTTTACCGTCTATGGGCTGAACCCTTCTTTTACATATAGTGTAGTTATTCATTAACGAATGAACCTTATTCTAGAGTGTTACCCATAATTACTCAAAAATAACAACAAGGATTACACACCGCTTCTATTTATTCCAGACAGTAATCAGTTTAGTAATTTCAGTGTATTTTGTAAAAACTGTGTTGTTTAAAGTTCATATTGTTCTGACTTCATTAAGCCTCATGGTCTGAATGAATGAAACATCAAACTGACTAGAACAAACTCTTTGAAATGTATATAGCCTATGATACTGGATATCAAGGGTGAAACTGTTAATAATGTAGACAGACAGCAATATCATTCAATGTCAGTCATGTGTGGGTGAAATATAATGTATTAGGCATTTAAAAGCTCTATAGAGAAATTAACAACATGGAAAGCTCAAAAAACTATCATATCAGGATACTTCATGACTATGTTAGTTTATATATTAACTATTGTTAACTAATGAACCTTATTGTCACAGTTCTGTTCTGTCTGAGTGTTTTTGTCACTGGTCACATGTCTGTCTTTGTTCTGTTTTCCCGCCACTCCTTGGTTTCCACAGCAACTGTCATTTAGTTAATTTGTATCACCTGGTTTCTCGTTAGTCTTGTCAGCTGTGTCTTGTTTCCCTGATCTGTTCTCCCTTGTATTTAAACCCTGAGTTTTGTCTTGTTCAGTGTCGGTCAATGTTTTATGTTAGGCTTTCTTTGCCTGAGCACACGCTCCCTGTTCCTTGTTTTTGTGAGATTGTGAATTAAAACCTTGGATTACTTCATCTGCGAGTTTGCCTCCTACTTCATCCACCCAGAAGCCTGACAGATTGACCGACCAAACCAAACATGGAGCAAGGGAGTTTGTCTCTGGAAGAATATGTTGAAATATATCTTGACTACTTCCAAGATGTGAGTAAAGATCCACATATTCTGAAGATGACGTTTTGGAGTGGATTGAGTAATCCACTAGATCAGATGCTCTTGTGGGGCGATTTTTATCTCCCCTTCATGGAGTTCATCGATCGCACTCTATGGGTGTGTGGCTCTTCTCTCACAGTGGGAGTTGTGGACGATCCACTCGTCCAGCCTGACCCCCTCGTCCAGCCCGGTCTCCCTTCTCCACCACTTCACGTCAGTCCAGCCGAGCCTGCACTTCACGCCAGTCCAGCTGAGCCCACACTTCACGTCAGAGCTGCCGAGACCAAGGCAGTATGCGTCGTGCCCGCCGGCCCTGAGACTGTGAGTGTCATGCCCGCTGCGCCTGGGACAGCAAGCGTCATGCCTGCCAGGTCTGGGTCTCTTCACATCAGGCCTGCCACCAGATCGGTTTATCACAGACTGCTATCGAGCCTGGCAGATCCTCCGCTGATGTCAGTGCGATCTGCCAAGATGGCAGCTCCTCCAGAGTTTCGTCCGATCGTCGCCTGCCCGTCAGACCCTGTCGCCTGCCCGCCAAAGCCTGAGCCAGTGCCAGAGTTTGCAGAACCCTCTTCACCGCTGGTTCCGTCCAGCTCAGAGCCCTCTTCGCCGCTAGTCCCGTCCAGCTCAGAGCCCTCTTCGCCGCTGGTTCCGTCCAGCTCAGAGCCCTCTTCGCCGCTGGTTCCGTCCAGCTCAGAGCCCTCTTCGCCGCTGGTTCCGTCCAGTTCAGAGCCCTCTTCGCCGCTGGTTCCGTCCAGCTCAGAGCCCTCTTCGCCGCTGGTCCTGCCCAGCACAAAGCCCTCGCCGCTGGATCTGCCCAGCACAAAGCCCTCACCGCTGGATCTGCCCAGCACAAAGCCCTCACCGCTGGATCTGCCCAGCACAAAGCCCTCACCGCTGGATCTGCCCAGCACAAAGCCCTCACCGCTGGTTCTGCCCAGCACAAAGCCCTCACCGCTGGTTCTGCCCAGCACCGAGCCCTCACCGCTGGTTCTGCCCAGCACCGAGCCCTCACCGCTGGATCTGCCCAGCACCGAGCCCTCATCGCTGGATCTGCCCAGCACCGAGCCCTCATCGCTGGATCTGCCCAGCACCGAGCCCTCATCGCTGGATCTGCCCAGCACCGAGCCCTCATCGCTGGATCTGCCCAGCACCGAGCCCTCATCGCTGGATCTGCCCAGCACCGAGCCCTCATCGCTGCCCAGCACCGAGCCCTCTTCACGGTCCCCATCAGCCCGGTCAGAGACTGTTTTTAATCATCCCTCTCTGGTACCCGGGACTTTCCCCAAGTATTTTTTTGGGGGGGGCCAAAGGGCTCCGCCGTGGCCACCCGAAGGGGCTTCTCCGCCGTGGCCACCCGAAGGGGCTTCTCCGCCGTGGCCACCCGAAGGGGCTTCTCCGCCGTGGCCACCCGAAGGGGCTTCTCCGCCGTGGCCACCCGAAGGGGGGGGTCCGCACCGCCATGGCCGCCCGAGGGGTCCGCACCGCCATGGCCGCCCGAGGGGTCTCCGCCGTGTCCACGCCCTCAGTCTGCTCCGCCCTGGAGGCTTCCTGCCATGTCTCCCCGTCAGCCTCCAGGGCGCCCACCCTCCCACCCCTTTGGTCTTTCTACGGCGCGAGGACGCGCCTACCGGGAGGGGGGAGTTATGTCACAGTTCTGTTCTGTCTGAGTGTTTTTGTCACTGGTCACATGTCTGTCTTTGTTCTGTTTTCCCGCCACTCCTTGGTTTCCACAGCAACTGTCATTTAGTTAATTTGTATCACCTGGTTTCTCGTTAGTCTTGTCAGCTGTGTCTTGTTTCCCTGATCTGTTCTCCCTTGTATTTAAACCCTGAGTTTTGTCTTGTTCAGTGTCGGTCAATGTTTTATGTTAGGCTTTCTTTGCCTGAGCACACGCTCCCTGTTCCTTGTTTTTGTGAGATTGTGAATTAAAACCTTGGATTACTTCATCTGCGAGTTTGCCTCCTACTTCATCCACCCAGAAGCCTGACACTTATAAAGTGTTACCTGAAAGTATATATTTAATTTGCATGGAAGAGTAGAGGTAGAAGAGAAACTAGATGTTCTGTCTAGTGTGATCTGTAAGAAATCAGTTTCACTGATGCTCCAGAAGGAAACATGATGCATTACAAGCCGGGGGTGAAAACTTTTGAACAATCAAGCAACAGACGATACATGCATGTTTCCCAGAAGTCTAAGTCAAATTTAACTTTCTTCAAATTCAAAATGTTTTACCTAGAAAAAAAACTGAAAAAAACGGAAGAATTTCTGAAGGACATTGTTTGCATTTTTTATTTATTTGCAATGTGCTTATATAACTGTTAAACGTCCTATTGCTATGGCCACTTTTGTACAAACACAATTTTCTCCAAGCAGGTATTTTAGATGGAACAATGGAAATATTCACAATTTTAATTGTTGTGGTTATTCTTTGTTTTACATACTCTGAACTGCACCAAAATACCTTGCATTTGTCTTGAACTTTTTGCACTGTACTTGTCTGTAAAAAAAAAAACAATTATATATATAAAAAAACATATATATATATGAATCAAGGGGACATAAACTTCTATAATAAACATTTCAATGGGTAATTTTCTGGACTATATGTAAACATCTTTTATTTAAAATATCTTGTTCAGGACAGTACTAAATAAAAAATAACATGCATTGTGTATGATCTGGTAGTTCTGCCTATGTGTTATCGCCACAGACCAATGATAGTACCAAGGTGTTTACCAGAGCGAACTTTTCCAAATATTTCGCTTTGGCAAGAAGCTTCAAACTCTCAAAACGAATACAAACGAACTTTGTTTTGGCCTGATTTTGTTTGAAGTGTCACATCAATTCGTTCTCTGGTTAGTTTGAAGTATATCAGGGCCTTTACACTGTTTCGACCTGAACTGAATCAACACCAAACTGACTTTAGAGGAACAATGACACTATCTGACGGGAATCTTTGACGGCACTGTTTTCTGCAGAGCTGCTTTATAGCTGAACTGAACTAATATAATAATTGATGATCTTTCCCATGGACCTGAACTGACTTCAGCTGAACAATACAACGCATTCTCATCCCAAGTCGTCATATACTGACGCTTTTGACATTTCGTCTACATCGAACGCACATGGCACCCTTTAGCGTCAATATGAGATGCATAGAGCTTTGTTCGGTTATGGGTAGGTTTAGGTCTGGGGTAGGGTTAGGGTTAGACCGCTAGGAGGCGCCTTCTGGCCCATATCTATCTGCGTCTCATATTGACGCTAAAGGGTGCCATGTGCGTTCGATGTAGACGAAATGTCAAAAGCGTCAGTATATGACAACTTGGGATGAGATCGGGCTGGAACAATAACACCATTTTCTTTTTAGAGCTGCTCTACAGCAGAATTGAACTGTTTGCATCACTGAATTATTATGTCTGATCACTGTAAAGCTGCTTTTGTATCTGTATATTTGTATAACGCGCTATAGAAATGAAGGTGACTTGTTCACTACACACTAAAAGCTGATTGGCCAAGGTTGTTTCCGTAGCCAATGAGCTTGCTTGCTCAATATTTAAATACATTGGTTCAGTGTTTATGGTAAATTGGTCAAAAAAAAGTTGAAATACAGTTGAAATATTGACAGTTAATTTATTAACAGGTGATTATTCAGGAGAATAAGGTCTCTTAGGAATCCACTGTTTCTATTCTAGTCTCAAATTTATATAAGATGTCAAAAATCTAAAAAGTAAAAAAATAATAATAATTTGTGCTTTAATTTGTCATGTTTTTATTCTGAGCCTGAAGCAATGTAAATCTTGTGAGCATCAGCATGTTCTTTATCACGATGAATGAATGAAGAATAAGTATCATGATGTTTCATTCTGCAGGTTCTGGATCACTGGCGTTCTCTCCGGCCTCTCCTTCCAGATGCTTTCTGGTAATTCTACTACCCAGACGCGTCCATCAGATATCCAGACAGAGAAGCGTGATTCGTCACTCCAGAGAACACATCTCCACTGCTCTAGAGTCCAGTGGCATCCCACACTTTTCATTGCACTTGGTGATGTAAGGCTTGGATGCAGAGCTCGGCCATGGAAACCCAATCCATGAAGCTCTACGCACTGTTCTTGAGCCAATCTGAAGGCCACGCGAAGTTTTGTAGTCTGTAGCTACTTCTCCGGCCTCTCCTTCCAGATGCTTTCTGGTAATTCTGCCAAAAACAAACAAGTTTCATTTCCAACAGACAGGATGCGAGATAAATAATCAATATATCAGACTCTGCACTCAAGTTTTGATTTGGACCAAACCTTCAGTTTGTGTTGTTCAAAACTTTTAGTAGGATTGGGATAACTTTCAGAAACATAATGTTATAAAACTTTAAAATTGGTCAAATAATACAGCGTTTATATGTAGTATACATATTTATATTTTGTAATGGATTTGTTTACAGTGTAGTGATCAAGTAGATAAAGACATGATGTGAGATTAGGGCTGCACGATATATCAAATTTATCAAAGCATCGCAAATGTACATATCGCAGCGGCTTGCGATATCTGAATGATTTTAATAGGCTACTTCAAAACATTGCGAATAGTCAAAGTTTTAAGTCAACGCATATAGCAGAAAATATAATGGACACGCGCCTGATCCACACTGACCACACGTCACACTGATCATCACACGTGTGCGGCTTCTCTCTACTGTGGATCCTCTCATGTGTTTTCAGATTTGCTGACTAAATCTCGTCACAGTGTGAACACTTGTAAGGTTTTTCTCCAGTGTGAATAGTTTTAAACTGAAATGCTATTGTATTTGTCCTATTGTTTGTAGTAGAAAACAAACCAAAAAAAAACACCTAATTGTCAACCCCTAGTTTTAAGGTGTTTTGTTCAGGTGTTGATATAACTAGGCTATATTACCAATGTGAATGAAGAGTTTTTGGTATTACATCATGTTGGAACAGGAAGGGGGCCATACCCAAACTGTTCTCACAAAGTTGGGAGCATGAAATTGTCCAAAATGTATTGTATGCTGAAGCTTTAAGAGTTCCTTTCACTGGAACTAAGGGGCCAAACCCAATCCCTGAAAAACAACCCCACACCATAATCCCCACTCCACCAAACTTTACACTTGGCACAATGCAGTCAGACAAGTACCGTTCTACTGGCAACCGCCAAACCCAGACGCGTCCATCAGATATCCAGACAGAGAAGCGTGATTCGTCACTCCAGAGAACACATCTCCACTGCTCTAGAGTCCAGTGGCATCCCACACTTTTCATTGCACTTGGTGATGTAAGGCTTGGATGCAGAGCTCGGCCATGGAAACCCAATCCATGAAGCTCTACGCACTGTTCTTGAGCCAATCTGAAGGCCACGCGAAGTTTTGTAGTCTGTAGCTACTGACTCTGCAGAAAGTTGTCGACTTCTGCGCACTGGGAGCCTCAGCATGCGCTGACCCGCTCTGTGATTTTACGTGGCCTAACACTTCATAGCAGAGTTTCTGTTGTTCCCAATTGCTTCCACTTTGTTATAATACCACTAACAGTTGACTGTTAAATATTTAGTAGTGAGTAAATTTCACAAATGGACTTTTTGCACAGATGGCAACCTATCATGGTCCCACGCTTGACTTCACTGAGCTCCTGAGAGCGACCCGTTCTTTCACAGATGTTTGTAGAAGCGTCTGCATGCCTAGTGCTTGATTTTATACAACTGTGGCCATGGAAGTGATTAAAACACCCGAATTACTCTGGCAATACAGTGTAGACTTGTTACATCATTTTCAGTTTAAAAATTATTTATTTTTTATTTTATACACCTAAAGCAATATTGTATTGTACTATGTAAAGGACACCCATTATGCTCCCTTTCCCCAAGACGCAAATTAAGTCTCTGATGCCCCCGAGTGTGTACGTGAAGAATTAGCTCAAAACAAAAACAGATAATTTTTTACAGCATGTTTAAATTGAAACTAACGAGTCTGTTTCTCAACACATAAAGATGAACTACTCACTGTGATTTCAGACTGTGATTGTTTTTCATATGAGTGAATATAGAAGATAACTGAACAAACCTCTGCATGGATCTTCATGTGTCGCTTCAGGTGACTTTTAAAGGCGAAACTCATTACACACTGATCAAACGTGTGCGGTGTGGTAGAAATTTCCCTAAACCTAACTATCTGGGGCGTCTCCACTCGACACCCTACTGATCTTAATACCTGTGGCGTCTCCACTCGACACCAATACTACACTCGACACCCAATTAGTCTTAATATCTGTGGCGTCTCCAATCGACACCAATACTACACTCGACACCCAATTAGTCTTAATATCTGTGGCGTCTCCACTCGACACCCAATTAGTCTTATGTGGCGTCTCCAATCGACACCAATACCTTTATACTCTAGCTCTTGCGTCTCCAGTCGACAACTGTCTGAGTCCTATTCTAACTAGTTCGCTTTCCTGACTTACTTGTTCTGTTGCTGCGCAGCATAAATGACAGACAGACTCCAGCTATTGTCCTTTAGATGCTTTAATCACGGCCGGGAGAGTTTCTCGAGCAGTTCTCAGAGAAATCTCACCCACATAGAATAATACATCAGGTTATACAGGATAAAGACATTACGCACAGAAACCAAATCACCTGCTTAACTCATGACTTTGATGTTGTCATTTTCTATTAAGAGAAAGAAGCAAACCCCCTCCTTTACACCCCCTGTTAGTGGCACATGCAAAAAATGTCTTGGAATGCAGAAAAAACACAAGTAAAGGGTTAAGAGTTCTGTTGATTACTCAATATGTCATGGGACTGGATAGACAGTATTATTTTGATTTTGTTGTAGTCAGCATTAGACAATTTTCCATAACTCAAATAGACAAGAACAGAACCTTCTAGTACAATGTGTCCCCAAGTGTTAGAATGTTAGACCTAGAAAGAGGAAGTAAAGTTCATGTGTTATTACTGTTAGAATCCGGGTTAGTTCAAAATACAGTTTATTATCTTATCCTTTAATTTTTCTGTCACAGCGGCTTCTCTCTGCTGTGGATCCTCTCATGGGCTTTCAGACTTGCTGACTGACTGAATCTCATGTCACAGTGTGAACACTTGTAAGGTTTTTCTCCAGTGTGGATCCTCTCATGTGATTTCAGATTTGATGAGTGACTGAATCTCTTGTCACAGTGTGAACACTTGTAAGGCTTTTCTCCAGTGTGGATCCTCTCATGTGATTTCAGATTTGATGAGTGACTGAATCTCTTGTCACAGTGTGAACACTTGTAAGGCTTTTCTCCAGTGTGAATTGTCTGGTGCAGTTTTAAATTCTGTGCTGTAGTAAAAGTCTTCTCACACTCAAAGCACATATGAACTCCTACACCAGTATGAATTTTCTGATGTCTTCGATAAGATGGCAGCAGTGAAAAACTCTTTCCACACACAGAACATGAATGTGGCTTCTCCTTCTTATGAACTGTCAGGTGTTCCTTCAGGTTTGATGCCCTAAGAAATGTTTTTTCACACTGATCACATGTGAACGGCTTCTCTCCGGTGTGGATCCTCATGTGAACCTTAAGTTGTCCTGATTGAGCGAAACTCTTCCCACATTGATCACATGTGTGAGGTTTCTCTCCAGTGTGGATCATCATATGAACATTAAGGTGTCCTGATTGTGTGAAACTCTTCCCGCACTGATCACATGAGAACAGCTTCTCTCCAGTGTGAACTCTCACGTGACGCTCAAGACTTTGTTTGCTTAATAAACTATTTCCACACTGAGTGCAGTTGAAAGATTTCTTGGCTCTTCTTTTCTTTAAAAATGTATTTTTAGTCTTTGAGCGACTCAAAGGTTTTCCTCCAGGTTGGACATGATGTTTCTCCTTCACTTCACTCAGTTCTTCACTCTCCTCCTTCACTTCACTCAGTTCTTCACTCTCCTCCTCCACTTCGCTCAGTTCTTCACTCTCCTCCTTCACTTCACTCAGTTCTTCACTCTCCTCCTTCACTTCACTCAGTTCTTCACTCTCCTCCTCCACTTCACTCAGTTCTTCACTCTCCTTCACTTCCATCAGGTCTGAAATGAAAGAAAATGTTTTAATTTTCAGCATATCAAAATAATTCAAAGAGAAATATAAAGTGAAAAGACGTAAAAGTGGTATTTTCGCTCATACCTTCATGAAACATAGGCTAAACATATCGTAGAAAATGGCACATCATTATTTACAGCAGATTCTCCCGTTTAAAATATAATCTATTGCGTTGATTACTGCGTATAATATATATACTATAATATATATATATATATATAAGAGAGAGAGAGAGAGAGAATGATGTCCAAAATTTTGGTAAAATGGCTGTGAAAAATGTGAACCAGATTTAAATGTTGACTATCAATATGATCATTTCTCAAACTTCGCTTTAATGACTATTTTTGAAAACCAAAAATGAAACTGTTTGTACCATTTCATAGTTTAACTGTTTATCTAAATGTGATGAAGTGATTGAATGTTTCTAACATGTGTAAGATATTTGTATTTGTAGTGATTCGTCAATTTAGCTCAAAGGAATTATTCATTAATTTATAGGGAATTCGAAAGAGTCACTTATTACAACCGAGCAAATGACTCGTTCGCGGTTCATTTGAACTGGCTGTAACTATCAACTCTGCAACGGATATAAATATCCGAACTATAGTGAAACACTATAGTTAGCAAGGTAATTAGATCAGAAGTTTAAGACATTAAATTCGTAAGCACATAACACAAGTAATTCTCTTTAAAATACAAACAAGACTTTATTGATTGAATAATTCTAACACATAAAACTAATATCTAACACAAACACACGCACACACATTCATACGAGTTGCAGAAGGAAAAAGAGTAAGGAAAGATTAAGTTTTTAGAGTGAGTTTAAGAGTGAGATGATGAAATCCCAAGTTTCTGCACTTATAAGACATGACCTGGAACGAACCATCAATCATTAATTTAACCCTTCTAACGTTTCTTAGACAGGTTATTAAATTTATATCAATACACCAGTTCAGCTTTTAGTCTGGAGGTACTTGCTTGTCTTTGCGTTCCTTTTTGGGAATTCCCTTCGTTGAGTAAAAGGGGGTTTCCCCGGGTTCGTTGGCTGGTCTCCTCGTGCCTGGGTCTGCGGCGGCCAGTCACGTGGTGTGCTGGCGGAATGAAAGTCTTTGTTTGAAGCTGGCTTTGCAGAAGAAACGTGGACCGAAACTTTGCCGCAAAACTTAACTTAGAACCGAGACTCACAACGGAAAATAAAGGAAAACTTAGAAAAGAAAAGAAAACTTAGACGAGAGTAGTAAGATGGCTTGAATAAAGCTGTTGAACCCGTTCTTCTGATCTTAATTTGGGTTCTTTGTCTCTGCGTTTACATGGTTACTGGTCTGGTTTAGATCCATCCATCCATCCATCCATCTTCTACCGCTTATCCGGGGCCGGGTCGCGGGGGCAGCAGTCTAAGCAGGGATGCCCAGACTTCCCTCTCCCTAGACACTTCCTCCAGCTCTTCCGGGGGGACACCGAGGCGTTCCCAGGCCAGCCGGGAGACATAGTCTCTCCAGCGTGTCCTAGGTCTTCCCCGGGGTCTCCTCCCGGTGGGACATGCCCGGAACACCTTCCCGGGAAGGCGTCCAGGAGGCATCCGGAAAAGATGCCCGAGCCACCTCAACTGACCCCTCTCGATGTGGAGGAGCAGCGGCTCTACTCTGAGCTCCTCCAGAGTGACCGAGCTTCTCACCCTATCTCTAAGGGATTGCCCAGCCACCCTACGGAGAAAGCTCATTTCGGCCGCTTGTATCCGGGATCTTGTCCTTTCGGTCATGACCCACAGCTCATGACCATAGGTGAGAGTAGGAACGTAGATTGACTGGTAAATCGAGAGCTTCGCCTTGCGGCTCAGCTCCTTCTTTACCACGACAGACCGGTACAGGGACCGCATTACTGCAGAAGCTGCACCGATCCGCCTGTCAATCTCCCGTTCCATCCTTCCCTCACTCATGAACAAGACCCCAAGATACTTGAACTCCTCCACTTGAGGCAGGAACTCTCCACCAACCTGAAGCGAGCAAGCCACCCTTTTCCGACTGAGAACCATGGCCTCGGACTTGGAGGTGCTGATTCTCATCCCAGCCGCTTCACACTCGGCTGCAAACCGTCCCAGTGCATGTTGGAGGTCCTGGTCTGATGAGGCCAACACGACAACATCATCCGCAAAGAGCAGAGATGAAATCGTGTGGTCCCCAAACCCGACCCCCTCCGGCCCCTGGCTGCGCCTAGAAATTCTGTCCATAAAAATTATGAACAGAACCGGCGACAAAGGGCAGCCCTGCCGGAGTCCAACACGCACCGGGAACAAGTCTGACTTACTGCTGGCAATACGAACCAAGCTCCTGCTCCGGTCGTACAGGGACCGGATAGCCCTTAGCAAAGGGCCCCGGACCCCATACTCCCGGAGCACCCTCCACAGGCCGCCGCGAGGGACACAGTCGAATGCCTTCTCCAAATCCACAAAGCACATGTAGATTGGTTGGGCAAACTCCCATGAGCCCTCCAGCACCCTGTAGAGGGTATAGAGCTGGTCCAGTGTTCCACGACCGGGACGAAAACCACACTGTTCCTCCTGAATCCGAGGTTCTACTATCGGCCGGATTCTCCTCTCCAGTACCCTGGCATAGACTTTCCCAGGGAGGCTGAGAAGTGTGATCCCCCTATAGTAGGAGCACACCCTCCGATCCCCCTTCTTGAAAAGAGGGACCACCACCCCGGTCTGCCAGTCCAAAGGCACTGTCCCCAACCGCCACGCGATGTTGCAGAGGCGTGTCAGCCAAGACAGCCCCACAACATCCAGAGACTTGAGGTACTCAGGGCGGATCTCATCCACCCCCGGTGCCTTGCCACCGAGGAGTTTCTTGACTACCTCGGTGACTTCAGCTTGGGTGATGGACGAGTCCGCCTCCGAGCCCTCAGCCTCTGCTTCCTCAATGGAAGACGTGACGGCGGGATTGAGGAGATCCTCGAAGTATTCCTTCCACCGTCCGGTGATATCCCCAGTCGAGGTCAACAGCTGCCCACCTCCACTGTAAACAGCGTTGGTAGGGCACTGCTTCCCCCTCCTGAGGCGCCGGACGGTTTGCCAGAATCTCTTCGAGGCCGACCGATAGTCCTTCTCCATGGCCTCACCGAACTCCTCCCAGGCCCGAGTTTTTGCCTCCGCAACCACCCGGGCTGCAGTCCGCTTGGCCCGTCGGTACCCATCAGCTGCCTCAGGAGTCCCACAAGCCAGCCAGGCCCGATAGGACTCCTTCTTCAGCTTGACGGCATCCCTTACTTCCGGTGTCCACCACCGGGTTCGGGGATTGCCGCCTCGACAGGCACCGGAGACCTTACGGCCACAGCTCCGAGTGGCCGCGTTGACAATGGAGGTGGAGAACATGGTCCACTCGGACTCAATATCTCTAGACTCCCTCGGGATCTGGTCGAAGCTCTGCCGGAGGTGGGAGTTGAAGATCTCTCTGACAGGAGATTCGGCCAAACGTTCCCAACAGACCCTCACAGTACGTTTGGGTCTGCCGAGTCTGTCCAGCTTCCTCCCCCGCCATCGGATCCAACTCACCACCAGGTGGTGATCAGTTGACAGCTCCGCCCCTCTCTTCGCCCGAGTGTCCAAGACATACGGCCGGAGGTCGGATGAAACAACCACAAAGTCGATCATCGACCTCCGGCCTAGGGTGTCCTGGTGCCATGTGCACTGATGGACACCCTTATGCTTGAACATGGTGTTCGTTATGGACAAGCTGTAACTAGCACAGAAGTCCAATAACAGAACACCACTCGGGTTCAGATCAGGGGGGCCGTTCCTCCCAATCACGCCCCTCCAGGTGTCACCGTCGCTGCCCACGTGGGCGTTGAAGTCCCCCAGTAAAACGATGGAGTCCCCAGTCGGAGCACTTTCCAGCACCCCTCCCAGAGACTCCAAGAAGGCCGGGTACTCTGCCCCACGTCACTCCTTCGGGCTGAGCCCGGCCGGACCCCATGGGGGGAGGCCCGACCACCAGGCGCTCGCATACGAGCCCCAACCCCGGGCCTGGCTCCAGGGTGGGGCCCCGGCTGCGCCATACCGGGCGACGTCACGGTCCTCCTTTTTTTGGGCATCATAAGGGGTTTTGAACCGCTCTTAGTCTGACCCGTCGCCTAGGACCTGTTTGCCTTGGGAGACCCTACCAGGGGCATATAGCCCCAGACAACATAGCTCCTAGGTTCATTCGGGTACTCAAACCCCTCCACCACGGTAAGGTGGCAGTTCAAGGAGGGGTCTGGTTTAGATCTTCATCTTTTTCTGCCCATCTCTCTTGAGAGTGATAGCAGAGCGTTTCTTGAGGGTGAACCCAGAGAGCGAGAGCACAGAGATAGAGAGAGAGCTTTGTTTCGGGTCTAAGATTTTAAACTCAAAAGTTTGTCCCCCCTCCTGAAGAGATCGGACCAATTAGACACTGGCTTTGTTTGTCTCATCTTAAATCATGCGTTATCTGGGATCTCCTTACTTTCCAAGCTCTAACAGAGAGTACAGAGGCCACAGTTTAGACATCATTACTATTATAAGAATACTAAACATTTTACACAGATTTCAATCAAGCCATCTTTTGAATCACGAGCATACGATCATACTGATATGAAACACAACACACTTTCATTCAAACATCTAACAGTTATAACCATTAAATGACTTACATGGGATTTAAACTTATTAAAAATGCACATATGTGGTAGAAAACAACACAGGATTATGTAGTTGCATGATGTTCATCGAAACTTGTTCTGAGATGATTTTATTTATTTTGATATGTAAAGTGTGTTGGTGTGTAAAGTTTATGGGGTTTAAGAAATTCCAATCTGAGGTCATGTATAGTTCCTGCTGACGTCTGTTTTGTTCATCTCCTTGGTCCTTAAGAAGGTCTGTTAGTCGCAGGGGTCATGTGACCACTTGTTAGGGCCCTGAGCAGTACCATCTTCTGAACCGATCCGTCTTGCAAAACTATCACAAAAAACTTGACAACGTTCTTCCTTAAAGTTAACCAATAAAAGTCCTTGGTTAGCAGACTTTCTGGAGACTGTGAATGATTCATGGCTCTGGGTTGGGTAATTTGAGTCTGGAATGTGAGGACTCTTGTGTGAGACCTTGGTCTCTGTCTTTCTCTTAACCAATCAGTATTTTGGCAACAAAGCATTGACCAGTTATTTCGTTAGTGCTGGGGGCTCTTTTAAATAGTCAGACCGGTGATGCCGGACCCGATGGCAAGATTGATGAGGATACGAAGTCCTGACCAAATCTTCCTCTTTGTTCGGCAGGAAGTGGAAAGTTTGAAATAATTTTCTGGAAGATTAGTTGGTGGTTGGTTCCTTCTCATTGTCGCTACATATGAATGTTCTTCAGCATCATGAATGAATGAAGAATAAACACCAACCTCTTTGTTCTTCAGGATCTTCAGTGTGTTTCATTCTGCAGGGTTCTGGATCACTCATGATCTCACTGTCCTCTTTAATAAACTCAGTCTTTGCAGATTTCAGCTCTTCCTGATGCTCTGATGCTCGTCTTCACTTGTAGCTGATGGGAATATTCCAGCATTTATTGGAGAATTACAGTGGGAGGAGCTTCACTGATGATGAATTACAGTGGGAGGAGCTTCACTGATGATGAATTACAGTGGGAGGAGCTGATCTAGAATAATCAAAAATATATCAGTTACTGAGTTTGTTTTTATGCTCATGGACAACAGAATATAAATATTGTAAATTCTTCCATGTATAAACAATGGAAAGAAAAACAGTTATAAGCATTAAACAGAAGTAAATCTTCAGATTTGTCTCCAACAAATACCCTCAGTCTGTTGACACCAATGAAATGAGCTTTAAGTGTCAATTTACAGGAGATCTGAAGACATCAGCATAATAAATGAGGTGAAAACAGGAACTATTGTCATGAAAGAAAGAGTGTTTTCAGCAGATCTGTTAATATTGATGAGCCTCAGACTATCAACACTCATTCAACAAGCCATTCAGGATCATCAGCAGATCATCTCACTTTATTCTGAGTGTTTGCTGTTAGAAACACATTATTTGAGTCAGGATAGATGATAAAAGCCTGTAAAACAACTCTATTGAAAGAGGATACGGTTATTTTTCACAATACGACATGGATAAAACAT
This sequence comes from Leuciscus leuciscus, assembly GCF_965113295.1. Classification (NCBI taxonomy): domain Eukaryota; kingdom Metazoa; phylum Chordata; class Actinopteri; order Cypriniformes; family Leuciscidae; genus Leuciscus; species Leuciscus leuciscus. Next base: position 21,164,878 of record NC_138725.1, on the reverse strand, counting down.
CAATAACACAAAACAAACACCGCTGACACTCAGGTAAATAACTACCCTACTAAACCATAAAATGTCCATATGAATCTAAATATACAATACAGATCATTTCAAAGCAGCTTTACGGAGATAACAGGAAAATAATGCAACGTTTGTTTTATCTGTACAGCAGATCTAGAAGAAAATAGTATTTTTTTTTTTAGCTGAAGTCAGTTCAGTTTTAATTCAGTTCCAGTGTAAAGATCATCAATTAATTATTAAATTAGTTAAGTTAATCTATAAAATAGCTCTGCAGAAAAACAGTGATATATTAGGGAGATATTTTCTTTTAAAGAAAGGGTTAAAGGTGTAAGAAAAAAAAAAAGACACACCCACGAAAATTATTGAAAGTTTTTGGTAAAAAGATGTGATGGTAAAAAAAAATAAAACAATAAAAATTTATTTATATTTAATTTATAATTGTGGGCGCCAAAATTGGTGCTGCGTACCTCTCTGACACTGGGTAGTTGCGCCCCTGCTCTTATGGATCTGTTTTGTGATTTAAGGGGGAAATAAATATTACCTATTAGAACTTACTATGGTAGGTGGGGATACAAATACAAATTTCAGGAGATATTGCATCAAAACATTTGTATATTCCCCTGTAACAGGAATCTTATAATGTGCAAAAAACTCACTGTGAGTGAAAAGAAAACCATTTAAATTAAATAACTGATCTACCAATATGATGCCACTGTCAAAACAATATTTCAAAAACAATGTTTTGCATTTATAACATATCCTTTTTGTCCCATATACTTATGCGGTAAAAAGTTAAGTTTGAAAATTAAGGACCATGATAAAAATGCCTGGCGATGAAATTCAGATCATTTCACTGGTATTTTGTCAATTACAAACAAGAAGAAAATGTATATTACCAACTTTAGAAAGCATATGGGAAGGGATGAAGTTCCAAATGGAGTTTCTAACAATCTGACAAAGCCAATTTACTTAAAATGTTTAATTTAAAATTCACAATTTTCATATTAATTCACATGACTTCATTATGTACTGTATTTGTTTTCCATATAGTCAAATAGTACTTTATCAATCTCTTAACAAATGTTTCTATTCAGATGCAAAGCCATTGCTGTATAAGTTAGTCTAGAAATATCCTCAGCGTTTGTAATTAGATCTCTGTCCCTTAAAGAAAGATCTCCCAAAAGCCATTGATTTAATTTCCTTTTCACCTTTTCAACAATTGGAATGAAATTTAGTAAACACCTTTTGTGCTGATCTTTAGTAATGACTATTCCCAAATACTGAACCCCATTTTTTCAGGGGAATACCATAATACTCCACATAGCAAGCAGTCTTGTCCCGAATGTGTCCTCGATCTGGCACTGCTGGCCTCCTGTGGGCAATGGCATGTCTCCTGTCAGCCGGAGCCAGGCCGTGTGTGGCAATAATGGCACAGCATGATCACGGCAAAACACATGAGGGTTGAATGTTGGTGGGAGGAGTCAGTGTGATCCAGATCAATCCAGTGATCATCTGATCCAAATCAGGGGTGCGTTTCCCGAAAGCATCATTGGCTAACTATGGTCGCAAGATCATCGCAATGTCCATTGAACTCTATTGGTAACGAGGAAACTTGCGACCATAGTTGGCTAACGATGCTTTCGGGAAACGCACCCCTGGATTGTGACCATGGGTCAGATAAATGCACTTTTCCCACATATGAAATGTGATCTGGCCCAGCTCTGTTCCAAAGAACCCCTTTTCCCTCGGCCCACATAACGAAAAGAATGACGGCCCTGTAGTGGCCCAGATCTGGATCAAAGACAAGGGCCACACAATGACCATTACTGGCCCAAGCCAATTAATAACCCACAACTGGCCCTGCACTGGGACAAAATAGGAATAAAATCTGTTTAATCTACTTGGGAAAACAATGTCAGAGCAAGTCAGAGTAAAGTCAAATGTAACAATTTATTATGTCAGGTAAATGTATCATGCCAATTTCATAATCATGTCAAGGATAACAAATACAACAACAGATAAACAACAAATCAAATTTGCTATGTGGAAAGAAGCTTCAGAACATTCCTTGATGGCCATAAGCTCACATTTAGCAAAATGTATAGGCCTATACCAGATGCCCTTGAACATATCCAGATTAATTCAGTAGCCACAGAAATCTGGTTTTGTTTTTTACTGAGATTCTTAGAGTATCTTATAATTCTGGTATTGTTCCTGCCTTATGGAGAACTTCTGCAATAGTTTCAGTGGCAAAAGTTTCAAGACCTTTAGGATAACATGATTTTCGACCAATAGCACTAACATCTCTAGTGATGAAAAGTTGAGCGTTTAGTAAAGTTCATCTCACACTGTAGATCCTCAGCAATTTGCATATCAGTCCTCTAGGGGAATAGAGGATGCCATTTTAACTGTATTACATCTGCTGTTTTCACATTTAGAGAAACCAAAGACTCATGTTAAAATCCTATTAGTGAATTTTTCATCAGCTTTTAACTCAATTTTCCCAAGTACGTTAGTAGATACCCTGGCAAATGAATTCTCACCAGACACTAATGTAAAAAAAAAAAAACGTGATGTCATCATTCAGCTCAGTTCAGTTCTCATATAATGGTGTCAATGCAGGCAGATCAATAATATTGTTGAATATTAAATTAAATGTCCCCAACCAAGCAAGCCAAAAGATAAAGGCAAAAAAGGCGACAGTGGCAAGGAACCAAAACTCCATCAGTGACAGATATGGAGTTAAAAAACCTTGGGAGAACCCAGACTTAGTCGCTCAGTTCTCCTCTGGCCATCGAGAGAACAGTATATGATTATGATCCAGGCAGCATTACAGGTCAGAAGTCAGATTGGATCAGAACATTCAGAATATTATCCAGTTCCATCTGGTTGAAGATCGGAGTCACGGGTATTGAGACGAGTTTGTTGAGGATGAGTGCCGATGACTGTCGTGTCATGTCGTCTTCGCAGAGGAGAGTCTAGTTGACAATCTCTGCTGACACTTCAGGGATGCGCTGTGGTCGTGTCCAGGCGCAGGTCCACCATCTGATCTGGATACGGCCCGGATCCGGCTGGCTACAGAATTCAGAACGTTTTAGAGGACGCGGGTTTCATGACATCATCACGTACAATAAAAGTCCCATTTAATTGGCTCGGCGTCAACCAATAAAACAGCTCATTTGAACACCCCATTGAACACAGCTCATTTGTGGATCCATTCTGAAAATAAAATCTCAAAGTTCAAGTTCCTCCTCATTGAAACGCCTCAGAAGACTCGAAGGTGAAACTGATTGATGGAAAAGACGGCGTGAGCAGTGACGTCATCGGCCTCCAACGGTAGATGATCAAAGACGCGCCAAATACTGTTCAGAACGACAAAACACCTATAAACATCAACTTAATCAGGTAACACTTTAGAATAAGGTTCATTCGTTAATGAAGATCTACACAGGAACAAATGAGCAACACAATATTAGCAATCTAGTAACTACTATTAACTAACAATAAACTCTGATTAACAAATTAGTAAGTAATAGCACACAGATGAAAGTGGTAGTTCACTATTAACTAATCAATAACTACTATTTTTTAATGCTTCCCAGAGAACTACTGAACAAGTTTCATAATTCATGCAAAACTAATCAATAACTAATGCAGGACAAATGACTAGCACTACATTAACATTTTAACTGCTATTGTAAACGAATACACAAGGTTATTTACATTATCAATATTTAATAGCATAGCAGACTTATGATTTGAGAAAGCTTTCAGTAATTAGCCTATGCTGTCATATAGCAATAATCATATATATCTGTATGTGTGTGTGTGTGTGTGTGTGTGTGTGTGTGTGTGTGTGTGTGTGTGTGTGTGTGTGTGTGTGTGTGTGTGTGTGTGTGTGTGTGTGTGTGAGTGAGAATCTTGTGAATGATTAGAAGAATCTACACTTTAATGGCTTTTCATTAGTAACTACTGTAAGAATCATGGTAACTAACTAGTAATGACTCAAGTGTTACTGCATACTTCTAGGGGAATTACTAATTATTTGGATCCGTATTATAAAGTGAAGATCCGTCTCAATTTTATATAAAATGTCAAAAATCAAAAAAGTTCTAGAAAAAAAATCTAGTGAGCATCAGCATGTTCTTCAGCATGAAGAATGAATGAGGAATAAAGAATAAACACCAACCTCTTTGTTCTTCAGTATCATGATGTTTCATTCTGCAGGTTCTGGATCACTGGTGTTCTCTCCGTCCTCTCCTTCCAGATGCTTTCTGGTACTCAGGCTAATCACATGTAAATAAATAAATAAATACATAAATAAAGGATTAGATCACATAATCCAGATTTGCTGACAGACTGAATCTCGTCGCAGTGTGAACACTTGTAAGGTTTTTCTCCAGTGTGAATTGCCTGGTGCAGTTTTAAACTTGAATGCAATTTTTTTGTAGTTCTTATTTTTTATAAAAAAATAACTAATTGTCAACCCCTAGTTTCAGGAGTTTTTGTTCACAAAATCTTGATATTAAGTTTTAGGGTGATATAACTATATACAGACCCTTTCCAAAAAATTTTTATATCATGGAAAAGTGTATTTATTTCCATAATTCCATTCAAAACGTTAAACTTAATAGATTATAGATTCAGGGCCCACAACTTGAACGATTTCAAGTATTTAGTTGTTTATTTGTACATAATTTGGGCTTCCAGCTCATAAAACCCACGAAAACAGGATTTCAAAAAATTTGAATATTACATGAAATCACACAGTAATTACACAGTGATACCATGGTCATTGAACCAGGTTTTGGTTCTTTTGGCAGTGTGGGCAGGTGCAAATCCTGCTGGAAAATGAAGGAAGCATCTCCATAAAGCTTGTCTGCTGAAGGAAGCATGAAGATCTGAAAATGTCCTGGTAGACGGCTGCGTTGAGTGGACAGCACAGTGGACCAACACCAGCCGATGACACGGCTCCCCAAACCAACACAGACTGTGGAAACTTCACACTGGACTTCAAGCATCTTGGATTGTGTGCCTCTCCATTCTTCCTCCAGACTCTGGGACCTTGGTTTCCAAATGAGATGCAAAATTTGCTCTCATCAGAAAAGAGGACTTTGGTCCACTGTGCTTTATTAAATCCAGAGTCAACGCAGCGTCTACCAGGACATTTTCAGAGCACTTTTCATGCTTCCTTCATTTTCCAGCAGGATTTGCACCTGCCCACACTGCCAAAAGAACCAAAACCTAGAATACATTCACATATATTCAAATTTTTTGGAAAGGGTCTGTATTGCCAAGTTGACCAAAGAGGAGTTTATTTACATTCATGTTAATATTACGTTGTCAGATTTGTGACATTACTTTTTATGTAATGCTAAAACACTGCAGGTCACTTTCAGAAGTTGTAGTGAGGCTTTCTTTTCCAAAAAGAATGTGAAGCATTTATACTATATTGGCAAAAGTTTTGGGACGTCTGCCTTTACATGCACATAAATTTTAAGGATATCCCATTCTTAATCCATAGGGTTTAATATGGAGTTGGCCGGTCTTTTGCAGCTATAACAGCTTCAACTCTTCTAGGAAGGCTTTCCACAAGATTTAGAAGTGTGTTTATTGGAATTTTGGACCATTCTTCTAGAAGCGCATTAGTGAGGTAAGGCACTGATGTTGGACGAGAAGGCCTGGCTCGCAGTCTTCGCTGTAATTCATCCCAAAGGTGTTTTATCAGGTTGAGGTCAGGACTCTCTGCAGGCCAGTCCAGTTCCTCCACACCAAACTCACTCATGTATGTCTTTATAGACCTTGTTTTGAGCACTGGTGCACAGTCATGTTGGAACAGGAACATCCCCAAACTGTTCCCACAAAGCTGGGAGTATGAAATTGTCGGTAATATCTTTATATGATGAAGCATTAAGAGTTCCTTTCACTGGAACTAAGGGGCCAAGCCCAACCCCTGAAAAACAACCCCACACCATAATCCCCCCTCCACCAAACTTTACACTTGGCACAATGCAGTCAGGCAAGTACCGTTCTACTGGCAACCACCAAACCCAGACTCGTCCAACGGATATCCAGACAGAGAAGCGTGACTCGTCACTCCAGAGAACACATCTCCACTGCTCTAGAGTCCAGTGGCATCCCACACTTTTCATTGCGCTTGGTGATGTAAGGCTTGAATGCAGAGCTCGGCCATGGAAACCCAATCCATGAAGCTCTACGCACTGTTCTTGAGCCAATCTAAAGGCCACACAAAGTTTGGAGGTCTGTATTAACTTTCGTGGCCTACCACTTCATGGCTGAGTTGCTATTGTTCCCAATTGCTTCCACTTTGTTATAATACCACTAACAGTTGACCGTGGAATATTTAATAGTGAGGAAATGTCACGAATGGACTTTTTGCACAAATGGCAACCTATCACGGTACCACGCTTGAATTCACTGAGCTCCTGAGAGCGACCCGTTCTTTCACAGATGTTTGTAGAAGTGTCTGCATGCCTAGTGCTTGATTTTATACAACTGTGGCCAAGGAAGTGATTGGAACACCTGAATTCAATGATTTGGAGGGGTGTCCCAATACTTTTGGCAATATAGTGTGTATTTGTTATATCATTTTCAGCTTTTAAATATTTTTGAATATAATTTTAACTCATTTTACACACTTAAAGCAATACCGTATAGCATATTGGATATCGCATTATTTAACAAGGTATTGTATATCGCACTTTTGTTTTAATATCACACAGCCCTATGTTAGATCAACCAACAAAATGTCATGACGCTCATCCTAGCTGATAAGAAACTAACTTACACAGAACAGACTGAGTTTCTCAACACATAAAGATGAACAACTTACCGTAATCTCAGACTGCGGTGATGTGGTTTCTCCACTGCATGGATCTTCATGTGTCGCTTCAGTTGAGTCATAAAAGAAAAACTCATTCCACACTGATCACACGTGTGCGGCTTCTCTCCAGTGTGGATCCTCTCATGTGTTTTCAGATCTGCTGAGCGACTGAATCTCTTGTCACAGTGTGAACACTTGTAAGGTTTTTCTCCAGTGTGGATCCTCTCATGTATTTTTAGATATGATGACTGATTGAATCTCTTGTCACAGTGTGAACACTTGTAAGGTTTTTCTCCAGTGTGAATCATCTGGTGCAGTTTTAAACATTGTGCTGAAGTAAAAGTCTTCTCACACTCAAAGCACATGTACTCTCTCACACCAGTATGAATTCTTTGATGTAATTGTAAACTATACAGCAGCGAAAAACTCTTTCCACATTGAGAACATGAATGTGGCTTCTCCTTCGTATGAACCATCAGGTGTGCCTTCAGGTTTGATGCCCTAAGAAATGTTTTTTCACACTGATCACATGTGAACGTTTTCTCTCCAGTGTGGATCCTCATGTGAACCTTAAGGTGTCCTGATTGTGCGAAACTCTTCCCACATTGATCACATGTGTGAGGCTTCTCTCCAGTGTGGATCATCATATGTCGACTAAGATTTGGTTTTTGTGCGAAACTCTTCCCGCACTGATCACAAGTGAACGGCTTCTCTCCAGTGTGAACTCTCATGTGTTGCTCAAGACAACCTGTGCTTGTGAAACTCTTCCCACACTGAGCGCAGGGGAACGGCTGCTCTTCAGTGTGGATCCTCATGTGTAGTTTAAGAATACGTTTGTCTATGAAACTCTTCTCACACTGAGTGCAGGGGAACGGCTTCTCTCCAGTGTGGATCCTCATGTGAATCTCTAGACCATCTTTCCGTGAGTAACTCTTCCCGCACTGATCACATGAGAACGGCTTCTCTCCAGTGTGAACTCTCATGTGACGTTCAAGATTACGTTTGTTTAAGAAACTCTTTCCACACTGAGTGCAGGTGAAAGATTTCTTGGCTCTTCTTTTCTTTAAAAATGTCTTTTTAGTCTTTGAGCGACTCAAAGGTTTTCCTCCAGGTTTGACATGATGTTCCTCCTTCACTTCACTCGGTTCTTCACTCTCCTCCTTCACTTCACTCAGTTCTTCACTCTCCTCCTCCACTTCACTCAGTTCTTCACTCTCCTCCTCCACTTCACTCAGTTCTTCACTCTCCTCCTTCACTTCCATCAGGTCTGAAATGAAAGAATTTTTTTTAATTTTCAGCATATCAAAATAATTATAAGAGAGAAATATAAAGTGAAAGGACATAAAAGTCTGAATGGTATTTTCACTCATACCTTCATGAAACATACCGCTCGTAGAAAACGGCACATCATTATTTACAGCAGATTCTCACGATTAAAATATGAACAGTTTTAAAATGCCCATTAGGGGTGTCAAGGTCTGGACAAAAAAGGCTTCCTTTGTTCCAAATGCTGTAACTTTTGATTACTTTACGAAATCACCACAAAATCTGATCTGGATGCAGCTCACAAACAAAGAAATGTCCTCCCACCTCGTTTCCTTCCTGAGATATTGCATGTCAAATAAGAACAATTATATATTTTCAAGGGTCACTGCGCGAGAGAGACAGAGTGTGTCTGCACTAGGGATGTCAATTTTCACAAATTCCCATGATCGATCGTCGTTTAAATTAACGATCAATTAATCGATTAATCGTTAGCCTTAATACTGCGATATGCGTCTACTGCAGTGGCTATGACAGCATGACAGGGTCTGCAAATGCTGCTCAAAACGCTATATGTTCCTCACCAAATCAATTAGAATGGTTTTAAATATAAATAAAGGGCTAGTAGGATTGTAAAATGTTTCGATGTGATTGATAATTAAATTGATTATTTAATAATCAAATATAACTACTAATACAACGTGTCACCAACGCCGCCTCATATGCGCTTAGAATGTGTGACTGTTGTGGACGCGCTCTTCCTGGAACAACTGCACGCGCTGAATGAATCTGCTACCGTTAAACTGGAGCACTTTGCTAGCACGTTATTTATCTAAAAGAAACGCGTCCTATATGAGATTAATCAGGTATATTCAAAATAAACATAATATTACAAATTATATCTGCACAAAATGACGCAAATTCATGCACAAATGAACTTGAACTAAGTTACGTGCCATTCATTCAGAAGAACTAATCATGTTGTGGACGCGCTCTTCCTGGAGCAACGCGACACGGCAACTAAACCCAAATAATTCACAATGTTTATTACAATATTGTTCTCTTTATAATGTTATGTAATATTACAGTCCCAATAGTCATTATTAGTCGTGCACTGCCGTTTGAGCTGCGCGCGCTGAAGCTGACGCTTTACTACAGAGTTAATTCTTAACCAAATGCATCCAATATGAGATAAATCAGATATAGATAGGCCTACAGAAAATAAACAGTATTACAACTTACATTTGCACAAAACAAAAGGCTGCGAATGCACACGCAAACTTATAGTCATGATGAAGATGTAAAATGGTCCCAAACATAACTCCGGCGCGCTCGCTTTACATGTTTTGTGTAATTCGCGCATGAAGACCTGCTTAATCGATGATCGATAAGTTGTATCGATTAAATGTATTATCGACAATTAATCGATCGTCGATTAATCGTTGACATCCCTAGTCTGCACATTAGTAAATTGGTGCATAATAATATATAATTACTATATAAGAGGCATGGAAGTTCGGTAAATGGACAACAATATAAATAAAACCAACAATTAAATTATTACCAATGAATTAGCAGACTTTGATTGAATCAGATAGACAGAAGATGAAAACACTTTCTTGTCTGTCCCACGACAAGGGGGATATTTTTTCCACAATTTGCAGCACTGAATTAATCATTCTTTACTCAGAGAATCTTAACTATATGCTTGGACAGGACGAGCTGCAAAATACCTTACACACCATAGGAGGTGGTCAATCCATTGTATGTGTTTTCCATTGTACAAATTTTGCTCAAGTTAAATTGCTTACAACTTTGTTTGACATTGTAACAACAATGGCATCTGCTTTTCGCATTAAGTGGATCATGTGATGGCAAAACACATCGTCTTTGTCCTTGCTGGTTAATAATTGCCCCACGAGGACCCATTTACCAGCGCCCATGTGACTCGTATCCCCCAACTTTACGGCCTCATGGCATTCCGCACACACACACAAACACCCTTTTGTGTATAACTGAGAATAAGAGAAATATCTGTTATTTTCCTTTATAATGTGTGTACCTTCCTATATGCACGTGTGATAGAGGTTTGGTTTGCTAGAGTATAGTTTTGAATTCTAAATGTTCATTGAAGGGAATTCCTCAGTCGTGTCTTGTTGTAACCCTAACTCAGACCATAAAACTTTACGACCCAAGCCTCAAAGGCATTCCAGAACACACACACACACACACACTCTGGAACTTTGGAAACAGATATTCTTCCACATAACAAGCCACTAAATGTTTGATACGTATTCCTATGTTTCTCAAAGTGTCGTCACTTGCCATAACGGAAACACTGACAACTTTATTGTGCGTTTAATCAAACTTTATTTGTGTGTAATGATGCATATGAACGTATCTCTGTGTTGCTATCTTTGTCACTATTCGTTTTTGGTGTTGTTTTAATCCCCGTCGCAAGACGAAGGAGATTTTTGATAAGGGACTGTGATAAACGTTATTGTTCCATGCGTTTTTAATTCCCCGAGCATAATACCATATTTTGCCCCCTCGTGATTCCACACGTGGGGTCGGGCTGCATTAACACACAGAATTCTTCCCGCCTCAGATAAAAAGACAATCTGATTCGCTGAGCCTCGGGAAGGGGGCGTAAACAGATGTCTGATAAAACGGCAGAAGCCCCCTCATATCGCTCTCTTCTCTTCCTCCGCTCTTATCGCTTCCAACTCAACTTCCTCTCTTCGGACCTTCTTCTCCCCGGCGCAGCGCTTCTCCAAGGAACATCTGAAGGAGGCCCTGGCCTTCTCCATCGAACGAACCCATGTTCGAGTCGTAACAGCCGGTCTTTGCAACTAAGATTTCCAGCCTCTCCCATCCCGGGAGACGAATCCGAACTTTTCCGGTAACGTTAAATTCAAGTGAGCCTTTACATCGTTTTTCGAAACGACCCAGAAGAAGAAGCTAGACGCAAACCAGCCGGACACGCGCATGCGCGCGCCCCCTTTTCAGCATCACACTGAAAGAGTACCATATCTCGCAAGTATCTTTCTCTCTAACAGCTGATTCCTGGTGTTTAGCTTGTAGGTCTGCGAATTAAGTTACCCTCTATCTCTTAACTCTTTATTTCTTTCTTTCTTTCTTTCTTTCATGTCATTCATTCCGATCACGTCATGCTATGTTTTATGTTTTTGTTCGGTTAAATGTTTGTCTGTTTTATCGTTTGCATTTTACGTACGTTTATATTTGTAGCTTATAATCTCTAGCGTGTGCCATTTTATTAATAAACCCATTTATACTTTTAACTGTCTCTGTGTTTGAAAACCCACTTTTTATAAAGTCAATGAAACAAAAGATCTATAAAGCTACAGGCTCTATATTATAAAACTACTTTGAATAGTTTTAAATTATAAACCCAAAGAGGTTTTGTCTTCGTGGCCAGAAGACAAACTTTCTTGGAGTTTTGTAAACAGGAATACTTCTTCTTAACTGTAATGATCAGACAGTACAGAACGAGGCATTTCCTATAATTGATAAAGTAAATGCATATGCGATTTATGAATTATGACCATGCGTTATAAATATTAATATTGCCAAAATTCCCTATATTCTTGAGCTAATTCGCATTAACCCAGAGGCATTTACGTTACAACATTTTGGAAAATTCATACAGTTTACTGTTTTTTAATTGTAATTGTATCAAAGCTGAATTTCCAGCATCATTACTCCAGTATTCAGTGTCACATGATCCTTCAGAAATCATTATAATTTGATGATTTGACGCTCAAGAAACATTCATTATTATTATCAATGTTGAAAACAGTTTTTTACATTTTTATTTCATGATGCAAACAGTTCTTTGATGAATATAAAGTTCAAAAGAACAGCATTTATCTGAAATCTAAAGCTTTTGTAACATTAAACACTACCTTTCAAAAGTTTGGGGTCAGAATTTTAAGACTGGAGTAATGATGCTGAAAATTCAGCTTTGATCACAGGAATAAATTACAGCTTAAAATATATTAAAATAGAAAGTCATTTTAAATTGTCATAATATTTCACAATATTACTGTTTTTTTATTGTTTTATCATCAAATAAATGCAGCCTTGGTGAGCAGAAGAGACTTCTTTTGAAAATATAAAAAATCTTACCGATCTCAAAACTTTTGACCAGTAGTGTATGTATGTATGTATATATGTATGTATATATATATATATATATATATATATATATATATATATATATATATATATATATATATATATATATATATATATATATATATATATATATATATATATATATGTATGAAATTTTCTTCTAGAATATTTTTTATCAAGCTTGTATATTTAGGTTAAGTGGTTTCACTTAAATGGCAATACTTAAATATACAAGCTTGATAAAAATGATCATTCTAGAAGAAAATTTCAGATGGCACTTAGAGGCTTTTGCATCTGAACTCTTCATACACACACACACACACACACACATTTTTTATATATATATAATATTTAGTTTGACCTGATGTTGACAATCAATATGAAAATTTCTCAAACTTTGCTTTAATGACCATTTTTGAAAACCATAAATGAAACCGCTTGTACCATTTCATAGTTTAACTGTTTATCTAAAAGTGATGAAGTGCTTGAATGTTTCTAACATGAATGTTCTTCAGCATCATGAATGAATGAAGAATAAACACCAACCTCTTTGTTCTTCAGGATCTTCAGTGTGTTTCATTCTGCAGGGTTCTGGATCACTCATGTTCTCACTGTCCTCTTTAATAAACTCAGTCTTTGCAGATTTCAGCTCTTCCTGATGCTCTGATGCTCGTCTTCTCTTACAGCTGATGGGAATTTACAGCATTTATTGGAGAATTACTGTGGGAGGAGTTTAAGTGATGAATTACAGTGGGAGGAGTTTAAGTGATGATGAATTATAGTGGGAGGAGCTTCACTGATGTTGAATTACAGTGGGAGGAGCTGATCTGCCAAATTCAAAAATATATCAGTTACTGAGTTTGATTTATGCTCATGGACAACAGGATATAAATAGTGTAAAATCATCCATGTATAAACAATGGTAAGAATTTGATCTTCAACAAATCCCCTCAGTCTGTTGACACCAGTGAAAAGAGCTTTAAGTGTCAATTTAAAGGAGATCTGAAGACATCAGCATAATAAATGAGGTGAAAACAGGAACTATTGTCATGAAATAAAGAGTGTTTTCAGCAGATCTGTTAATATTGATGAGCCTCAGACTATCAACACTCATTCAACAAGCCATTCAGGATCATCAGCAGATCATCTCACTTTATTCTGAGTGTTTGCTGTTAGAAACACATTATTTGAGTCAGGATAGATGATAAAAGCCTGTAAAACAACTCTATTGAAAGACGATACAATATGACATGTATAAAACATTACTAATACAAAACAAACACCGCTGACACTCAGGTAAATAACTATACCCTACTAAACCATAAAATGTCCTTTTGAATCTAAATATAGTTCCACATTTTAATAACTACATTCACTGCAATAATGTAATTAGATCATTAACATGTTACAGTTTTGTATGTGCAGAAACTGACAATGATCATAAAACCTTTATTAAAATATAGAGCACCACAAAACAATAGTCTAGTTTACCATGTCAAACTGTACTCACACACACATATATACGTATATATACATACATATATATATATATATATATATATATATATATAGGGCTGGGCGATTTAAATCGCGATATTGTTATGCGCATCTCGTCAGTAAAGCCGGTTCCTTGATTAGTAGTAAATCGCCATCACCTGCTTTCAGATGGAGCAGAATTTACTACAAACAGCCGTAGTTAACTGACAAGCTGAGCCATATCGCATTAATATCGCGGACGTATCGCCAGCGATAATTAATGCGATATGGCTCAGCTTGTCAGTTAACTACGGCTCTTTGTACACAGCAAAAACTCCAGTGTTAAATTAACACTCCTGGGAGTGTATGAGTCCACACTCAAGAGTGTTTAAGTTAATGAGATAATTAAGTGATTAGTTTAGTGATGATTGAACATTATTGAAGACACCTGATGTTAACAAGCAGAATCACTGAAGGAGAAAATCTCAAATTGTAAGCCACCGTTATGACGATCAATGGTTGCTTTAGTTGGACTCTTGACCCATATGTTATTAACTTTAGATTTTGTTTGGCTGCTGTATCTGAGTTATAACTGTCAGTTGAACAAAGAAAAAAAAGTGATCTGATGGTGTTGGTTATATTATGACAATCATCATTTGAACTTGATCACTGAACTCATTAAAATCCTTCTTTCTGACTTCGATTTATGTTGTTGGTTACAGCATAACTGTGAATCTGCATAAATGCCCAGAATTTTTAATATAATATAAAGGATTTCTTAAAAGTTGTTTAAAAAAAATCATTCTTTTAGGCACACACAGATGTCAAGATTCAGTATATGCATCTCAACAATGGTGAGGAGCAGAATATTCAATTAGGAAAAGTAAATTACATAGACAATTCAGATCATAATTTATTCATACCGCAATGCATGATGGGAGCCATTAATGAGTTGTGATTGGTGGCAGCCACTGCAACATGCTTTATTATTGTCACCATTGTTGAGATTCACAGGCTGATTATTGATGTCTGTGTTTTAAATTAATTTATTTGAATGTCTTTTGATCAGAACAATGTTCATTAAATATTTTGAATTATAAGTAAAGTACTGATAATCATAGTCTGAAGAATCACAAAGCTGCTGCTAACAAGTTAAACCAAACTATCTCAATAAGTTTCCTTTTTCAGATCACAGCATGATTATGTCAAAACATAACCAACACTATAAGATAACATTTTACTTATATCAATAACAGCAGACAAACAATAGTAAATATTAAAGTAAACATATAATGGTCTAGAGCCCAACTAAAGCAAACACCCATCGCCTTAATGGTAACTTACAATTTGTGATTTTCTCCTTCAGTGATTCTGCTTGTTAACATCAGGTGTCTTCAATAATGCTCAATCATCACTAAATTAATCACTTAATTATCTCATCAGCCCTAAATGCCGCTCCATCTGAAAGCAGGTGATGGTGATTTACTACTAATCAAGGAACCGGCTTTACTGACGAGAGATGCGCATAACAATATCGCGATTTAAATCGCCCAGCCCATATATATATTTTATTATTATTATTATTACTACTACATGTATAGATTTAAATTGTCTCACGTGGCTCCCTATAGGCTCAATGTAAAGTATTTAGCGGTATCTTTTCCAGTCTGTTTTAACAATTCAACATAAAGAAATAACGTTACCTAATTTATTCCAAAGATGTTAAGAGTAAATAAAACGGCAGCAGCAACACTTGATATCGAGTCCCATTCCCCTCACAGATCTCAAACTTTAACTTTTGTCTTGACATTCGGTAACAGTTCTCGCACAAACATCGAGACAATCACACAAACGAACACAAAATCGCTCAGGTCTGAATGAACTCCACATATTCTCCTCATGCTCGCTGCTGCTGCACTAAATGTTTATTTCAGTAGGAAGACGCCAGAAAAGACGCACAAGTATCGCTGTGATCGATGAAATCAATACAGAAATGAGCCTGTCGCTTAATCAAACTGTAAGTGTGTTTGATGGTTGTGTAAATATGAGAAATACCGTAAACTGCTTTCCTCACTTCAGAAGACTCGACGCTGACTTGTGTGTGTGTGTGTGTCATAGACAGTATAAGAAGTGGACAGAGTCATCTCATTGGAACTCAATTGAGACAAGTGAAGCCCGTTTTCAGCGATTTCTTAGGACTTCCGTTCCTGACGCGCAGACTCAAACCGAGCTTGACGACGTAGATGTGACGTGAGCAACCCGTCTGTCCTCTAGTAGCTGTGCCGAGAGAAATCTGAATCATTCCCTTCCGAATCTTGCAGAGACGGAGAGTGTGAGTAGGAGCTGTCCATGAGCTACGAGCAGGAGAAACTTTTGCTAGGTATTCTGATTAATTATTTTGTAATTTTGCCTCCACGTCCCCCCGATTGCCCGCGAGCTTCTCCTCCTGTCCATACGGTAATCTCTCTACTGTGCGACAGAGAGTCGTGTGGTTATGACGCAATCGTTAGCCTACTTTTACAAAAACTGCTTCTACGGGGCCATAACGTAAGATACAAGGTAATGGAGCCTTTTATACATTGTCGTGTTTCTTTAGAAATAAATAATGGACAAATGGAGTCTTCAAACGCCTCAGATGTAAAGTTATTCACTGTCAAAGTAACGCCAAAATGAATGGGAGTCAATGGGATGCTAACAGCAGGTGAAGTTCTGCTACAAGATGGTGGCACGCGGCCGGCTTCAACTTCCGGTCGACTTCCTTCCCGCTTGGTGTGTGTGTGTGTGTGTGTGTCAATCCGGAGGGCGGCGCATTTGAAGTGCGATTGCGTCACAGCGGCGCGACGAAGGATGTCCCAATTCAAAAGCTTTTTACTTTTTTTTTCTTGTCCTCTGGCACTGTTCTTATTTTTTTTTACTTTATTATTTTTTATTTGTTTACTTTAAGTGATTATGTCTCATTGTATTGTTCTTGTTCATGGCATTAATAAAATGTTTTTTTTTTCTTTTTTTTTTCTGTTAACAAAAAAGATGAGTAGGCTATGTTACAAATACTACAGTATACAAGAAAACACAACACATGTAACACTAGGGGGATTAATGTAGAACATAAGACATTGACACATTTACAAATTTGAACTGCTTTTTTCTTCATAGAAAATCAGATTGATCAATATAAAGTCAATTACTTTCTTAAATGATGTAAAACATGTTATATACAATGTATTATATAAACCTGGCTGTGCTTATCTCTGTAGTTCTCCAAAAGACCAAAAAATAGACGTTTCCAAAACAACAGAACAAAGATGAGCCTTTAGTTGGACTCTTTGAAGCTTGCATGGCCATAAAGTTCTTAGCTGGGGTTTTTTCGTTGGTTAGCGTAGACTGGCTGGAGCCCACTCTATTTAGGGCCCTAGATTAGACTTTGATTTGGGGTCTGGAGTGTTGAGTTCTGTGTGGAATTATGTTTGAATGAATCACCTGGAAGATTCATTTGTGTTTAGTTCGCCCTCAAATCCTACATATTGCATCAAAACATTTGTATTTTCCCCTGTAACAGAAATCTTATAATGTGCCAAAAACTCACTGTGAGTGCAAAGAAAACCATTTAAATTAATATAAATAACTGATCTACCAGTATGATGCCACTGGCAAAACAATATTTAAAAAAAAAAAAAAAAAAATTATTTATTTTATTTATAACATACCCTTGTTGTTCCATATACTTATGCGGTAAAAATTAAGCTTGAAAATTAAGGACCATGATAAAAATGCCTGGCGATGAAATTCAGATCATTTCACTGGTATTTTGTCAATTACAAACAAGAAGAAAATGTATATTACCAACTTTAGAAAGCATATGGGAAGGGATAAAGGTCCAAATGGAGTAAGGATTTCTAACAATCTGACTAAGCCAATTTACTTAAAATGTATTATTTAAAATTCACAATTTTCATAGGAATTCACATGATTTCATCATGTACTGTATTTTGTTTTCATATAAAGTCAAATAGTACTTTATCAATCTCTTTACAAATGTTTCTATCCAGATGCAAAGCCATTGCTGTATAAGTCAGTCTAGAAATATCCTCAGCGTTTGTAATTAGATCTCTGTCCCTTAAAGAAAGATCTCCCAAAAGCCATTGATTTAATTTCCTTTTCACCTTTTCAACAATTGGGATGAAATTTAGTAAACACCTTTTGTGCTGATCTTTAGTAATGACTATTCCCAAATACTGAACCTCATTTTTTCAAGGGAATACCATAATACTCCACATAGCAAGCAGTCTTGTCCCGAATGTGTCCTCGATCTGGCACTGCTGGCCTCCTGTGGGCAATGGCATGTCTCCTGTCAGCCGGAGCCAGGCCGTGTGTGGCAATAATGGCACAGCATGATCACGGCAAAACACATGAGGGTTGAATGTTGGTGGGAGGAGTGTGATCCAGATCAATCCAGTGATCATCTGATCCAAATCAGGAGTGTGACTTTGGGTCATATAAATGCACTTTCCCACATATGAAATGTGATCTGGCCCAGCTCTGTTCCACAGAACCCCTTTTCCCTCGGCCCACATAACAAAAAGAATGACGGCCCTGTAGTGGCCCAGATCTGGATCAAAGACAAGGGCCACACAATGACCATTACTGGCCCAAGTCTCGGCCAATTAATAACCCACAACTGGCCCTGCACTGGGACAAAATAGGAATCAAATCCGTTTAATCTACTTGGGAAAACAATTTCAGAGCAAGTCAGAGTAAAGTCAAATGTAACAATTTATTATGTCAGGTAAATGTATCATGCCAATTTCATGATCAGTTCAAGGATAATAAATACAACAACAACAGATAAAATTTGCTATGTGGGAAGAAGCTTCAGAACATTCCTTGATGGCCATAAGCTCACATTTAGCAAAATGTATAGGCCTATACCAGATGCCCTTGAACATATCCAGATTAATTCAGTAGCCACAGAAATCTGGTTTTGTTTTTTACTGAGATTCTTAGAGTATCTTATAATTCTGGTATTGTTCCTGCCTTATGGAGAACTTCTGCAATAGTTCCAGTGGCAAAAGTTTCAAGGCTTTTAGGATAACATGATTTTCGACCAATAGCACTAACATCTCTAGTGATGAAAAGTTGAGCGTTTAGTAAAGAAGTACATCTCACACTGTAGATCCTCTGCAATTTGCATATCAGTCCTCTAGGGGAATAGAGGATGCCATTTTAACTGTATTACATCTGCTGTTTTCACATTTAGAGAAACCAAAGACTCATGTTAAAATCCTATTTGTGGATTTTTCATCAGCTTTTAACTCAATTTTCCCAAGTACGTTAGTAGATACCCTGGCAAAAGAATTCTCACCAGACACTAATGTAAAAAAATAAAAATAAAACGTGATGTCATCATTCAGCTCAGTTCAGTTCTCATATAATGGTGTCGATGCAGACAGATCAATAATATTGTTGAATATTAAATTAAATGTCCCCAACTAAGCAAGCCAAAAGATAAAGGCAAAAAAGGCGACAGTGGCAAGGAACCAAAACTCCATCAGTGACAGATATGGAGAAAAAAACCTTGGGAGAACCCAGACTCAGTCACTCAGTTCTCCTCTGGCCAACGAGAGAACAGTGTATGATTATGATCCAGGCAGCATTACAGGTCAGAAGTCAGATTCACTGTAAAAAAAAAAAAAAAAAAAAGTTGGGTCAACTTAAAAAAATAAGGCAACTTATCGCAAGCTCTTTTTTGAGTAAACTCCACAAACAGGGACTGAAGTCCACGCAACTCAAAAGATTACGTTAAAATCATAAGTTGCTTCAACATAAATAGTCATGTTTAGCTAATGAATAACAGAACAAAGTATTTTTAGTTGGCTGAACACAAATGGGCCTATTATCTTATAGGCCTATATTGATTTATTATATATTATTTAAA
Source organism: Leuciscus leuciscus (assembly GCF_965113295.1). Classification (NCBI taxonomy): domain Eukaryota; kingdom Metazoa; phylum Chordata; class Actinopteri; order Cypriniformes; family Leuciscidae; genus Leuciscus; species Leuciscus leuciscus. Next base: position 21,145,196 of record NC_138725.1, on the reverse strand, counting down.
TAGTTTAATTAAATAAGAGACAGACCATAACACGAGTCAGATAACTTTTATTTTATTTATTTAAACAGTTTGTGTCCGATGCACAACAATGACATTATCGTAGCAAGTCTTGAATTTGTTAACTCAATGCATGGTACTTACCAATGCATGTTAAAGAACATTAGCCTGAAGGTTCAGTTAACCCAAAAATGAAAAGTCAGTCATCATTGATTTACCCTTAAATTGAAATTGAAATTAAAAAGAAGATATTCTGAAGAATACTGGTGCCTAAACAGTTGACGGTAGCCTTAAAATACTGCGGCAGTCAATGGCTACTATCAAATATTTGGTAGTAACATTCTTCACAATATCATCTTTTGTGTTCAGCAGAAGAAATAAACTCATTCATGTTTCGAACAACATGAGGGTGAGTAAATGATGACATAATTTTCATCTTTGGATGAACTATCCCTTTAAAGCTAAGGTTGAAACCAATTAATACTTAACATTAAATTAATACATTGACAGAGCAGTATTGTTTTTTTGTTTGTTTTTTAGTCGTTAACTATGTAACGTAAAAGACTCTGGGTAAATGTGAATTAGCTCAAGGATATAGGGAATTTTGGAAATATTAATAATTATAACTCATGGTCATAATAATTCAGAAATCGCATGTACATTTATTTTATCAATTGTCGAGATTACCTTGTTCTGTAACTGGTTTGGTCATCAGTCATTCGTCCAGCGAATTATCACAGTTAAGAAGGGGGTATCCCTTTACAAACTCCAAGAAAGTTTTATCTTCTGGCCACGAACATCAAACTTTCTGAGTTTATGAATTAAGAACTACTAAATGTAGTCTACAATATCGAGCTTTGTAGCTTAGATCTTTTAGTTTCATTGACTTATAAGGTGGGTTTTCAAACACAGAGACAATTAAAAGTATAAATGGGTTTATTAATAAAATGGCACACACTAGAGATTATATAAGCTACAGATATAAACGTACGTAAAAATGCAAACAATAAACAAACAAACATTTAACCGAACCAAAACATAAAACATAGCGTGATCAGAATGAAATGAAATGAAAGAAAGAAAGATATAGAGAGAAGGGAAAAGCTAGTAATTATTACATACAGAAACCTAAGTTCACGAGACACCTGGAACAGCTTTTATAGGAATCAATATAGCCTACTTGCAAGATTCTGTGCTCTTTCGGGTGAGGCTGAGGCTGAGGCAGGAAGCGAGGATGGTGTCCTGTTTCTGCTGCGTCTTCCGGTGTCGCGGGAAGCTTAAAAAGGCTCACTGAATGTAACGTTACCGAGAAAGTTCAGATTCATCTCCCGGGCAGGGAGAGGTTGCAAATCTTGGTTGCAAAGGACGCAGCTACGACTCGAACATGTGTTCGTTCGATAGAGAAGGCCAGGGCCTCCTTCAGATGTTCCTTGGAGAAGCGCTGCACCGGGGAGAAGAGGAGGAAGGGTGAGAGATCAGGGACGAGAGTTGAGAGAGAGCGTGTAACAGGCGAGTCCCGTCTTTTGAGGGAATCCCGTGGGAATCCCTTTTGCGTGAAGGGCAAATCATCTGTCGAGATTTTTCGAGCGGGAAGATTCCTTTGTCCGGTTAGACACGCCCACTCGAATGAGTCATGATTGACTTTAACTTAAGAGGATTTTCTCCAGACATATGAACTGTATAAAACAATGCGCATCACTGCATTCTGCTATCGGAATTCAACTCCGTTAGCTGGAGAGGATTACAGTGTAAGAAAAAATGAAGTGGACGTCGAAGATCTCAAAAAATGAAGTTTATTACAGCATAGTAGTGGCAAGGTACACGAAGCACCTTGGGTTCACCGGCGTCAGAATGAACCCCGAGCATACCCCATCCTAAACCTTTTATCCTGGTCTTAATGTAAATGAAGTTGCTCTTCTTGCAACAGCTGTGGTCTGTATGTTAATGAAATTGAGACACCCCATGGTCCCTAGTGTCCCACAGAAGGTTCTCTGTTATTCTTTCAAATAAGAACAGCCAAAGGTTAAAGTGATAAGATTGTTTGAAGTCCCTTTAATCAAGATGGTTCTCGATTGCCCTCAGTCACTCCCAAGCTATAGGTGACACCTGTACCTCTGTGATACTATTTTCATATTACTGAGATTGGATGTAATCGTCTCTATATGATAATTAAGCTCTTTTAAGTGAAGGAACATTTTGATATATATATATTGGAGTTGAAGTGGTTTGGAACAGACCATAATTTCTTATAGACCCCCATTTGATGCTCTTGGCCCAAAGTAGCATCACAACCACTCCCTTTTCATAGATAACACCTCCCGAAACCTGGTGGGCAGGTGCCCCAGTGGCGGTGTAGCCCGTGTCTTAGGTCGTTCCCATCTATGGCCATCAGAGAATCTTACCCGTCATAGGGTCAAACACCTCCTGCACACTGAGTTATGGCTCTACTTCACTTGAGCAGAATTATCATATTTTGTGTTTAAGAAAGAAAATCTTTTTTTTTTCTTTTTTTTTTTTTTAAGAGGTAATCAAAAACCATCATATCCAATTGGAACATTCAATATTGATCATAGAATTATCTTCAATCTTACGTCTCAACATGGAACAAAATAACATTATGCATTGGCAAATAATAAGAAATATACATACAGCCATTTTAAATGTGACATTCCAAATTGAACCAGAATAGGGCATATCTCAAAGTGTCCATCAAGCATTTGTTTTCTTTCTTCAAGGCCTTGTTGGGCTCTCACAATGTCTCAATCTTTCCTTTGCCTCAGTGATATTAGCATATTGTTTAGTTTTGATAACTCAAACTATCAACAATCAACAGACAATAAAATGTGCGTGTGTGTACTGTGCATGTGTGTGTTTGTGTCCATTTTCTCCATGTGGACATCCTTTATCCACTTGTTTTCCCTCTGTGGAAAGACTGTTGTCCATAGTCTCAGAAATGGTTTGTTTCTGAAATCTCCTTTTCTTTCTCTTCTCATTGTCCATTCTTTTCCACTTGGACCATAAGTCCTTCTAGAAGAAGCAGTCACTGGTGTTGTTCGAGTCTGTGCCTCTTCATCAGTTCCATCCATCCCATGGTGGGTTTCAGGGTTTTTAGGTATTTTAGGCCTGCAGTTCATGATCTTGCAGGTCTGGAAATCTCTGTATTCTGTCATTTTTCATGAGAAAATCCCCTGGCTCCACTGGTTCTACAGTACTTCCTTCTCGTCCTTCAAACAACCATGTCATGTTTCTACATGAGGTTACTCCTTTCAGGCAAACATCTTTATGCTTATATCTGAAATGATAATCAAAAAGAAGTTGCCCCCCCTTTTCCCCACAATCATCTTTTCACATTCAAAACATTAAAGTCAAAGGTTTAATCAAATAAACATCAAACATTATTAATGTCATAAAATTACACTTTACAAATCAAAAATCATAAAGAATCACATGAAAGAATCAAAGAATCATAAAGAATCACCCCCCTTTTGATAGTAAACCTTTCTCTACAATGTGTTACTATCAAAAACTTATTCTAATTTGCATCAGCATTTGCTTGTGACTGAGCTACAGTCATGTTGCTGGTGCAGTGATATATTTGACAAGGTGTGAATGACTTCTTTATTTCCTTTCAACAGTGCCAACTTGGTTTCTAAATTGCCTATTTTCTTAAGCAAACAACGATAGTCCATCTTTCTTTTGTGTGAAAATTGACACTGTCTTGCCTTGTGCCCCATCATTCCACAATCAAAACAAACAACCTCCTTATCTTCCTTTCTTATCTCTAAACAGTGCCTTGCAATGTGACCATCCTTTCCACAAGCAAAACAAACAACTTCCTGATCTTCCTTTCTTTTCTCCAAACAATGCCTTGCAATGTGACCATCCTTTCCACATGCATGACAGACAAAGTTTTGAAGAGGTCTCTCACTGTCTTGACAATGTCTAGCAATGTGACCAGCTTTTCCACATGCATAGCAAAGAATAACACCTTCTGAATTTATTCTTGCAAATCTCCTTGGTCCCTGATAGAAACCATTAGGCAATGTAATAGAACATTCTCTCTTGCCAAAGGCAGCAACTGGATGTCTAGATTTGGCAGCTTTCATTTGACTATTTGCATGAACATTATTGTTGTAAAACTGTGTCATTTTAGCAATAATGTCATTATATTCAGATAGTGGTGTCACATGCATTGTCACAGCAGACCGGGTGAGTTTGTCACATTTGTTAATCAAGGCAGACTTGAAAGTGACATCATTCTTAGTAATGTCCGGATTGCCACTGAAAGTTTTAAACATCTCCAATAATCGTTCTGAAAATGCTGCTGGATGTTCCCCTTTCCTCATGTGCATCTCAGATATTTTATCCCAATTAACTGACATCACACCTAAGACTTCAAGCAGTGCCTTTTTCCTCTCTGACTTATTAGCATTTCTGTCCTTTACTTTCTTAGTTAAGGCTCCAGACAAAGTGTCAGGCAGGCACATTCTTAACAAAACGCATGCATCACCATCTGTTAAATTGTAAACTTCAGCATATTCCTCCAAGTTTTTTAGAAAATCTAATGGATCTTGTTTGGCAGGATCAAATTTCCCAATATTCTTGATCACAGCATCTAGTTCAGTTGGATTAAATCCTCGGACTATGGTAGTGGTCATTGGTTCCTCCCTTCCTTCTCTAGCAGGCGTAGTCGTAGTAGCATGGACTGGTGCTATCGGAAATCTAACTCTACAGTCAGAGTATTGGCTACTGAATGACTGATAATCTTTTTCCAAACCCTCAGTCCTGTCTTCCTGTAAATCTGGCATCTCTGGAACTGGGTTACACAACGTGACACCTAACAATGTCTTACCAGGGTTTTTCTCAGTTGTGCCATTCTTTATCATAAACTGACAAGTCGCCTTCGCTTCCTCCAAATTTTTAGACAATGTTTCCACTGATGATTTAAGCATACTATTGTTAGTTCTAAGAAGTGAAATCTCATTCTGCATCTTGATCTTTTCTTTCCATATCATTTCACTAGCAAGGTAATTTTTTGTAGAAATTACCCCAACACTGAGTCGCTCATTTTCAGCCTCTAACTCATCTACTCTCCTCCTAGTTACTTTGTATGAAGCAAAAAGTGCTTGAAGCGCATTAGCAATTTTCCCATTTTTGTTCTTAGGCATTTTGGGATCATTTTCAAATTTAGAGATAGCCCACTTGTACGGTTTATCAACAATATTCTCTATTCCGTCAAACATTCCCTGAGAACCGTGTTTAGCGATGTATTTAACAATAATTTCTTCCATTTTCAAAAGTCTTATCAAGCTTTAAAATATCTCGTGATCTAATAGTTATTCACAAAGTCTGATTTAAATGACTACACGTTATCTAGTTCCTTTAAGATATCCGTTAGTCTAATTATTCACAGCTCCAGTACTTCGGACACAAATGATCAAAATAGCCACACTACCTGAGGCTTCTAAACTTAACCACAGCCACAATCCATTGGTCCTTAAATTTCGTTACACAAAACAGTTAAGAAATGCAACACTGTCACAGTACGTCGGACAAAACCACACAATGTCTGGTTTTATGTTATATTCTTAAAACAACTTGGCCACAGTACGTCAGGCTTAAACAATATCAAAAAAAATTAACACTGTCACAGTACGTCGGACACAACCACACTACGTCGGGTTTTTATGTTATTTTCTTAAAACAGCTTGCTTATCAGTACTTCGGGTTCAAACTATATTTATGAATTTTAAAACAATGCCACAGTACGTCGGGCAAAACCACACTGCTTCGGGTTCTTTGTTTTAAACTTCACAAAGTCACGGCACATCAGACTCACTAGTCTAGCCTATGCTATAACACACAATAGTTGTGAAATAATTCTGTGACCACACTGCGTCGGGTCTATTCAATTACTTTAGAATTTCCTCAGAATTATTACAACTTCACAATCGGTTTCAAGTAGGCTAGAAACATACACATTTGTTTCAGTTACTTTAGAAACAACCAATCTGAAATAACTCTGTCACCACACTACTTCGGGTTTATTCAAATACTTTAGAATCTTAACAGAATTATAAGAGACCAACACCAAATTTCAGTTACTTTAGAAACTTTACACTTAAGCACTTTGTTTCAATTACTTTAGAAACAACAATTCCAATACAAGTCTGTCACCACACTGCTTCGGGCTTATTCAGTTACGTTACAATCTTTAACAAAATTGTACGGAATAGGCTTAAAACTCCTCCTGCTAATACTGAATAAACCAAATTCGATCTCTTCTGTCCTTAATTTTTCTTTTCTAGATTTTTTTTAAACCGAGGAATTCCTTGACAAAAACAGCATAAATGAAAGAAAACAGCTTTTTCTTACCTTTTCCCTTTTTTGTTGGAAATCCGTCGACTCCTGGCTGGCTCGCCAATGTAAGAAAAAATGAAGTGGACGTCGAAGATCTCAAAAAATGAAGTTTATTACAGCATAGTAGTGGCAAGGTACACGAAGCACCTTGGGTTCACCGGCGTCAGAATGAACCCCGAGCATACCCCATCCTAAACCTTTTATCCTGGTCTTAATGTAAATGAAGTTGCTCTTCTTGCAACAGCTGTGGTCTGTATGTTAATGAAATTGAGACACCCCATGGTCCCTAGTGTCCCACAGAAGGTTCTCTGTTATTCTTTCAAATAAGAACAGCCAAAGGTTAAAGTGATAAGATTGTTTGAAGTCCCTTTAATCAAGATGGTTCTCGATTGCCCTCAGTCACTCCCAAGCTATAGGTGACACCTGTACCTCTGTGATACTATTTTCATATTACTGAGATTGGATGTAATCGTCTCTATATGATAATTAAGCTCTTTTAAGTGAAGGAACATTTTGATATATATATATTGGAGTTGAAGTGGTTTGGAACAGACCATAATTTCTTATAACAGAGATATCACAAATAGAATATAGACGTTGTTGCAATTCAAAGATACATTATTATGCATTAGTATAGGCATTTGCAGTTCTATTAATGTTACAATAGGACACATATGCTTCCCTATGGTTTACACACACCTCTTAACACAAAAAGGGATATTTTTAGTACAGTTAAGAGTGGCTTTATGGGTAAAAGTCCTTTTCTGTAGGGGGTTTCTGTTTCAAAGTCCAGAGTGTGTTTGTGTGTGTGCGTTGGAATGTTGCGCACCCGTGGTCTCCTTTGCAATAGGGCTGGATGAGCTTGATGGTCAACTTTTATGACCTGCCAATGAGATCGGGTTACGGGATGCGATTCTACTGGGAGAACATTCTTCAAAAATACATTTCAGAGCCAAACACTCGAAGATCATAACTATATGATCAAAACAACATTAATCACACATGCATACAGGAAGTTCAGATACAAGTCTGAGTTACACACATTAAAAGGATGTTAAGTTACACACAACGGATGTTTGTGTGTGTGTGTGTGTGTGTGTATGTACGTGTGTGTGGAGTATCTGGAATGTCACGAGTCTATAAAAGTCACAGGGAGTCCATGCTGAAATGGGGGTTTTAGAGGGGATTCTCCAAAACAGGGTTCCCTATGTGACTCAAATGTCCCTCTGGGGAGCCACAAAGATGCAATTTTGACCGTTCAAGCAGACTCAGAGGCGCCATGAACAAACTCGTTGTCTAAGGAGACAACGAAGGATGTGTTTGGAGATCAGGATTTACTAATTTGAACAGCATGTGACCGTATGTCATAGTCATTGTCGTTACAACTATAAAAGAACCAGTGTCCAGTGGAGGAATGTCTCACAAATTTTCCCATGACATTTGCAAAATGGCTTTGTCTTGCAGAGAAGGTACCTCCAAGATCCATGAAAATCTTCTGAATTACTTTGAAAGTATACTTCAGTTCTTCTGGATAATCCATATTCAGTGCATTCATGATTCCGAACAAGCGTATACTGCTGGTAGATCTGTAATGTCCTCAAGAACAATGGCCTCTTCCAGTATTAGTTGGTCAGAGTTGGTAGTGATGTAACGGCGGAGCAGATTTTCCGTTACATCGGCGAAGATTCCATCTTCGGCCACAGTAAGGATTCCGATCTCTACATCTTTGGTGCCGTGGTCTAAAGGATCAGTATCCTGGGAGAATAATTCATGAGATAGGGGTATTAATTGAAGTGTAAATTTAAAAATAATAACAACAACAACATTATTATTATTGATGTTGTTGTGTAAATAACCTGAATACATGTAAAACATAAATAGTTTAAAATATGACCAAGAAATGAAAATGAAAATGGTAATTTACCAGACGCATCCTGAGTAAACTTGTAGAGTTTTCATGCTGGAAAAGTGGCAATCCCTCAAGATCTGTTGTTTTCTGACGTGTGGTAATGTCACTCACCTAAAAAGAAAGGAAAAAATATATATATATAAATATTTTTAAATCTGCACATTTACATTTACATTTAGTCATTTAGCAGACTTACAAATTGGGACTAAATTAAGCAAGTCATCGTAAAGAGGCAACAAAAAAACAACGCAAGAAGTGCTCAAAATACGAAGTTCAGGCATTATTCAGAATAGCATAAGCCCGATAAGCGAGAATTTACAGGAAAATATATATATATATATGAAGAGTTCAGATGCAAAAGCCTCTAAATCCGTCAGACTTGTTTTCTTTAAATTAGCATTTTTTATCAGGATCTTATGTTCACATCCAGTAGTTTCATTTTAAAGGTACTGATAAGGTCATTAGTCAGTGAATAAAATAACTTTTTTTCAAAAATGTCACTTTAGTCAATTCAGTGATTTTTAACAAATTAGATTTTCTTTTGCGTCAAAAACAGCTAAATCCACTTGTGCTTTTTTCGCAAAAACCTCTAAATCCACCTCTTTGGGACACGACATAGTAAATAGCTGGAAAATCACAAAAAAATTAACTAGAAACACTGAAAAATATTAGAGCACAATCATTTCAAAACTAAACAGTAGACAAACCTCTTTACAGGGGGGTTGAATGAGATCTGCAATTATTTGCAAATCCCACCCCATTTCTCTGCAGTCACCTTTTTGCCCTGTCTGAATAAAGACAAAAGCAGATTCACAGAGTATAACCACACTGGCAAAAAAAATTGGCGATTCAAATAGTTTATTGTATAATCAAGTAGAACAGAGCAACATTCTTAAACATCAATATCTGTGCATATAGTATTTTGTTTAAGAAGCTTATAAGACTTAAGTAGTGTAAAGTAATATAATGTATATCTCAAATATAAAAAATTCAGTGCACAAAACAGGTATTCTAAATTTAATAAAACATTTGAAAATCCTAAACAATTCCAATATGTTCCAATATAAACTGCATATAAGATTCATGAAAAGATTCATTGTATGTAATAAAATAATTCATGAAATGTAACGCGACATTAAGATAACAATAAATAACAAGAGAACTTGACCTCTTTGTGAATTACAAATATCTTACAATAGCTTACACTAGCAAATAAAACACAGGCAGTACTGTGGAAAAAAAGGACATCTCTCAGACACTTTTAGGTGCTGTCATTCATTCATCCTCAAGGTCTTGTTCAATGTCCTTGCCACCATCACTTGCCAGGACTTTTTCATAGAACTCTTGCACAGCTTTTGGTGCTCCCAACTCACTCAGCAGCTTCAAGACATCAGTCCTCTTTGCTTCCTTGACGCAGTTCACATCCGGAAGAGGAGCCGGCTTGAACTGAAACCACTTCTTACCCCGCTTCAGCACAGAGTGCTGGCAAAATTCACCAGCAAACGCAGGCTTAAGCCCCAGCTTATCTCCAGAGATTTGCAGCACTCTTGCTTCACTTATTTTGAATGATCTCTGAGTTGTTGTGAACCTGGCTGCTGCTTCTTTGAAGTCATAACACTGCCATTCCTTTCCATATTGATAGACAGTGCCATGCTTCAGCAAAATGTTGTTATACTCTTCCGGCAACAGAATAGTTGTATGCTTCCGGATATCTTGCTCAATCCTTCCAAACACTCTGTCAGCCGGAAGGAAACTGTGCCCTCGGATAGGAAAGAAGTAAGTGATGTTGAGCTGAGGGTACAGCTGAGAACGCAGGGCAAACAACATTGACAGAACATTAATGTTTTTATTCTGGCCGTAGCAAGAGTCTGAGAACAGGCGGAGGCTCTGACACTGGCGCAGATCAACTCTAGCCACTGAGGTGAAGTAATGATGTAGAGCTGAGGCGACAATGTTACTATCCTTTGAGTTCTCATATTCTAGCCAGGTGTACAGATTTATCTCATTCCGACTCTGGGGTTCTCCTCTGCCACGGTGACGAACCACACCGAATACATAAAAGTATACCTGCCGTGAGTAATACGTTTGACAGATGGCAGACCTAGGAAGGACCAGGTTCTCCATTATATCAAAGCAGACCGTGAATGTGTCACCCACGTCATTTAGTGTGTCATAAAACTGACGAGCTCGGCGACGGTGAAGTGTGTAAAGAAGAATCTTGTTCCGCTTCTCTTCTGCAGTCAGATCAGGATCATTGATTGCAATGCGGAATTTGACACACGAAGAGCACACATCTTTGGCAGGATGACCAAAAGCCAGGTTGAAGTCATACACAAAGATGCTCCAGTATAGTGAGTAGGAAACTTGTTGATGATTCTGCTCAAGAAACAGCTGATGCATTTTTGCCACACTCAAGTCACTCGGCAGGAACTTTCTCCCAGGTGCACCACGGCGGGCATAGTGGCTTGCTCTACAATTAAAAGACTGTATGTGCTTTCGAACCATGTCCTTCTTTGCAGTTTGCTCTTCAATTTCCCTGGCACCACCACGATTTTCAGGACGTGCTTTGCCGTTCTCAAGCCAGTACTTTGCAATACTTTGAACTCTGTCTTTCTTGACACCTAAAATGAAAATAAAAATGAAACCAATCATGCAGCCATATTACCCATATTACACACAATTTAAAAACATGAATTGACAGTTATACATTTTTTTTGCAAAGGTCTACTCATATTAAATGCTCTACTCTTTTGCAATAATAATATGTGCAATATCACTTATATTTATTTGATTCCACCCATCTGAGTCTATCCCTATAAATTATTCCATCTATAGCTCACCTGCACATACAATTTTTGTCTATTTTTTTTTGCTTGTTTGTTTATTTATACATATGTATTTTATATGTGTGTGTATTTTTATTCACTTATTTTTATTTTTCATTCTCTGTGTGTTGTTGTCTCTGTTTACTGGAAGCTTCTGTCACCAGAACAAATTCCTTGTACATGCAAACATACTTAATAAAGCTCTTTCTGATTCTGTTATTGTTTTTAACAAATTTAGGAAGCCTCTGACCATCACTGATAATATTTTAAGTAAGATGTATGTCCATTAATACCGCAGAGATGCATTACCAGATAATAACTAACTGTTGAAAAATTAGCCTGTGTACTGAGCACGTACTAGAGGAAGATAACTGGATAAACATGGCTTTGACGACGTCAAACAACAAATTTGAAAAAATTAAAACACTAAAAATAATAAAAATACTTTTTACTAATGCAAAAATAGAAACTTTTGATGAGGAAATCTTTGTACTTACAGAAAATGCTCAGGAATGAAGCATGGCAGACGGGAACTTTCGTTTTATCTTCTTTCAAAACGGCATACTTGATCGATACATCTCTGTGTCTTCTCTTCTCTTCAGCCTCCACTTGTTGTCTCCTCCGTTTACATGGCATAGCCTCCATATGAGACAGGAGAATGGCATCTTGTTTGACTTTGTCGTTGGTGAAAAAGAGCTGTTGTTTGATGTATAATAAATCAGATTCGTTCAGAGTTACAGCACGACACCAGGAACTGTTATGGGTGCATGCTACACTTGCAACCAAGTCATTTCCACTGTACCGATTTTCTTTTGCCTTGTAACGGGAAGAGTTTTGAGGTAAACGACGTTTTCTTCTGCCATTTGATGTCAGTAGGACAGGCTCATCCATTTCATCGTACTCCATCTTTAAAATGTAAAAAATCTGAATCTAAAACCAAAACAATCTCCTCAGCCGTCTCAAAAAATCTCTCTCCTCAGCGCGCCGCTCTATTGAAACAGCCTGTACTGATTCGCGCCTTCTGATTGGTTCTCGGGACGTAGCGGCTTTTGCTGCCAAAGGGAAGTGGCGTTTAGAGGCTTTTGCCAACAAACTGATATTTCTGAATGGGCTGAGGCTGAGATTTAGACGATTTGAAGCAAATATATTTGTTGAACGTGTACTATGTTCACATAGCTTTCACTCAATGTCATTATCTCATTTTTGACGGAGGTGGCGTTTAGAGGCTTTTGCATCTGAACTCTTCATATACTCTTTTTCTTTTTTTTCTTTTTTTTATGAGGTTAAGTGCTCACGGAAGAGAAGAGTTTTCAGCTCTTTTTTGAATGTTGTCATGGATTCTGCATTCCGGATGCCGGTGGGGAGATCATTCCACCAGCATGGAACTGTGAATGAGAATGTTCTGGAAAGTGATTTTTTGGCTCTCTGTGATGGGACCACGAGACGTCGCTCGTTGACCGACCGAAGGCTTCTGGTAGGGATGTAGACTTGTAGGAGTGAGTGAAAGTAGGAGGGAGCTGAGCCTGTGACAGATCTGTAAGCAAGCGTCAGTGCCTTGAACTTGATGCGAGCAGAGAGATGCACATGCACTATGACCTTAACTCTTAATAATTTAATATAGGGATATCTACTGCTTTGGGAGTTAAAGGTACAGCACACCCAAAAATGATAATTCTGTCATCTTTTACTCTTCCTCATGTAATTCCAAATCCATATGACTTGGTCCATAACAAAGATTTTTTTAAAGAATGTACAGATTTACATAGTGGCATTGAAAAAGATGTAAAATCATAAAATTTGTCAACAAAACATGCAGTTTCCCAATTGACAACTGAATGAAAAAAAGACTGATGTCATAATTAAGTTTATGAAATTGATAACTGATATTATAAAGTTATTTACTGACTATTTTCCTCTCTATATGTGTTCATTCAAAGTAGATTCTCATGGTCGACGTTACAGATACACGAAAATTGCATGGAGATCTGTAAAAAATGAGTCAATTGGAATCACCACAAAGTTTTACTACTAAAAGTATTCCTAAAATGTTCTAAAGAAATAATAATTAATAATAATCTTTAGAAATAATAATTAAAATAATAATGAATATTGACAGTTGCTATTAAATGGTTTACCTCATCCTTTAGAAAAAGTGCAGGTGGCAGGCCATCTCTCTCTGGACTCCTCAACTAGTGTAAATACATAATGAGCAAACATCTAATTTGATATGACAAAACATACAGTTGATTATAAAAATGATAAATACCAGACATGTTCAAGTCCCTAAAGGCCAAGTCAAGTCTTAGTTTGTACCTTTTTTTTAACAATATTTCTTTCAGCTAACCTAGTAATTAACAGTGTTTTGAACTTTCAAAACGGATTTCAACTTCAAAAATGTCTAATATAGCACATCAATTATTACTTAAATCATTAATGAATTAATTTAAAATAAAATTGTATTCAAAATAAAAAAATATATTATTTTTAAAATACATAACATTATGCCATTTGGAATGCAGGGAGAGTCACCACGAGAAAAAAAAACTAAACGTGTTGTGTATTTTGACCTATTTGAGCTGCCGTAGTTTGCTGTAGTTCTAGGCAGTGATGGGTAATGTAGTCTTCCAGAGAGCGCGGGCGGTAACAATCCCCTTGTATAAACAAGCGATACAGTAAACAACACAAAGAGCAATATTCCCGTCAGTGTGTCGTTAATACATACCAGTGACTGGATTGAATAGGCAGGATAACATCAGCATTGGCAAAAGCACCCAAAAGTGCGCGAAATCGGCAGTACTGGTGAATTACATCAGGCCATCAGTTTTTGGAAGAGCACAATACATCATATATGACAAATAACATACAGTCGATTATAAAAATGATTTATACATACCAGTGATTCTGCAGAAACGCTGAATTGAAGGCAGCACTTCGCTGCCGACTTCTCACCCGTCTATGCTTCTCACCAGCCTGCAGACCGAGACCTAACCGCCGAGTAGCTGAAGTCTCAAACTGCGCATGCGTTCAGGGTTCAAACTGCGCACGCGCTAACAAAAAACGCGGACTTCAATGAAAACTAAAACGATTTAGTTTGAACAACAAAACATTGTACGTTTTCATAATTTAAGTAGTGATGGGCGATACTGCAAATTTCGGTATCGATCCGATACCAAGTAAATACAGGGCCAGTATCACCGATATCGATACCGATACCAATACTTTTTCATTTTAAAAGCATGCACTTGAACTTGTATGTACTTTCCTGTGCTAGAGCAGTGTGTCATGATTTATGAGGTGAATGCATCATTAATATGCTAAATCTGAATACGTTTTCATGACTACTAAATATTTTGTGATTTGTGCTCTCAACTCGCCTGTAATTAGTCAGTGACTTTTACAAAACTACCCTAATTATAGTACTAGCCTACTACTAGCCTACTAGTACTAGCCTACTGTTCAAAAGTTTGGGGTCTGTAAGATTTTTAATTCTCTTCTGCATTTATTTTATCAAAAATACAGTAAAAACTATAATATTACAATTTAACATAGGCTATCTGTTTTCTGTGTCATAGTAAACTGTAATTTATTCTTGTGATCAAAGCTGAATTTTCGGCATCATTACTCCAGTCATGATGATAATTCATTTTAATATGCTGATTTTCTGCTCAGTAAACATTTCTTATATTATCAATGTTGAAAACAGTTTCATATTTTTGTGGAAACCATGATACATTTTATGCAGAATTATTTGATGAACAAAGTTGAAAGAACAGCATTTATAAGTAGATTTTTTTTTTAACAGTGTAAAACCCTTGACTGTCACTTTTGATCAATTTAATGCATCGATCCTTGTTGAATAAAAATATTAATATCATTAAAAAATTTTTACTGACGTCAACATTTTGAACCGTTATGTACACTTTTGGATAGTTTATTGCGAAATAACTCCCGATTGTTTCTCTGTCATCTAAGCAAGGCTTCGTTTCCCAAACGCACTGGTCCTGAGAGCGAACTCAGCGAAGCACCAGCAACGAACTGTGATTGATTGGTTTCGTCTTGTATCCAGATGACTAGGAGAAAAAGTTCTATCCTACACAATTATCCGCTAACATTCGCTTATTTTTCCACGTAGGTTATTTTTCGCACTGAATTGCGTGCTAAATTAATAAAAAAAATATTGGTAAAAAACACACATTTGGATCGATATTTTTATGTGAGGATCGATCCTTTTCGATACCACGTCAGTATCGAAAGTATCGATACTTCAGGATCGATCCGCCCACCCCTAAATTTAAGTAACGAATTTGTTGAATCAACTTAGTATGATGCATGAACACTTCCAATAAAAATATCTCAGTTCATTTGACTGTTTTATGTTTATTTGGAGAACTTTCAGTAAGTTGGCTTTTTTACAGTGTTGGATCAGAACATTCAGAATATTATCCAGTTCCATCTGGTTGAAGATCGGAGTCACGGGTATTGAGACGAGTTTGCTGAGGATGAGTGCCGATGACTGTCGTGTCATGTCGTCTTCACAGAGGAGAGTCTAGTTGACAATCTCTGCTGACACTTCAGGGATGCGCTGTGGTCGTGTCCAGGCGCAGGTCCACCATCTGATCTGGATACGGCCCGGATCCGGCTCGCTACAGAATTCATAATGTTTTAGAGGACGCGGGTTCCATGACATCACGTACAATAGAAGTCCCATTTCATTGGCTCGGCGCCAACCAATAAAACAGCTCATTTGAACACCCCATTGAACACAGCTCATTTGTGGATCCATTCTGAAAACAAAAACTCAAAGTTCAAGTTCCTCCTCATTGAAACGCCTCAGAAGACTCGACGGTGAAACTGAATGACGGAAAAGACGGCGTGAGCAGTGACGTCATCGGCCTCCAACGGTAGATGATCAAAGACGCGCCAAATACTGTTCAGAATGACAAAACACCTATAAACATCAACTTAATCAGGTAACACTTTAGAATAAGGTTCATTCGTTAATGAAGATCTACACAGGAACAAATGAGCAACACAATATTAACAATCTAGTTACTACTAATAACTAACAAGAAACTCTGATCAACGAATTAGTAAGTAATAGCACACAGATGAAAGTGGTATAGTTCACTATTAACTAGTCAATAACTACTATTTTTTAATGCTTCCCAGAGAACTACTGAACAAGTTTCATAATTCATGCAAAACTAATCAATAACTAATGCAGGACAAATGACTAGCACTACATTAACATTTTAACTGCTATTGTAAACGAATACACAAGGTTATTTACATTATCAATATTTAATAGCATAGCAGACTTATGATTTGAGAAAGCTTTCAGTAATTAGCCTATGCTGTCATATAGCAATAATCATATATATATATATATATGTATATATGTGTGTGTGTGTGTGTGTGTGTGTGTGTGTGTGTGTGTGTGTGTGTGTGTGTGTGTGTGTGTGTGTAAATCTTGTGAATGATTAGAAGAATCTACACTTTAATGGCTTTTCATTAGTAACTACTGTAAGAATCATGGTAACTAACTAGTAATGACTCAAGTGTTACTGCATACTTCTAGGGGAATTACTAATTATTTGGATCCGTATTATAAAGTGAAGATCCGTCTCAATTTTATATAAAATGTCAAAAATCTAAAAAGTTCTAGAAAAAAAATCTAGTGAGCATCAGCATGTTCTTCAGCATGAAGAATGAATGAGGAATAAAGAATAAACACCAACCTCTTTGTTCTTCAGTATCATGATGTTTCATTCTGCAGGTTCTGGATCACTGGTGTTCTCTCCGTCCTCTCCTTCCAGATGCTTTCTGGTACTCAGGCTAATCACATGTAAATAAATAAATAAATAAATAAATAAAGGATTAGATCACATAATCCAGATTTGCTGACAGACTGAATCTCGTCGCAGTGTGAACACTTGTAAGGTTTTTCTCCAGTGTGAATTGCCTGGTGCAGTTTTAAACTTGAATGCAATTTTTTTGTAGTTCTTATTTTTTATAAAAAAATAACTAATTGTCAACCCCTAGTTTCACGAGTTTTTGTTCACAAAATCTTGATATTAAGTTTTAGGGTGATATAACTATATACAGACCCTTTCCAAAAAATTTGAATATCATGGAAAAGTTTATTTATTTCCATAATTCCATTCAAAACGTTAAACTTAATAGATTATAGATTCAGGGCCCACAACTTGAACGATTTCAAGTATTTAGTTGTTTATTTGTACATAATTTGGGCTTCCAGCTCATAAAACCCACGAAAACAGGATTTCAAAAAATTTGAATATTACATGAAATCACACAGTAATTACACAGTGAAACCATGGTCATTGAACCAGGTTTTGGTTATTTTGGCAGTGTGGGCAGGTGCAAATCCTGCTGGAAAATGAAGGAAGCATCTCCATAAAGCTTGTCTGCTGAAGGAAGCATGAAGATCTGAAAATGTCCTGGTAGACGGCTGCGTTGAGTGGACAGCACAGTGGACCAACACCAGCCGATGACACGGCTCCCCAAACCAACACAGACTGTGGAAACTTCACACTGGACTTCAAGCATCTTGGATTGTGTGCCTCTCCATTCTTCCTCCAGACTCTGGGACCTTGGTTTCCAAATGAGATGCAAAATTTGCTCTCCTCAGAAAAGAGGACTTTGGTCCACTGTGCTTTATTAAATCCAGAGTCAACGCAGCCGTCTACCAGGACATTTTCAGAGCACTTCATGCTTCCTTCATTTTCCAGCAGGATTTGCACCTGCCCACACTGCCAAAAGAACCAAAACCTGGTTCAATGACCATGGTATCACTGTGTAATTACTGTGTGATTTCATGTAATATTAAATTTTTTTTAAATCCTGTTTTCGTGGGTTTTATGAGCTGGAAGCCCAAATTATGTACAAATAAACAACCAAATACTTGAAATCGTTTAAGTTGTGGGCCCTGAATCTATAATCTATGGAAGTTTAACGTTTTGAATGGAATTGTGGAAATAAATAAACTTTTCCATGATATTCTAATTTTTTGGAAAGGGTCTGTATTGCCAAGTTGACCAAAGAGGAGTTTATTTACATTCATGTTAATATTACGTTGTCAGATTTGTGACATTACTTTTTATGTAATGCTAAAACACTGCAGGTCACTTTCAGAAGTTGTAGTGAGGCTTTCTTTTCCAAAAAGAATGTGAAGCATTTATACTATATTGGCAAAAGTTTTGGGACGTCTGCCTTTACATGCACGTGAATTTTAAGGATATCCCACTCTTAATCCATAGGGTTTAATATGGAGTTGGCCCGTCTTTTGCAGCTATAACAGCTTCAACTCTTCTAGGAAGGCTTTCCACAAGATTTAGAAGTGTGTTTATTGGAATTTTGGACCATTCTTCTAGAAGCGCATTAGTGAGGTAAGGC
Organism: Leuciscus leuciscus; assembly: GCF_965113295.1. Classification (NCBI taxonomy): domain Eukaryota; kingdom Metazoa; phylum Chordata; class Actinopteri; order Cypriniformes; family Leuciscidae; genus Leuciscus; species Leuciscus leuciscus. The sequence goes on along the minus strand of NC_138725.1, from coordinate 21,126,689 downwards.
ACTGATGTTGGACGAGAAGGCCTGGCTCGCAGTCTTCGCTCTAATTCATCCCAAAGGTGTTTTATCAGGTTGAGGTCAGGACTCTCTGCAGGCCAGTCCAGTTCCTCCACACCAAACTCTCTCATGTATGTCTTTATAGACCTTGCTTTGTGCGCTGGTGCGCAGTCATGTTGGAACAGGAACATCCCCAAACTGTTCCCACAAAGCTGGGAGTATGAAATTGTCGGTAATATCTTTATTTGATGAAGAATTAAGAGTTCCTTTCACTGGAACTAAGGGGCCAAGCCCAACCCCTGAAAAACAACCCCACACCATAATCCCCCCTCCACCAAACTTTACACTTGGCACAATGCAGTCAGGCAAGTACCATTCTACTGGCAACCGCCAAACCCAGACTCGTCCAATGGATATCCAGACAGAGAAGCGTGACTCGTCACTCCAGAGAACACATCTCCACTGCTCTATAGTCCAGTGGCATCCCACACTTTTCATTGCGCTTGGTGATGTAAGGCTTGAATGCAGAGCTCGGCCATGGAAACCCAATCCATGAAGCTCTACGCACTGTTCTTGAGCCAATCTAAAGGCCACACAAAGTTTGGAGGTCTGTATTGACTTTCGTGGCCTACCACTTCATGGCTGAGTTGCTATTGTTCCCAATTGCTTCCACTTTGTTATAATACCACTAACAGTTGACCGTGGAATATTTAGTAGTGAGGAAATGTCACGAATGGACTTTTTGCACAAATGGCAACCTATCACGGTACCACGCTTGAATTCACTGAGCTCCTGAGAGCGACCCATTCTTTCACAGATGTTTGTAGAAGCGTCTGCATGCCTAGTGCTTGATTTTATACAACTGTGGCCATGGAAGTGATTAAAACACCTGAATTCAATGATTTGGAGGGGTGTCCCAATACTTTTGGCAATATAGTGTATATGTGTTATATCATTTTCAGCTTTTAAATATTTTTGAATATAATTTTAACTCATTTTACACACTTAAAGCAATACCGTATAGCATATTGAATATCACATTATTTAACAAGGTATTGTATATCGCACTTTGTTTTAAAATCACACAGCCCTATGTTAGATCAACCAACAAAATGTCATGATGCTCATCCTAGCTGATAAGAAACTAACTTACACAGAACAGACTGAGTTTCTCAGCACATAAAAATGAACAACTTGCCGTGATCTCAGACTGCGGTGATGTGGTTTCTCCACTGCATGGATCTTCATGTGTCGCTTCAGTTGAGTTATAAAAGAAAAACTCATTCCACACTGATCACACGTGTGCGGCTTCTCTCTGCTGTGGATCCTCTCATGTATTTTTAGATATGATGACTGATTGAATCTCTTGTCACAGTGTGAACACTTGTAAGGTTTTTCTCCAGTGTGGATCATCTGGTGCAGTTTTAAATTTTGTGCTGAAGAAAAAGTCTTCTCACACTCAAAGCACATATGAACTCCTACACCAGTATGGATTCTTTGATGTACTTGTAAATTATACAGCAGTGAAAAACTCTTTCCACATTCAGAACATGAGTGAGACTTCTTCTTCACATGAACCCTCAGGTGTGCCTTCAGGTTTGATGCCCTAAGAAATGATTTTTCACACTGATCACATGTGAAAGTTTTCTCTCCGATGTGGATCCTCATGTGAACATTAAGGTGTCCTGATTGTGCGAAACTCTTCCCACATTGATCACATGTGTGAGGCTTCTCTCCAGTGTGGATCATCATATGTCGACTAAGATTTGGTTTTTGTGTGAAACTCTTCCCGCACTGATCACAAGTGAACGGCTTCTCTCCAGTGTGAACTCTCATGTGAAGCTCAAGATTACGTGTGTTTGTGAAACTCTTCCCACACTGAGCGCAGGGGAGCGGCTTCTCTCCAGTGTGGATCCTCATGTGAATCTCTAGACTATCTTTCCATGAGTAACTCTTCCCGCACCGATCACATGAGAACGGCTTCTCTCCAGTGTGAACTCTCATGTGACTCTCTAGATTATCTTTCCTTGAGGAACTTTTCCCGCACCGATCACATGAGAACGGCTTCTCTCCAGTATGAACTCTCATGTGACGGTCAAGATCACATGTGTTTGTGAAACTCTTTCCACACTGAGTGCAGGTGAAAGATTTCTTTGCTCTTCTTTTCTTTAAAAATGTCTTTTTAGTCTTTGAGCGACTCAAAGGTTTTTCTCCAGGTTTGACATGATGTTCCTCCTTCACTTCACTCAGTTCTTCACTCTCCTCCTTCACTTCACTCAGTTCTTCACTCTCCTCCTTCACTTCACTCAGTTCTTCACTCTCCTCCTTCACTTCACTCAGTTCTTCAATCTCCTCCTTCACTTCCATCAGGTCTGAAATGAAAGAAATTTTTATAATTTTCAGCATATCAAAATAATTAAAAGAGAGAAATATGAAGTGAAAGGACATAAAAGTCTAAGTGGTATTTTTGCTCATACATTCATGAAACATACATAGATCGTAGAAAACGGTACATCATTATTTACAGCAGATTCTCCCGATTAAAATATAATCTATTGCGTTGATCACGAGATATTCCTCACGGAGGAACAGTTTTAAAAATGCCCATTAGGGGTGTCAAGGGCTGAACAAAAAAGGCTTCCGTCGTTCCAAATGCTGTAACTTTTGATTACTTTACGAAATCACCACAAAATCTGATCTGGATGCAGCTCACATGTAGGGGAACTTCACCAAAAAAAGTTTCCTTCCTGAGATATTGCATGTCAATTAAGAATTTAAAATAATAAGAAAAAAATGTTTTTTTTCTTTTATAAGCAGTTTCTCGGGATGAGAATGTCCAAATATGTTTTTTTTTATATATATATGGTCTAAAGGTTTGAAAAGTGTTCTATCAAACAATACGTCCCTTTTGACTCTCCTTGCTTTATCACTCAGACAAAACAATTCTTAAAATGTCTTCAGGGCTTAAACGTCTAAATCATTACCGCTGTGTGGAGATTATGATCACAGACGTTCTGTGTAAACGCACAGATAAAAATAGAGCTTTGTCAGCTTTGTATGGTTGGAAAAATACACACTTTGTATTCTGTTTGTTTCACAGAAGAATAGTTGTACTACATGTTTTTGAACGCACGGTAAAGTGTAACACACTATTTTGTTCAGTGCGTTTTACAAAGAAATGAGTGCCGAGTCTTTATTATAACCAACAGGTAATTCATAATCTAGATAGAAAAAAACATTAATAATTCTTGGCATTAATAATAATTGTTGACACACACACACGTATATAGACATACATTGTAAGAATATGACTAATACTGATAAATAAACACTAGGCCTATGAGGCTAAATGATTAAATATCCCAATTTCCCAAACTAGTTTTTGTTAATACAACATTCGCATGAGCCACCAGTAATTTAAAAATGTATAAAATAACACATTAAGTGGCATTTTGTGGTTATGGAAACACCATTTACCATGATGAATACACAATACTGACAAGAACGGTTAATGAAACATGGAAACTGCTCCTGATGAACAGAATGAACATCATCATACCTGCAAGCAAATCCTTCTCAGCGAACACATGAAGACTGAAGTACCAGTAACGTGATTTTTTGGTATTTTACTTTAATTTCATGTCTTGCTAATTTACAACGTAACGACTATGCATGCTCGTAGTTTCTTTTGCGCATTATATATAGCGAAGCGATATACAGTGCGCAGCGCCACATTTGTGCGTGAGGCTTTATTTCGGTGTACACTTTGGTAGTTCCTATATTGCGCTGGGTTCTCTGAAGTAGTCGTGATTCTCCTCTCACAACATAACATGCTGAAGGGGGTAGGGCTGGGCGATATGGCCAAAAACAATCAGCACGATGATTTTTTATATCGCGTTCTCGAGCCACCAGGCACTGTTTTGTGCAGATGAGTGGACCGGAGAGCATTGAGTGTTTTCTGTTAGAACTGTGTCGTGTTACCCCTAAGTTAATAACTAATGATATCTTTGATTGAGTGAATCAATCAAAACTAACTTTAGTTGGAAAATAACTTTATTCTAGAGCTGCTGTAAAGCCAAAACAACCTCTGTTACTGTAATTTTACTATTATCACTGTAAAGCTGCTTTGAAACCATCTATATTGTTAAATGAAGGTGTATAAATGAAGGGGACTTAACATAAGCACGTAGAATAATGTAGATGGACCTTTTTTCGTAATCTATATTTATACGATTACATAATCGTGACATCCGTAATCATAATTAGAAATTCAATTAATTGTGGTCACTGTTCTTGTTTTTGTGCTGTTGTTGTTGCTGGTCAAGCAAATGTTTGTGCTTTGTTTCTGTTTGATATAATTGTAGGTATATTAAAATACTGATATTGTGGTCTATAACTCCTCCCCGAACATCCCGCTGCCCTGTATCTTGCGCTCTCATTGGCTGTAGGTCATCGCCGATGCCGTTTTCAGTCAGAACACATTCACACAGCAGGATTATGAATCGCCAACAGCTCCAGATATTTAGCATGCCAAATATCTCACGTGCGTCTGCAAATCACCGGCGATTCTCTCAGATCGCATCTTTGATAATTCACACTGCCTGATTGTCAATCACGTGAACGATTTGCCTATGATTTCGGACACTTGTCGGCGATCTCACAAAACCTGTCGGCGGGCGAATATCGGGCCTAAAATCGTCCAGTGTGAACTCAGCATAAGCTACACTGGAGTAGCAATGTTTTTATTCAGGTGGTTTAGAATGTTAGTTTTTTTTCCATGCAAGTGAAATTACAGAATTGAAAACAAGTGTTAATCAGTTTTATAGTTCAGTGATATTGCTGTAATTCTCAAAAACAGAAATAAAACAATAAATAAATAAATAAATAAATATTGGTTCTGTATATCGGTTATAGGGGACATAACCATGCAAATAATCGGTATTGGTTATAAAAAATGATATATAATATAATATTTTTAAAAATCTGTATCGGTCGATCACTCATTATCTGGGCTCTTTCTACTGGCTGATGGGAGGACAATAAAATAATCTCAATCCATTTTCTCCGTTTTTACACAAACTGTTCAGTGTCGATCACATTTATCAAGCCTGTTACCAAAGTAGAGAGAAATGTAAAAAAATTTGGTAACATGGATGCAAAAAAATGTGAACCAGATTTAAATGTAAAATAACAGAGATATAATTATATTTAGTTTGAAAACCTGTTTACCATTTCATAGTTTAACTGTTTATCTAAATGTGATGAAGTGCTTGAATGTTTCTAACATGAATGTTCTTTGGCATCATGAATGAATGGAGAATAAACACCAACCTCTTTGTTCTTCAGGATCTTCAGTGTGTTTCATTCTGCAGGGTTCTGGATCACTCATGTTCTCACTGTCCTCTTTAATAAACTCAGTCTTTGCAGATTTCAGCTCTTCCTGATGCTCTGATGCTCGTCTTCACTTGTAGCTGATGGGAATATTCCAGCATTTATTGGAGAATTGCAGTGGGAGGAGCTTCACTGATGATGTGAGTGATATGGGAGGAGCTTCAATGATGATGTGACTGATGTGGGAGGAGCTTCACTGATGATGAACTATAATGGGAGGAGCTGATCAAGCAAAATCAAAAATATATCAGTTACTGAGTTTGTTTTTATGCTCATGGACAACAGAATATAAATAGTGTAAAATCTTCCATGTATAGGCTAAGCAATGGTAAGAAAAACAGTTACAAGCATAAACAGTAACTCCTCAGTCTGTTGACACCAATGAAATGAGCTTTAAGTGTCAATTTACAGGAGATCTGAAGACATCAGCATAATAAATGAGGTGAAAACAGGAACTATTGTCATGAAATAAAGAGTGTTTTCAGCAGATCTGTTAATATTGATGAGCCTCAGACTATCAACACTCATTCAACAAGCCATTCAGGATCATCAGCAGATCATCTCACTTTATTCTGAGTGTTTGCTGTTAGAAACACATTATTTGAGTCAGGATACATGATAAAAGACTATAAAACTGCTATATTGAAATAGGATACTGCTATTTCTCACAATATGACATGGATAAAACATCAATAATACAAAACAAACACAGACACTTGACAGACACTCAGGTAAATAACTATACCCTACTAAACAATAAAATGTCCATATGAATCTAAATTTGAATAACTACATTCACTGCAATAATGTAATTAGATCATTAACATGTTACAGTTTTGTGCAGAAACTGACAATGATCATAAAACCTTTATTAAAATAAAGAGCACCACAAAACAATAACATTTACTATGTCGAACTGTATTCATTATACGTATATATTATTTTTTACATGTATATTAAATTGTCTCACGTGGCTCCCTATAGGCTCAATGTAAAGTATTTAGCGGTATCCTTTCCAGTTTATTTTACAATGCAAAGTAAAGAAATAGCCTACCAAATTTAACCCAAAGATGTTAAGAGTAAGTTAGAAATAAAACGGCAGCAGCAACACTTGATATCGAGTCCCATTCCCCTCACAGATCTCAAACTTTTACTTTTGTCTTGACATTCAGTAACAGTTCTCACACAAACATCGAGACAATCACACAAACGAACACAACATCGCTCAGGTCTGAATGAACTCCACATATTCTCCTCATGCTCGCTGCTGCTGCACTAAATGTTTATTTCAGTAGGAAGACGCCAGAAAAGACGCACAAGTATGGCTGTGATCGATGAAAACAATACAGAAATGAGCCTGTCGCTTAATCAAACAGTATAATGTGTGTTTGAAAGTTGTGTAAATATGAGAAATATCGTAAACTGCTCTCCTCACCTCAGAAGACTCGACGTTGTGTGTGTGTGTGTGTGTGTGTCAATCCGGAGGGCGCATTTGAAGTGCGATTGCGTCACAGCGGCGCGACGAAGGATGTCCCAATTCAAAGGCTGAACCCTTATTTTGGGGGGGTTTTTTTTTTTTTTTTTTTTTTGTAATAACAATTATTACATGGCTTGGCTGAATTCCAATGTAGAATTATAACAAGTATAACAGACTGTTATACTTGTTATACCTGGTTATACTGGGAAGTATAACAGACCGTTGCCATGAAAAACAGCGCATTGCTATGGACGCGGAACGGACTATTTTCTTTGGCGGAATTTTCTTTTTCCTCCGCTTCGCGTCGGGGTCCTGTTCAGCCTGTCGGGGTTGTTATTCGCTATAACGACCGCCTCTCTATACATTATCCCTTACACAACAAACAACAAATAAGTCTACAACACAAATAACAAACACATAAGTCAATATAATTTAAATTAAAGGAGTCATGACCTGTAATTTTCACTTTTCCACGAGAAAAAAATGTATGTTATGATTGCCTAACGATTATACACTGGCCGGGAAGCCGATATTTAAAAGTGAAGCGTTTGTTTACCCCCTGGGTTCGTCAACCAGCCCACGTGCACGCGCACTCAAATACGTGATGTTAATTTCTGCGCAGACACCGCAGACCTATGCTGCAGGAAGCCCGCCCTGCCCCTCTCCCCCTCATATTCAGTCGAGCGCCGCCATTACTGAATTCCGATTCGAAGTACGCACTCGACCGTGAAAGATGCAGAAACGTGGTGCACACGTGAGTTGCTCTGTTGTTGACTGCCAGAATCAACATGGAAATGCTTTTTCTCTCCCAAGAACGGACCAAGCTATCAGGGACCAGTGGATTAAATTCATTTTTAATGACGCGGTTCCTACAACCCTTCCCACTGGCTTAGGTGTCTGTGCTAAACATTTCACAAAAATTGCGTTGCAATGATAAGATCTTTATTCACGCAATCAACAGACTGTCTGTCATCTGCTCAGTCAGTGCTCATCATGCTGCAACCTTTCATGTGATGGAATAGATTTAAATATAATGCTTTAAACGATACTTTTCACGATTTGTTCATCTCGATAGCTGTAATAGTAAAAACGTAGTAAAAGTTTTCGAGAGAGTTCATGTAATGAACGGGAGGAGTGGCGCAGTGGATAAGACACATGCCTTTGGTGTGAGAGACCCGGGTTCGAATCCACTGTGAGACACCAATGTGTCCCTGAGCAAGACACTTAACCCCTAGTTGCTCCAGAGGCGTGCGACCTCTGACATATATAGCAATTGTAAGTCGCTTCGGATAAAAGCGTCAGCTAAATGAATAAATGTAAATGTAATACTAGCTATTTCATATGCAAGCATGTCAGCCAATCACAGCAGTGGGCGTTTGCACTGCAGTCTCACAGCAGACACGCCCCTTAAAACAGAGCGTTCAAATCTGAGGCTGAAATCAGGCTTGGAAAAATGCAGAGATGGGGGACTCGAGTCAGACTTAAGTCGCAAATTTTAGGACTTGAGACTTGCTTGACAAATATTAATAAAAGACTTGACTTGACTTTGACTTGATATTCATGACTTGAGACTTGACTCGGACTTGAGGTAAATGACTCGAAATAACTTGTCTTTTTAAAAATAAATATCTGTATTTGAACGCACCGCAACAATCACGTGACGCAGCAGGAACGCGCGCTGTGTGAACAAAAGCCGTGATAATGCAGTGTCGTAGTGATGACGCTGAAGCGCAGGATCGTTCGCCAGCTTTGAAACGGTACGTAATGCGCCAGTTTATGATCTAATCAGAGAAGAAGAAAAAAATGCACAAGCGTGGTTTGAGAGAGAGAGAGAGAGAGAGAGAGAGAGAGAGAGAGAGAGAAAAGCTCATAAGCAAACTTAAGACGCTGCTAAGACATTACATGTCTTTAGGGGTTGTGTGTGAACGCAATCTCTGATTCCGGGAAATCACTGGCACTGCCAAACTGGCAGTGTGAATGAACCTAAATCAAACGAACCCGGGTCAAATCTTGGGTCACTTTATCCGTGTATTTTCCGGAATCTCTGTGTTGTCACCTGATTTTAAAATATTAAAGCCATGATGAAATAAAGGCTTTCTATATATTTTTAATAATATTCGAGTGCCTTGGGTTAATGATTTTTTTAATGATCTGAATAATCCCTTACATACAAAAGCACAGAGAAAAAATATTTTCTTGAAAATGAAAATGAAAATCGGGTTAAAATATGTTAAAATATGCCATATTCCAGTTTTTCTTACCTGCATGCATCCCTTTGTACTGTCTAGTTATATGCTACCAATATAGTCTGCTATGATCCCAGGGTTGACTTGAATGTTAAAAGAAATATAACAAAAATGTAACTGTAATTTAATAATAATTAATAATGCATTGGTACAGTCTACCGTTCTCTGGGATTTGTTTTCATGATAATCGAATGTAAAGAGTTTTATCTCTAAAAACTGTTTAGCTTATAACGCTAGTATATAGGGCATAGAGTAAGTAAAAAGAAATCGCTAGTTAATACCACTAAAACTTTGTAAAAAGACACCGACACACAAAGAAAAAAAACATACAGACTTTCAAACCGAACCATGCATACACAAATACACAAAACAAAAATTCAAACTTGCAAGCACAACCATGCACACATGCAAACAAACAATACACTCTTCACTCATACACACGCACACACATTCACTCACAAATATTAATGAATCAATCACACTCAATCAAATCACCTCTCTCTCTCTCTCTCTCTCTCTCTCTCTCTCTCTCACACACACACACACACGCACACACACACACACACACACACACACACACACACACACACACACACACACACACACACACACACACACACACACACACACACACAGTCAAACACAACCATGGACATGCAAACAATACACTTTTCACACATACACATGCACACACATTCATTCACAAATATTAATAAATCACTCACTCACACAGATTAATAATGTACAATAGTCAATCCACCTGATTGACTGGTGTAAGTTTTGTGTCAATTCAATTATTACTGTTTTTTTCTTGTTATTCTTTTGTTAAAAAGGAAAGATCTAACTTGTTGGGATGTGTTCATGTTCCATAAAGGGGATGCCAGTTTGAAGAATGCCATTTGGTGGCATAGGAACCATTATACTTGAATTGTGAATTGTTTAATACCTTTTAATGGTCTTCTGCAATGTTTGAGGCATATTTATTTTTCATGCTTTAATGTTGGCCTAATTTCAGTTACATTTACATTTTAGGCTATGTAGTTTGAAATTTTTAAATCTTTATTATTTTATTATTTTTTATTGAAGTAACCACTCAGCTGTATGTGGAAATGCATATTTAAAAAAAAATGTTGCAAATAAAACCATAGTCCACAGCTTATGTAGTTTTAACTTATTTTAATATATAAATTCAGTGAAATCATCAAACGTTTGTATGACTTGCCAGTGACTTGTGACCCAAGCTACGACTTGACTTGACTTGCTTGACATAAAGCAGTGACTTGACTTGACTTGACTTGCTTTTCACAAAATTGACTCGGACTTGCTTGAGACTTGAAGGTTAAGACTTGAGACTTGCTTGTGACTTGCACATGTGTGACTTACTCCCACCTCTGGAAAAATGGCTTTTATTTATAAATTATGACAATTTTTGATGTAAAAATCATACTAACATTATAAGGGCACCCCAGGCAACATTATAAAATAATAAAACAATCCAGTTCATGACTCCTTTAAGTAAACACCTTTTGTGCTGATCTTTAGTAAGAGTCGAATGCTTTATAAAAATCAAAGAATAGTATAAACCCATTATCATTAATCAGTTCTGAATATCATCCAAAACTTAAACCTTGTGTTAGTGTGGGTGGAAGAGACGGTCTCTCAATGCTTTTCAACATACACCTCTACTAGAAAAGAGCTCTTTGGAAAAAAAACTGTTGAAATTTTCAGACGATTAATTGCATCCGTCGATTCAGAAATTGCAGTAGGTTTATCACAAGTGTCCTTTTCAGGTTTATCAATGGGTTTAATTTGCAACAATTTCAAAAAGCATCATCTGTCACTTGTGAGTAGAGGTATACACATTCTTATAAAATTCACTACAGTACTGAAATATTACTGTATGATCTTTAATAAATGAAACTACGAATACATACAACAACATAAGACACCAAAGAATACACAGAATAATCAAAAAAAAAGAAAGAAAGAGAGAGAAGATCAAAGAATGGCAAATATCACAAACAGTTAACCTTAAGGCAGGGGCAAACAATCTTAAACGCATCTAAATGCTGAGCGAGAATGTGTGTGTGTGTGTGTGTGTGAGAGAGAGAGAGAGAGTGTCTGTAGATCCTCGATGTGGTTCGTGAGCTTGCAGCCTTATTTTGGCTCTTCCGGAGAGTGCGTCGTTCCTTTATCTCCTTTAAATGACCTAATTAGCATGTTTTATGGTGGTATACAAATTTTATGGTCATTTTTATTCCAAAGGATGGTAAACATAGTATAATACATTTTATCGTAACTTACTACACATCGTTAATTAAGGTGTAACTAGAGGATTATTTCGATACCATGGAAGGTATGGTTATTAATATGGAAGATATTAAAGCAGATATACATTCTTATACTTGAATATAAGCACTTAGACTTTGACTAACACAACTAAACACTCATAAATAGGCTGATATAAGGTGGGGGACATACATACACACAGGAATATATCATACACATTCTGGGATCACTTAATTATGAGTGAAATGAAAAGAATGTCTGTGTCTGTATATTGTATTGAGTGTGTTTCTCCGGTGTCCAAGCCACATGGTCTTTCGAGCCTGCTGTGGGAGTGAAGTTGAGTTGATTAAGATCTTTTTGAAGCTCACAAAGGTGTTTCTGTTTATCTTCCAGAAGTGGGAGTAAGTCAAACATGTGCAAGTCACAAGCAAGTCTCAAGTCTTAACCTTAAGTCTCAAGCAAGTCCAAGTCAATTTTGTGAAAAGCAAGTCAAGTCAAGTCAAGTCACTGCTTTATGTCAAGCAAGTCAAGTCAAGTCAAGTCGTAGCTTGGGTCACAAGTCACTGGCAAGTCATACAAACATTTGATGATTTCACTGAATTTATATATTAAAATAAGTTAAAACTACAGAAGTTGTGGACTATGGTTTTATTTGCAACATTTTTTTAAAAAAAATATGCATTTCCACATACAGCTGAGTGGTTACTACAATAAAAATCTAAAAAATTAAAATAAATACAATTTCAAACTACAATGTAAATGTACCTGAAATTAGGCCAACATTAAAGCATGAAAAAATAAATATGCCTCAAACATTGCAGAAGACCATTAAAAGGTATTAAACAATTCACAATTCAAGTATAATGATTCTTATGCCACCAAATGGCATTCTTCAAACTGGCATCCCCTTTATATAAGTTATATATTTTTAATTAAGTTAAATCCGCCAATAGGTGGCGCCAAATCACCGTCTTAATGTACGAGTCATAGAAGCATTCATTCAACTGATTTGTTCAAAACGGCAGATTCATTCTGGAACTAAGCAACTAGGTCACTGAATCACAAATACGCATTACTCTTTCTATGGCTTGTTTGGAACTGTTGTCATTGGTGAAATAGAGCAAAAACTGAGAATATTGGGAATATTATGTCTAAAATGTCACATCACAATATTCACTCTTTGTTTACTGAACTGTTTTAAAAAATCATTATCACATTTGCAATCGCGCCAATATTCTGGAAATATGTTTTAATATCATATGTTATAGGCTAATTATAAAAATAACTCATATGGGTCAATTTTTCCACCACATTTTGAATTTTGGGTGCATATTAATTCTGCTGGCATTTTGCCCCCAACCCCCTGATAACATCTAACCCTGCTTTAAGAGAAACATAAAACACGACAAAACATTAACAGTTTTCTATGTTGTTTTTCGTCATTGGAAAGAACGACATATTTGGCTTTAAAGCATGATTGGAAAGAAATGTGCAAATGTTATACAAAACATGCCATCATTAATTATCATTTGAATATTAACAACATTAAGCTACATTTGAAAACATAATTGTGTATAAAGAGGCATGCTGTTTTGACCAATATTCTCTCTAGATATAAAGATAGTCAAATTAACTATAACAAACAGGTTAGGCTAAACAGGCCTTACTTTTAGACGTGGCGAATGGAGTTCGACTGTTCGAGGTTGTGATGGTCGTCCGATATCCCTTGCCTGTTATTATGCGTACAGCAAATCTTCGTGTATGAATATGGTCAATTTCTAGTGTTTATATCCAAAAATAAAAGATGCTGGGAGAAGTTTTTGTATTTAGCGCGTTCACCGCGATGTATGTTTTTTCTGGGCTTGTGCAGCGTCACGCAATCGCGCAGAATCTGATGACTGGCGTCAATGGTTCCGTTGCTTTCATTTTGTTCATCAATTGATGTTGCAATGATTTATATAAAAATGTATATCAAGTCATTCTCGAGTCACACAGTTCAAGTCAAGTCAAGTCTCGAGTCATTGGATCTCAAGTCAAAGTCAAGTCGAGTCATTTTCTTAATTTAGTCAAGCAAGTCTCAAGTCCTTAAATTTGAGACTCGAGTCTGACTCGAGTCAAGTCATGTGACTCGAGTCCCCCATCTCTGTTATCTTCTGCCAGGCCACTAAAGTGACAATGGGGCAATCTGATCCAGACTCATCCAAGCTAGGCCTGTGATTTACATGAAGTGGTCCAAAAAGGTTAAAAGCTTAGAACTGAATCAATCCTCGTGATCCCGTCCAGGCGATACAATATGGTATTTCTTATTGGAATGAATAATGTAAAAACTGAGTGGCTTTATATTCTGAAATGTAAAAATCTACAGCAAAGAAACAGCATGTTGAACAAATTACTATTATGAAAAACAAATTAACAAAACATATTTGTAAATACACTGGTATGAAGACGTGGAGAAACAAGATTACCATTATACTATGGTAACTAAGGTCTAACAGTAGTAGCCTATTAAAGGTGCTGTATGGTACTTTTTTACTCTTACTAAAGCAAAAAAATACCATAACATGTCTGCAGATATTTAGGAAACATGCTTCACATACTCGTTTCTCTGAAAAACACTTCTAAAGCCAGTTATTTTACTTATTATTTTACACCTTCGGTGTTGTCAGTCAGGTTTTATTTTGGTCTGTGTGACTCCGCCCACTGCCAGTTCAGCCAATAGTATTTCCACACCATGGGATGCCAGTTGGCGGGTGTAGATTTATCAATAACTGACCACAACACAGGATAGCTTTAACAACTGAACGTGTTCCTTGTTTTTATTTTCTCTGCAACCCTGCAGTCTGCTATACCAGACCACACCCACCTTCCCATGTAACACCAACCTTAAAGGGGTATAGCAACATTTATCAACTCTACAGCGGGAAACACAGCGTCTCGCTGCCTTGGAAACAAGCAAACAAACTGGTCAGAGATTGCAGATTCCACACAACCTAAAAAGCCTCTGTGTCCATCTAAACATCTCTATGAACGAGAACATATTAAAACACGGAAAAAAATCAACTCAATGACTTAAAGTCTGTAATGGCGCTTTTCCACTACACAGTACCAGCTCGCCTCGACTCGACTCGACTCGGCTCTGTTTGGTTTTCCACTGTGTAAAAGTTGTACCTGTACCTGCTTCCAAGTACTTTTTTTCATACCACCTCCGGCGAGGTTCTAGTGAGCTGAAGCGATACTAAAATGTGACGTGAAAACACGGCAGACTGCTGATTGGTCAGAGAGAATCGTCACTATTCACTGCGTCATCATTGCACGCGCCAGACGGAGTATCCTGAATAAAAAACAGCAAAAACAAAAACATCCAAAAACAGCATACACTCGATTTCCTCCATTGTCCTGTGTGTGTGGGTAGCGGGTGTGTCTCGCGCGTCTCGCGTAAAAGATTAAGTCACGGCAGTTTCCTGCAGCGTCGCTATGACGACCAGGTACTATTGTGGAGGTACTATCTGCAATGGAAAACGGAGCGAAAAGCGAGCCGAGCCGAGGCGAGTCGAGTCGAGTTGAGCTGGTACTGGTAATGGAAAAGCGCCATAAGTCTCCTCGGTTTTCGTCGTCAATTGCACTCGATCCTGTTGCGTGTCCTCAAACTGGCGACCCGCGTGAGCATCGAGTCTGAGTAGGAGAAACAACAGTCTCCGACATTTTGAATTTGGACTGCAGTACCTTCATTCTTACATAAAGCACCTTTAAGGTAAAGAAATTAAATACATTTATCAAATGTAAAATAACACTGCACATTCTTTACTGTATAAATTGATGGATTAATGCTACTAAAGTCATTCAGTCAAGAGCAGAGTTTGTGAGCGGATGGGAGCGGGAGCGAACGTCCTGGTTTTCACTCGCTCCAAAAGCGCTCCACTACCACTCCATCACGAGTACAATTCATGCAAACGGCGCAAAATATAACTGCATTTTAGCAAGAGCTCACACAGCTTGATACAGGGGGATCACTCAAGTCAGAAAGACGCCATGCCAAGCCTATTACATGGTTATCAACATTAAAAGTTAAATATCATTGCTGCTTTGTGCAGTGCAAATTTTGTTTGGAAAGATGAAAATAACAGTGCGTTTTTGTCAGTTATTTTATATGATTTCTTACAGATTTCTGCTCATTCTAAATCAGATACAGATAAAGTAGCACTGTAAGATTACATATGATTTAATGCATTAGTGAGAGAGTGATAACATGTGAATAAATAAGTTTAAAATGCACTACACCCAATCATATTCAGTAGCCCTCCCGCTCATGTCTATCGCCATAATCATAACCTTCACATTCGTAGGAAATTTTTTTTTACACACTAATGTTCCATTAAACCACGTTGAAACTATTATCCTAAAATTGTTTGTTTATTTATTTAATATACAGTATGTTATAAACAGAACTTTTGTGAGATTTCAGAGCATACTTAAAAACTTTAGCCGCAGGTTTCCTCAGGGAGAGAAGATGGAGTGGAGTTTCTGATATCAGTAGCTATGTTTCCATCAACTTGTCAATCGAATTATCTGAAGTTCGGTAAAAAAAATCATGCGAATAAAGCTCGTGAAAGTGTGTTTCCATCAAACGGCTTTAAAGCGAATAAAAACCTGTGCGTAATGACGTCACATGCTGTTTTGCGATCAAATTGGTATATCGAATTGATTTGAGACATTTTAAGGTGTTTCCATTCATTTTCGCACTGAATCGCACAACATTCAAGCAAACATTTGCGAACAAAGTTTTGCTAGACAAAATGGATCACGCCATCTACCAACAAATGTTCAATATTGCACAAGCTGTAATAGTGCAGAGTCCTGCACAGGTCCATTTTTGGAGACCCGCCCCCGCCCGTACCCGCAAAGTTCAGCACCAGATCTGACCCGTGCCCGCGATAAATCTCACACAAGCTAAAATCATTCCATTTAAAGTGCTTTATTTTTTATCTCGCACCTCTCTCAACATCACAATAGCCTCATGAATGGGCTAATGAGTGCTAAAGTGCGCTTTGTTTTGGGCCATTCAAGTAGCCTAGGCTACCTCCAGTTCACGCGCGGGCGCCTCTCCGTGTCCTGATTATTGCCTGCTATATTTAGCTCTTATTTATTAAATCCAAGGAAAATGGTTGATTAAACATTGGTTAAAATTAAGATACAATTAATACAAAACGAAATTCACTTTAAAGAAAGTCTTTCTACAAAAACAAACTTAATAAAGTGGTCAAAATCATGTCTGCCCACTCCATTTGTCTCCCGATATTCGGGATCATCTTATCTTATTCATGCTTTTTTCACTTTTCATATAATCAACATGCAATTTTAAACAAATATATATTATATATATATATATATATATATATATATATTATTTTATTTAAACATGAATATGAAACTAAATTGTTTTTTAATGACTGGGCTACAGCACATAGGCTTATTAGCCTGCCCTACAATCATTGAATATTATTTTGCTTGATTGACGGGTTTTTATTTAAAAGAAAGAGCGTAGCCTACACAATACTTAGGCCTACTAAAATATAATTAATATTATTTTATTGCATTTGTATTAGTTGTTTGAAGAGTAAAAAAAAATTAAAAATAAAATAAAATAAAATTCGGTCGATCTTAACGCAAGTTTACAACCGGGCAGTCGGTCGGACTAAAAGGGGAAAAAAATTAATTGGGTCGGTCCTAAATTGACAGGATCGGTCGGGTAACGGCAAACAAGAATATTTTTAAGGATGCCCAAAACACATATTTGCGAGTGTGTAATGGCAATTTAGACATACAAATATTGCACATATTTTTCATCCGCTACCCGCCCGCAAGGAGTTCATTATCCTCCTGCATCTCCGCCTGTGAATTTTAGGAATGTCACAAACAATCCACCCGTTTTAGCCACTTTTATGCGGGTACCCAACCCATTGCAGGACTCTAGGTGCTTATGTGACAGCTGATAGCGACATTATTTGACTATTATGACATTTCTTAGATTTTTGCTATAATAGCCGTTTTATTTTTCTGTTAAATTAAATTCAAAAAGTATCTCGTCTCCTCGTTTGTCCACTTAGTTGACACCGGCCATGTGTGCAAACCAGACAGTATATAATGGGTACAAACTGGGCGAAAATTAACTAAAACTTCTTCTTTTGTGGCGGGTTGTACCCATAAAATGACCTAAAACTTAATCGCAATCCATTATTTATTCGGCAAATAACGTTTCCATCAGCGTTTATCGCATAAACCGTACATCGATCAAGATAAAATCCGATGAGACCGACCGTATTTCATTTTAGTCGATATTCAAGAAATTCAATCGAATTTTACTGTTTCCATAAGGCATTTTTCATTCGATATCACATAATTCGGATAAAAACGTGTTGATGGAAACATAGCTAGTGAGCGAGGAGTGGGAAATGGAGAACCCGGAGCGGAGTGATTATTGAATGCTTAGAGCGCGGAGGGGAAATTGTTGCTGCTCCGCTCACATACTCTGGAAGAGAGTGATTTTCTCTTTTTCTTTTTTTGTTTGATTACCATTAATGACATGGACAGCTTCAAGTTGTATTAGGCTGCTGTCACTTTAAAGGGACACTCCACTTTAAAATGAAAATTCTGTCATCATATACTCACCCTCATGTTGTTTCAATCCTTTATGAATTTCTATCTTCTGCTGAACAGAAAGGAAGATATTTAGAATAATATATATCAGTAACCAGACAGTTTCTGGTCTCATTGACTTCCATAGTATATATTTTTTCCTACTATGGAAGTCAATGAGACCAGAAACTGTCTGGTTACTGACATTCTTCTAAATATCTTCCTTCTGTTCAGCAGAAGAAAGAAATTCATACAGGTTTGAAACAACATGAGGGTGAGTATATGATGACTACCTACGAATGTGTTTTCAGGATTCCTGACATACTGAATCTCATCACAGTATGGACACTTGTAAGGTTTTTCTCCAGCGTGAATCCTCTGGTGCACTTTTAAATCGCTCCCTGTAGTAAAAATCTTTTCACACTCAAAGCACATGTACTCTCTCACACCAGTATATGTTTTCTGATGAACTTTTAAATGTTCTAGAAGTGAAAAACACTTTCAACAAATTACATGAAAGGGGCTTTACTTTTGTATGCAATTTTAGGTGCATCTTCAGGACTGAAGACCACAAAAATGTTTTTCCGAGACTGAATCTCTTGTCGCAGTGTGAACACTTGTAAGGTTTATCTCCAGGGTGGATGTTCATGTGTTCTTTAAGGTGTCCTGATTGTGCAAAACTCTTCCCCCATTGATCACGTGTACGGTTTCTCTCCAGTGTGACGCTCAAGACTTTGTTTGTTTGTGTAACTCTTTCCGCACTGAGTGCAGGTGAAAGATCAGAATCAGAATCAGAATCAGAAAGAGCTTTATTGCCAAGTGTGCTTGCACCCACAAGGAATTTTTCTTGGTACTGAAGCTTCCAGTGCACATATACAAATACAAATACAACAAGAAACATAGTAATACAAATTCTAAGAATAAAATATATAAAAAAATAAAAAAAATAAAAAATAGTATAAAAAGTAAAAAAAAGGGGTCACAGTTGGGTTTAGTCTGAATAAACATTTACAGATTATGAACATATTTACAGTATTTTGAGAAGTATGAATAATATAAATATAAATATCACCTGAGTTAGAGAATATTACACTAGACAGTGGGAGTCTAGTGCATGTTACAGATTATGAACATATTTACAGTATTTTGAGTAGTATGAATAATATAAATATAAATATCACCTGAGTTAAGAGAATATTGCACTAGACAGTGGGAGTATTGCACTTGCAGGCATATGCCTTGGGGGGCATGTTAAGTGTTCAGAAGGGAAATGGCCTGTGGAAAGAAACTGTTCCTGTGCCTGGATGTTCTTGTGGCCAGTGATCTGTGTCGCCGTCCTGACGGTAACAGTTCAAACAGGGGGTGTCCAGGGTGAGTGGAGTCTGTGATGATTTTACCTGCTCTCTTCCTCACTCTGGAAGAGTACAGGTCCTGGAGGGTTGGCAGGGGGGCACCAATAATCCTCTCTGCTGTCCGGACTGTCCGTTGTAGTCTCCTGATGTCCGATTTGGTAGCTGAACCAAACCAGACAGTGATGGAAGTGCTTAAAACAGACTCAATGACGGCTGAGTAGAACTGGATCAGCAGCTCCTGTGGCAGATTGAACTTCTTCAGCTGGCGAAGGAAGTACAGTCTCTGCTGGGCCTTTTTCACAATGGAGTCAATGTGATTTGCCCACTTCAGGTCCTGAGAGATGGTAGAGCCCAGGAACCTGAATGACTCCACTGCTTCCACAGTGCTGTTCATGATGGTGAGAGGGGGGAGTGCTGGGGATTTTCTCCTGAAATCCACAATCATCTCCACTGTTTTGAGCGTGTTCAGCTCAAGGTTGTTATAGCTGCACCAGACAGCCAGCTGTTCAACCCCCAGTCTGTAAGCAGACTCGTCACCATTTTGGATGAGACCGATGACGGTGGTGTCGTCTGCAAATTTCAGGAGCTTGACAGAGGGGTCTTTAGAAGTGCAGTCATTAGTGTACAGGGAGAAGAGCAGTGGGGAGAGAACGCACCCTTGGGGGGCGCCAGTGCTGATGGTGAGGGTCCTGGATGTGAGCTTCCCCAGTCTCACTCGCTGCTGCCGGTCTGTCAGGAAGCTGGAGATCCACTGACAGATTGAGGATGGCATGGAGAGCTGAGTCAGTTTGGCTGTGAGAAGATCAGGGATGATGGTATTGAAGGCCGAACTGAAGTCCACAAATAAGATCCGTGCATAAGTCCCAGGTCTGTCAAGATGTTGCAGGATATAGTGCAGTCCCATGTTGACTGCATCATCCACAGACCTGTTTGCTCTGTAAGCAAACTGAAAGGGATCCAGAAGGGGTCCAGTGATGTCCTTCAGATAGGCCAACACCAGTCTTTCAAACGACTTCATGACCACAGACGTGAGAGCAACAGGTCTGTAGTCATTTAGTCCAGTGATTTTAGGTTTTTTGGGAACCGGAATGATAGTGGAGCGTTTGAAGCAGCAGGGAACTTCACACTGCTCCAATGATCTGTTGAAGATCTGCGTGAAGACTGGGGCCAGTTGGTCAGCGCAGGCTTTTAGACAAGCAGATGAGATGCCGTCTGGGCCTGAAGCTTTCCTAGTCTTCTGTTTTTTGAAGACTCGGCTCACGTCCTCCACACAGACCTTAAGCTCAGGTTGGATGGCAGAAGGGGGGAGGAGAGGGGTTGCAGGAGGTGATGGTGGATGTGTGAAGTGCACATCAGAGCGGGTGTGAGGTGTGAGTCTGGGCTTCTCAAACCTGCAATAGAATGCATTGAGAGTGTCAGCCAGTTGTTGATTCTCCACAGATCGGGGGGATGGTGATTTGTAGTTGGTGATGTTCCTCAGGCCTTTTTTTGCCAAGAGCCAAGAGCCAAGAGCCAAGCCAAGGGCCTTTGCCAGAGCCAAGATTTATTGGCTCTTCTTTTCTTTACATCTTTCTGTTTGGTTTGAAAGCAGCTCATAGGTTTTTCTCCAGTTATGACTTGGTTTTTCTCCTCAACTTCACTCAATTCTTCATTCTCCTCTGAAATAAAAGAAAAAACGATTCATTTTCAGTAACTCATAATAAAACAGAGAAATGTGAAGGCCATAAAAGTGAACCCTGATGTAACAGTGGACAGTAAACAATTGCTATACAAAATATGTCCCTTGAAATTTTTCATGAATGAGGTACATTGATCTTCAAATTAGGGGTGGGCAATCTTCCCAAAATTTCATGTAACAATCTTATAACAAACAATCACGATCAACCAATTTTGAGATGTACTATATAGAAAATTCAGACTGGAACAAGCGCGTATGGACATATCCATTTGCAAAAATTAAAACGTATTGCATTATGTCAATGTCAATGTCACTTTTATTTGTATAGCACCATTCAAACAACACATGTTGACCAATGTGCTTAAACAATCAGTTGTCAAAATAGTCAAACTAGTGGTCGACCGATATTGTTTTTTTTATGGCCGATGCCGATATCTTAAACGGCAGGGTGGTCGATGGCAAATATAATGCCTATATATACTGATGATTTTTTTTTTTTTTTTTTTTTATTCTGTCGATTTCACGGAATATAATATTTTTTTCACTGAATCTTTATTATGGCTTACTTTGCTGTCAGGGAATGCATGTATGCATGTACTGTATGTACAGTGGGGAGAACAAGTATTTGATACACTGCCGATTTTGCAGGTTTTCCCAATTACAAAGCATGTAGAAGTCTGTCATTTTTATCATAGGTACTCTTCAACTGTGAGTGACAGAATCTAAAACAAAAATCCAGAAAATCACATTGTATGATTTTTAAGTATACATCAGAAAAGCAGAACCTAATATTTGGTACAGAAACATTTGTTTGCAATTACAGAGATCATACGTTTCCTGTAGTTCTTGACCAGGTTTGCACACACTGCAGCAGGGATTTTGGCCCACTCCTCCATACAGACCTTCTCCAGATCCTTCAGGTTTTGGGACTTTCAGCTCCTTCCAAAGATTTTCTATTGGGTTCAGGTCTGGAGACTGGCTAGGCCACTCTGCAAGGCTTGGATGCAGTTGCTCGGCCATGGAAACCCATTCCATGAAGCTCTACGCACTGTTCTTGAGCTAATCTGAAGGCCACACAAAGTTTGGAGGTCTGTAGCTGTTGACTCTGCAGAAAGTTGTCGACCTCTGCGCACTGGGAGCCTCAGCATGCGCTGACCCCGCTCTGTGATTTTATGTGGCCTAACACTTCGTAGCAGAGTTTCTGTTTTTCCCAAATTGCTTCCACTTTGTTATAATACCACTAACAGTTGACCATGGAATATTTAGTAGTGAGTCAATTTCACGAATGGACTTATTGCACAGATGGTCTGCATGCCTAGTGCTTGATTTTATACAACTGTGACCATGGACGTGATTAGAACACCTGAATTACTCTGGCAATACAGTGTAGACTTGTTACATCATTTTCAGTTTAGATATTATTAATTTATTTTATTTTATACACCTAAAGCAATATTGTATTGTACTATTTAAAGGACACCTATTATGCTCCTTTTCCCCAAGATGCAAATTAAGTCTCTGATGCCCCCGAGTGTGTACGTGAAGGTTTAGCTCATAACAAAAACAGATCATTTTTTACAGCATGTTTAAATTGTCACTTTTTGGGGCTCAGAAAAACACGCCGTTTTTGTGTGTCCCCCTTTAAATGCAAATGAGCAGCTGCTGCCGGCACAGAGTGCGGAGCCTCACAAGCTCACGCTTCAGTGTCAGGACAATCTCATCTCACAGAATGATAATATCAAAACAGAAACTCTCAGTAGGTGTTCATTTCGACCGAGAGTCGGACAATAATGCCCACAGAGCCAGAGAATATGCTGTATGGAGATAGAACCGGTATAGTTTAGTTTAATTACGGTTAGAACTTATTTGTTATCTGCTTTTATCCACTATTAATACAAGCCTGTCGTAGCGAACCCAGTCCGAATGAAGGAAAAAAATATACTGATGAGTTTAATGTCAGCAGCCATATCACCCTGTAGCCCAAGACTGGTTGCCCACTGAAGCTAAGCAGGGCTGAGCCTGGTTAGTACCTGGATGGGAGACCACCTGAGAAAAAACAGGTTGCTGCTGGAAGAGGTGTTAGTGAGGCCAGCAGGGGGTGCTCACCCTGTGGTCTGTGTGGGTCCTAATGCCCCAGTGTAGTGACGGGGACACTATACCGCCAAAAAAGAGCACCGTCCTTCGGATGAGACGTTAAACCGAGGTCCTGACTCTCTGTGGTCATTAAAAATCCCAGGATGTCCTTCAAAAAAAAGAGTAGGGGTGTAACCCCGGCATCCTGGCCAAATTTGCCCCTTGGCCTCTGTCCATCATGGCCTCCTAATCATCCCCATATACTGATTGGCTTCATCACTGTCTCCTCTCCACCAGTAAGCTGGTGTGTGGTGGGCGTTCTGGCGCAAAATGGCTGCCGTCGCATCATCCAAGTGGATGCTGCACATTGGTGGTGGTTGAGGAGATTCCCCCATCTATGTAAAGCGCTTTGAGGTCTCAGAAAAAGCGCTATATAAATGTAACATATTATTATTATAATGAAGTTTATTGTACATCCCACAAAAGATGAAGCGTCAGTTTTACTCCAGAAAATCACTGCAAGAACTGAATAAACACCGTCTAAGAAGATTAAAGTCTGATCCATAAACTCTCTCACGCCCTTGTATTATCATCAACATACACAGCGAATTACACAAAACACTCATTACAACTAACAGCAAACAAATATATACACACCTTTTCAGGGGGTGCTTAAAGTCCCTGTAAAGTCAAAATTAAGTATGTGTTCTGAGTTTGTCACACCACAGAAAAATGTGTTATTAGCCACCCAGCCAAATTTGAATGAAAAAAAAAAGCCGCCAAGTACATAAAATAAGCTATCAAAATCTTGAAAAAATGAGCAGGAGTCTCTGCTCTCAAACGCTGGGGGCGTGTCCGCTGGCTGCGCTGAAACCACGCCCACTCGCGGGAAAGCTACCGTGTACCGTCGCCACACTCAACTGTCTGTCACCGCTACAGCCGGAATGGATGCTCCTAGCAGCTTAATTGTTTTTACAAAGCCATACATGTTCGAGCCTGGACTACCTACTTTAATTATAACATAAGCACACAAGGCAACTTACACTCATTGGTGGGCACGCACTGCCAACGATGGCACCAGTTGTCGGCGCGACGGGAGGATGAAGGCCGAGGCGGGAGATAGTCGGCTCGGCCCCATTCACCAGTAACAGCGGATTATCAGTGAATCCCAGTTGTCTCCGACGAAAGTTTATAAAACTATCCCTTGTAAAATGATCACTACAGAGGCAGGTTTTGGCGGTGATCCTCAGCTCTGGTGGCTCTTCACAAAATTAATCCACCTCGTTGATGTGATACGTTAGTTTTTCGGAAATTTAAATAAGGACACTGATCTGTTTTGTACGTGATCGCATCCAGGTTATATGCATTTCCGTGATGAGGCATAGCTAGCTAGCAAACTGTAGGCTGTAGTAACCATAGATATCATATAAACTCGCGATCAGCAAACTGATGTGAATGTGCTCTATTTATTGTTAGGGGAGGGGACAGCGTCAGGGGCTCCAGTGCGTCATCAAGTAGGGGCGTGTCCAGGAGCTCAGGGGCTTCAGTGCGTCATCGAGCCCCCGTTTTAGCCCCGCCCAAAAAATCCGTAACACAGCAATGGTGAAAAACTGTTTAACGGTCTAACTCCACAATTCAGTACTTCACAGTTCACAGTCTTTGTAATATATTTTAGCAAGACATTTCTAACATTTCTAATGTGTTTAGAATTTTTTTTTAGAATTGCCTTTACAGGGACTTTAACAAACTTCATATCCACAAAACAACTCTGATGAACTGTATTAAAGAGCACGCTCTCCCTTTCATTTCTGCCGTGACCAGTATCGCTCCGGAGACTGTAAGCTGGATCATGAACAGTTAGCACAGATCCATCCTCGAGTAACAACGAGAGTAAATAAAGACTGCTATGTTCATTCTTACATCCAACAACAAAACATCTCAATCGCTTAGGAGACATTCTTGTCTACAGCGGCTCCGGCGTGGAAACAATGGCGGACTGTGTTTAGCTCACTCGGGGCGGGTCTATGCAAAACTGCAGTGTCAGTCAACAGTTGTGGGAGGGGCTTCTGCAAATCTACTCACTTTGCCTCGAATCTGAGAACGGGTTGTTCTGAGACAGTACTTATGATTTATGGGGATTAAAAAAAAAGCACTGGGTGGAATTTTATCAATATAGGGTAGTTGTGTACACACACAGCCAAGACACATTTATGTTCAACCACCATGTAAAAGTGAATTTTGCATAATAGGAGCCCTCTATTTAATATCACACGACCCTATGTGAGATCAACCAACAAAATGTGCAGTCGCTCATTCTGGCTGATAAGAAACTAACGAGTCTGTTTCTCAACATCTAAAGATGAACTACTCACTGTGATTTCAGACTGTAATTGTTTTTCATATGAGTGAATATAGAAGATAACTGAACAAACCTCTGCATGGATCTTCATGTGTCGCTTCAGTTCACTTTTAAAGGCGAAACTCTTTCCACACTGATCACACGTGTGCGGCTTCTCTCTGCTGTGGATCCTCTCATGGGCATTCAGACTTGCTAACTGATTGAATCTCTTGTCGCAGTGTGAACACTTGTAAGGTTTTTCTCCAGTGTGGATCCTCTCATGTCTTTTTAGAGATGATGACTGATTGAATATCTTGTCACAGTGTGAACACTTGTAAGGTTTTTCTCCAGTGTGAATTCTCTGGTGCAGTTTTAAACATTGTGCTGAAGTAAAAGTCTTCTCACACTCAAAACACATATGAACTCCTACACAAGTATGAATTCTTTGATGTACTTGTAAACTATACAGCAGTGAAAAACTCTTTCCACACACAGAACATGAATGTGGCTTCTCCTTCGTATGAACCGTCAGGTGTGTCTTCAGGTTTGATGCCCAAATAAATGTTTTTCCACATTGATCACATGAGAACGGCTTCTCTCCAGTATGAACTCTCATGTGACGGTCAAGATTACTCGTATTTGAGAAACTCTTTCCACACTGAGTGCAGGTGAAATATTTCTTGGCTCTTCTTTTCTTTAAAAATGTCTTTTTAATCTTTGAGCGACTCAAAGGTTTTTCTCCAGGTTTGACATGATTTTCCTCCTCGTTCACTTCACTCAGGTCTGAAATGAAAGAAAATGTTTTAATTTTTACACAAACTGTTCAGTGTCGATCACATTTATCAACCCTGTTACCAAAGTTACTGTGATAAGAATTAATAACTTCAAGAATTTATGAGAAATACAACTTTATCAGTAACCAGATGATCCCACAGTAGCTGCACGGATCTCAAGCTGTCTGGCGGACATCTCGGCATGGATGAAGGAACATCACCTGCAGCTCAACCTGGCAAAGACTGAGCTTCTCTTCCTGCCTGCCAATCCATCTCTACAACACAACTTCTCTATCCAGCTAGATTCATCATCAATCAGATCGGTCGGTCAGAAATCTTGGAGTAACGTTTGATGACCAGCTGACTTTCACAGATCACATTTCAAAGACAGCTCGATCATGCAGGTTTGCACTGCACAACATCAGGAAGATCAGGCCTTTCCTAACTGAGCATGCAACACAACTTCTCGTCCAGGCCCTGGTCATTACTAGGCTTGACTACTGCAATCCTCTTCTGGCGGGACTTCCATCATGTGCAACCAAACCTCTACAAATGATCCAGAACGCTGCAGCTTGTCTTGTCTTCAATGAGCCCAAGAGGGCCCACGTCACTCCTCTGTTCATCTCTCTGCACTGGCTACCTCTCGCTGCTCGCATCAAGTTCAAGGCATTGGCGCTTGCTTACAGATCTATCACAGGCTCAGCTCCCTCCTACTTTCACTCACTACTACGAGCCTACATCCCTACACTGAAAAAAATTAGGATTAGAAATCCTAGTAGGATTTACTTGAAAAAAGCTAGGCAACTTTTTCCACTCAGAAAATGCTAGTAAATTTACAAAGATTTGCCAAGTAAAAACCTAAACATATTTATCAGTAGCTTTAATTAGAAATCTTTAAGTTAAATGTACTTGGAATATGGAATTAAGTAAACTTAACCTAGTTAAGTGAAAGTAACAAAGAAAATTAGTCATTTTAACTTGGCTAGTAACTTAAAGTAATACATTAAAAGTAGACATAGCCTATATATTAAGCCTTTCGGTAGCCTACTGTAAAGTAAAAAAGAGATTTTGGCGCCATTAAATAATCCCCAAACAGCTGTAAAAATCAAACAAAAATATTATATTTAATTCATAGTGTTTTATCACTGTTTGTAAACTACATTGGCACAATCATAAGAGATGAACCAGTCAAAAGATCTTTGCAAGTGAACACAAAGTTTTTTTTGGTGAACGTTATACAAAACTTTTCGGAGAGAACGCAAAAGCATTGAAATATATATTTTTTCCCTATCTCATATTTTTTACATGACCATGTCCCTTTGGGGCTTCTGTAGATCACCAGTAATCCAGATTTGGTAATCAGAAAAAGTTTACATCCAGATCAGGGTGATCCAATCCATTTTGCTTTGAAAAAACCGGCACAAAAGTAAGATGGATTACCTGATCCTGGATAGCAAAACATGGGATTTCCAAATCTTGATAATTCTGATCCAGATTAAACTTTTTGAACTGTTGGGATCAGGATAATCCTGTTTTTTTTTTTTTTTTGGATCAAAGTCATCCAAATCCTACTGACAAGTTTTGAACAACACAAACTGAAGGTTTGATCCAGATTAAAACTAGGATTGGATTCCATGATCTAATCTGATTTCAGATTCCTTCTTTCCATTTTGAACAACCCATTTTCAAGATTTGATCCAATCCGATAACCAAAATCCGATCAGCTTACCTTTGAACAACTGGCCCATGGATGCAGAAAATGTGAACCAGATTTAAATGTAAAATAAAAGAGGTATAATAATATTTAGTTTGACCTGATGTTGACAATCAATATGAAAATTTCTCAAACTTCGCTTTAATCACCATTTTTGAAAACCAAAAATGAAACTGTTTTTACCATTTCATAGTTTAACTGTTTATCTAAAAGTGTGAGCTCCCATTCGAATGGGAAATTCTGTTATTTATGACATACTATACAACGTTACTTACAAATCTGGTTTTGCTCAAGTTTCTCAAACCTCCCTTTACTAACCATTTGTTGAAAACAAACAAAAAACATTTGTAACCATTTAATAGTTTAACTGTTTATCTAAATGTGATGAAGTGCTTGAATGTTTCTAACATGAATGTTCTTCAGCATCATGAATGAATGAAGAATAAACACCAACCTCTTTGTTCTTCAGGATCTTCAGTGTGTTTCATTCTGCAGGGTTCTGGATCACTCATGTTCTCACTTTCCTCTTTAATAAACTCAGTCTTTGCAGATTTCAGCTCTTCCTGATGCTCTGATGCTCGTCTTCATTTGTAGCTGATGGGAATATTTCAGCATTTATTGGTGAATTACAGTGGGAGGAGCTTCACTGATGATGAATTACAGTGTGAGGAGCTGATCTAGCAAAATAAAAAATATATCTGTTACTGAGTTTGTTTTTATGCTCATGGACAACAGAACATAAATAGTGTAAAATCTTCCATGTATAAACAATGATAAGAAAAACAGTTATAAGCATAAACAGAAGTACATCTACAGATTTGTCTCCAACAAATCCCCTCAGTCTGCTGACACCAATGAAATGAGCTTTAAGTGGCAATTTACAGGAGATCTGAAGACATCAGCATAATAAATGAGGTGAAAACAGGAACTATTGTCATGAAATAAAGAGTGTTTTCAGCAGATCTGTTAATATTGATGAGCCTCAGACTATCAACACTCATTCAACAAGCCATTCAGGATCATCAGCAGATCATCTCACTTTATTCTGAGTGTTTGCTGTTAGAAACACATTATTTGAGTCAGGATAGATAAAACTGCTCTATTGAAAGACAATACTGTTATTTTTCACAATACGACATGGATAAAACATCAATAACACAAAACAAACACCGCTGACACTCAGGTAAATAACTACCCTACTAAACCATAAGATGTCCATTTGAATCTAAATATAGTTCGACATTTTACATTGCAATAATGTAATTAGATCATTAACATGTTACAGTTTTGTATGTGCGGAAACTGACAATGATCATAAAACCTTTATTAAAATAAAGAGCACCACAAAATAATAACGTTTACTATGTCAAACTGTATTCATATAATTATTAAATTTTTTACATGTAGGTTATAGGTTTACATTGTCTCACGTGGCTCCCTATAGGCTCAATGTAAAGTATTTAGTGGTATCTTCACCTTCATTTTAACAATGCAAAGTAAAGAATACCAAATTTAATCCAAAGATGTTAAGAGTAGAAATAAAACGGCAGCAGCAACACTTGATCTCAGATCTCAAACTTTAACTTTTGACACATTAGGCTTGTTTGAGATGCGCCTTGCCTCACCTGAAGTGTAGGTGAGAGTAGGAGCGGCTGTAGTGAGGGGAGGAGTGAAAAAAGCGCAGACAAGCCGGACAGATCTCTCTTCTCGCAGTGAATCTGACACCTGTGAGATCAAAGGCGGATATCGCAGGATTCACGGGATTCACGCTCGTGCACAGTGTTGCTAATAAACTGGATGTAATTTAAGTTCTGTTGCTTTTATATGAAAATAAATATAATGAACAAGACACCCAAAGTATTTGTTATTTAATTCCATTCCAAATACGTGTTTATCAATATTTTTTTCTTTAATACAGACATGTTTATATATATATATATATATATATATTAATAAAAATGACATCACATAACCCAAATCGCACTGTCAGAGCGTTTATTCACACATAACGTGTATACACATAACATATACACATAAAACATGATACCAGAGTTTTAACATTCAAACATTTTAAAAGAGAACAATACATCACGGTTGTTTAAACCAATGAGCATTAAGCTGTGTCGTCACAAGTCGTTTCCCATCATGCTTTTGATCAGCGCAGTCGGTGGAGAGCAACTGCAGAATACGACACGTGCGGCTTGCGGTCGCGAGAGTTTTTTGACATACGTCAGCATGACATCAGAGCAAGGCGGACCGGACTCGGACACATTTCTAACCGGCATGCATCTAGCGGTGATCACCGGTGATCGGTTCTGCGCAGATTTTGCTCATCTCAAACAAGCCTATTATAGCCTGGGTGCCAGCCCGAACCCCGCCCACAACATTTTTTGGTCTGGAAGTTCGGTCTGAACTCGATCCGTTGAGGAGTAATTATGCTCGGCTCCCAGAAGGCCGAGCCAATCAAATTGCCAGGGCGGGCTTTAATCGATGATGGCAGATGATCTAATCACCCACGTCACCAAAGAGCGCTTGGGTTGACTGCAGCAGGAAAATTGAGAAGTTTAGATTCCGCCATCGCGTCTGATATAAAAGAAATCGACAGCGCATTCATTTTAAAAGACGAACAGAGAACCGCAATCAAGGCATTTGTCGATCGGAAAGATGTGTTTGCCGTCCTTTCTACAGGATTCGGTAAACATTTAATTTATCAGCTGACTCCGATGGTCGCTAAGAAGATGGGACGCAATGAAAACCCTGTGGTCATTGTGGTTTCTCCTTTGGTCGCACTCATGGAGTGCTTTATTATTACTTTACTCATTACTTTACAACTTCTTCCTGTGTGTGTGCAGTTGAGCTCTGTTGACAACTATGCGTCGCTCACTGTGTTGCTTTGATTGGTTGTAGGTCTATCCAATTGAGTGCAGAGTTTTTTTTTTTCTGGTTCGGTTAAGACACACCTCATATTCAAAGCTCAGTGGAGCAGTATCAGACTCACATTCTGACTAGAATATGGGTATGACGAAGTCAGGCTATTGACATTCAGTAACAGTTCTCACTCCAAACATCGAGACAATCACACAAACGAACACAAAATCGCTCAGGTCTGAATGAACTCCACATATTCTCCTCATGCTCGCTGCTGCTGCACTAAATGTTTATTTCAGTAGGAAGACGCCAGGAAAGACAAACAAGTATCGCTTTATATTTAAGTTGTGTAAATATGAGAAATACCGTGAACAGCTCTCCTCACCTCAGAAGACTCGACGCTGAAACTGTGGGTGTGTGTGTGGGGGGCGCATTTGAAGTGCGATTGCGTCACAGCGGCGCGATGAAGGATGTCCCAATTCAAAGGCTGAATTTTTTGGTGGTAGTTTTTTTTTACTGTTAACAAAAAAGAAGAGTATCTTACAAATACTACAGTATACAATAAAACACAACAAATGTAACACTAGGGGGATTAATTTACCAAATAATAGATGTTTCCAAAACAACACAAATTGGCCATCAATGTTCTGAGTGATAAAATCACAAACATTTTGCCAGAATGGTCTTACAAATGGGCAGAATCAAAATACATGAACCACAGTTTCAGCGCAACCGTCGCAAAAAAATTCATTTTAAATCAGTCACAAAATTGGTTTTGAATTTCACAAAGTTTAACTGGGTAAATTCTATGTATAATTTTAAATGATACATCATTAACTTTGTTTGTAATTAAATATTGATTATAAGCTAAACCTGTTTGAAATAACGCTCTTATGCAGTGGCGCAAAAAGTGGGTATGCGCTATATGCGGCGCATGGAGGGGGGCAGCACCATGGGGGTGCCAAAGTGATGGTAAAAAAAAAAAAAAAAAATGTATTTCTATTTAATTTATACATGTATTTGTATCTGTTTTGTGAGTTAAGGGGAAAATAAATATTACCTATTAGAACTTACTATAGTAGGTGTGGATACAAATACAAATTTCTGGAGATATTGCATCAAAACATTTGTATATTCCCCTGTAACAGGAATCTTATAATGTGCAAAAAACTCACTGTAAGTGAAAAGAAAACCATTAAATTAAATAACTGATCTACCAATATGATGCCGCTGTCAAAAACAATGATTTGCATTTATAACATATCCTTCTTGTTCCATATACTTGTGCGGTAAAAAGTTAAGCTTGAAAATGAAGGACCATGATAAAAATGCCTGGCGATGAAATTCAGATCATTTCACTGGTATTTTGTCTATGTTATAATTACAAACAAGAAGAAAATGAATATAAACAACTTTAGAAAGCATATGGGAAGGGATTAAGTTCCAAATGGAGTAAGGATTTCTAACAATCTGACTAAGCCAATTTACTTAAAATGTATTATTTAAAATTCACAATTTTCATATGAATTCACATGATTTCATTATGTACTGTATTTTGGTTTCCATATAAAGTCAAATAGTACTTTATCAATCTCTTTACAAATGTTTCTATTCAGATGCAAAGCCATTGCTGTATAAGTCAGTCTTTTTTCGCTACTTTCTCTTGTCACAAATTGATAAATGTTTGTCACTACATAATATTTCCTGCAAAACATTGGTCAAATATGAATTGGTCAAATTGGTTGATTTGTGATTTGAGTGGAGCGTTATATATATCCCATTATTTCTCATCCAAGTTCTGCTTCTGGATCTCCTGAATGCATTTCTCTGTTCCTTTAAACATGTCATTTGTAAAGTGTCCATTTTCTTCCATCATCTTCTCTATTTTACTGATCAGATCTTTGAACTGTGGGAAACTGGCAGAATCATTGTCTAAACAAAAGAATCGGTTAGAAACTGCTCAATGGTTTTATTTTTCTTCTGATCTTTATGGGTGAAGAGGATCATGGAATATTTTTCCATCTGTTCTCCAAACACTTATTTGAGCTCCTTTATTGTATTCTTCTCCTCCTCAGTGAATCGACCCACTTTAATGACGATAATAAAAGCGTGTGGTCCAGGAGATGTGTAAGTTATGCATTTCATTATTTCAGTTTTAACCTCCTTTTCGTTGAGTTTATTATCATAAAGTCCAGGCGTGTCGATCACTGAGATCTGTTTACCGATCCTCTTTGTAGTTTCTGACTGACACTGTTTCGTCTGAGACTTTGAACTGATGGAGGATTGAAACACGTTTCTGCCGATGATGGTGTTTCCAGTGGCACTTTTCCCAGATCCAGTTTTTCCCAGCAGAACCAGTCTGATCTGTATCAATCAATATCAATGTGCTGTTTATTTAAAGCTTAAAATTCTCAATAAACTCTCTTTTTAGGTCAGTCGTACAAGTTTTTAGAGTTTTAGTTTTTAGAATTTAGATTTCTTTTTTCTTCTTCTTCTTTTTACATTTTAAGACAATTTAAAATGCCCTTAATTAATTTTAGCATGACAAATCATTTATTGTTGAAGTAATTTAAAACATAACCATAATAACTGTCTCCTTGCTGTCAATCCTTTTTGATTGTTTTTTTTTTTTTAAACTTACATTCGACATCAGGCTCATCCTTGCTTAATCTCCTTTTCATTTTTTCCATGACAAATTTCCCTCCATTTTCTCCCATTAATACTTCAATCTTCTGCAGTAGACCTTTTACGATCTTCTTTTTTTTAAACAATGAAACTTTCCTCCACATTCTGTCACCAGTTGCTGGAGATCTGCATGATCTTTATCTTGTAGATGTTCATCAATGGTCTGATTCTTGTCCAGTTCATCTCCATGTGTGAACAGAATCATGATGTACTTCTGAACTTCAGGACCAAATAAACACTTAATATAATCCAGGATCTCCTCCTCATTTTGCACAGGTTCTTCTAGAGGAACGGTGAGCAGAACAGCACTGAGTCCTGCTGAACATAGTTTGATCAGCTGATCCTTCAGTTCCTCCAGTTTCTCCTGATTCAGATCTGGATGAAGTAGATCTGGACAATCAATCATACACACCTGCTTCTCTCCGATCTGTGTTTTATCCTTGCAAACTTCAGCTTTATGCTTCTTTTTACGTTTGTCTACTTGAAACTTTTTTTGTCCCAGTATAGTGTTTCCTGATGAGCTTTTCCCAGAACCCTTCCTGCCCATCAGAAGAATCCGGATCTACAAATAGAGCAAAATGTAGTTTGTTTAAAAAGAAACCTAAGCAGGCAATTTCTTTGCCAAGTGTGTAAACGAGTCAGGACTCTGTGGACTTTATTTCCACTGACACCAACTGTGTAATGATTATATTCAGTTTTGGTTTCATGTTCACTGTGTACTGTCCCTGGTTTGCCAGCCTGTGTTCTTTATTTAGTTTCATTGTTTGTTAATCAGTACATCATACCTGTTCTGTTTCAGTTAATTCAGTTCATTGTTTCATTGTGCGGTATTGTTTATGTTAGTGTGTAGTTGTGACTTATTCTCCTGCGTGTTCTGTTTGTGGAGTTGTTTAATCCTCCTCTGCTGAGATCTTCACAGATTTAATGTCTTCTTTTCTCTTCATTTGATTTCATCTCCGGAAGTCAGTCGTAGTTCTTGTGTTTCTCTTTTCTTCAGTGATTCTGCTTGTTATCATCAGATGTCTTCAATGCTCAATCATCACTCAATTAATAACTTAATTATCTCATTAACTCTAACACTGCTTCAGTGTTACTTTTAACACCCTGCTGGTGGTTCCCATATAAACACAGAGCGGTGTTGATTTAACACCAGGGATTTTACTGTGCTGCCAGGGTGAAGATTTTCAGAAACTCCGGTTGCAGTGCTTGTCGTGTAGTCGGTGAAACCGTAGATTCTGGCTTGTGACGTCAGAACCTGTAATAATCCTTTTTCCAGGCTTCTGATTGGCCAACATGGCATTAGGGTTAGGGTTATATCGCCACCTGTTGGTTTGGCATGCTCTTGACAGTGCTTCATAGGGTGTTTTTACGTTTTTATGTGGACGTGATTTTTTTTTTTTTAACAGAGGAGGAAAAACGGTGAAAGGGTGGAAAGCACGGTAATTCGAAAATAATACAGGTTTTCTACTAATACAAATATTAATGCTAAATCCCGAAGTATCCCTTTAACCCTTGTATGGTGTTCGGGTCTGTTGGACCCGTTTTCATTTTTTAGCAAAAGAAAAATGATACAATTAATTATTTTTTCAAACTGAGACTCATTGGCCTTGGCTCATTTTCTGTGAGGAATATATATCAGAACACATTTTTAATGAAAACACACTGTACATCCCCCCCTACACATTTATATTACACACAGGAGGTTCGGGTCCACTGGACCCGGGGCTAATAAAAGTGTGGAAATTGTAGGTCCTGTGTACCTTTACTCTGTCCTCCTCCTGTCAGGGCCTGCTGTTAGTGTGTGTGTGTGTATGTTCTTGTATATGGTTTATGAGGACACAAATGTGTATAATGACATGGGTATTACAACGTAAACATGGTTTATGACGACATCTGTGTCCTCATACTAAAACATACTAAATGGTGTTTTTTGAAATTCAAAAAATGCCAAAAGTTTTCTGTGATTGGTAGGTTTAGGGGTAGGGTTAGTGTAGGGGGATAGATTATACAGTTTGTACATTAGAAAAACCATTATGCCTATGGAGAGTGACCATACACCACATATCCAAGTGAGTGTGTGTGTGTATGTGCATGTGTGTGTGTGGGTGTGGGTGTGTGTTTTGTGTGTGTCTGTGTGTGTGTTGTGGGTGTGTGTGTTGTGGGTGTGTGTATGTGTCTGCATGAGTGTGTGTGTGCGTGCGTGTGAGAGAGATTGTGTGTAAGTGTGAAAGAGTGCAAGAGTGAGTTTTGTGTTTCTACTCCTGCCATTCCCACACGAGGTTGCAATTCTTAAACGTGATCTAACAAAGGTAAAGAGAAAATATTGACCATATATGCTGTTTATATTGCTTGTAATTGGGATGAAGTAAACATCTGTTGAGTATTTTAACATAACATTTTTGATTGTGTTGAATTAAAAACCCAAAAATGCAGCGGGTCCACCAGACCCACGAACACTGGCTGAGTAACAAAAATATGAACACCACAAAAGGGTTAACACTGGAGTTTTTGCTGTGTACATGGCGTGCATTGTGATCTTGTTGACAGAGCATACCATACTTTCTTCTTAGTTTACCTTGCAAATGTTTTACAGTACAAGCCACACCTGTGTTTTCTGGTTAAACAATGTCTAAAGGTCATTCCCTTTCATTTACGCTCTAATACTTTACATACAATGTATTTTCCATATCATTGGATACGGTTAATAATATTCTACGATCTATTGTATAATTGTAAAAATAAGATGTTACTGGTAACAAAATAGAGTACTCTGTTTAATATATACAGGTGTTTTAATTTTTAATTTTTTTTATTTTAGTACACAGCAAAATCCCCAGTGTTAAATTAACACTGCTCAGTGTTTATATAATCCACACTCAGAGGCCCGGTTTCACAGACATGGCTTAGATTAAGCCAGGATTAGGCCTTAGTTCAATTAGGGCATTTAAGTCGTTTTTATAAGCGTGCCTTAGAAAGAAACATTACTGGTGTGCATCTTGAGACAAAACAATCGCACTGACATATTTTAAGATATATCAGTACAAGTTGCTTTCGATTAAAACAGCTAAAACATGCATTTTAGTCTGGGACTATCTTAAGCCTTGTCTGTGGAACTGGGGGAGAGTGTTATAAGTAACACTGAAACAGTGTTGAAGTTAATGCGATAATTAAGTGATTCATTGAGTGATGATTGAGCATTATTGAAGACACCTGATGTTAACAAGCAGAATCACTGAAGGAGAAAAATCACAAATGTCAAGTCACCATTATGGTGATCAGTGTCTGCTTTAGTTGTGCTCTTGACCCTTACATTTTTTACATCTAAATGTAGTTTGGCTGTTATAACTGAAATAAATAATAATATGGATAAACTTGACTAGACAATGAGAAAACTGTAAATAAGCAAACAAACAGCTCAAACATTACAATTATTACATCAGTTAAATGCTTTGTGTTTATGGCATGTTCTGCAATTTATTTCAGAGCATTTTTTAAATTTGACAAAACCAGTTTTGTTTATGTTGGGTGTATGACATTCTTCCTGTTCTGTTCAGAAATGTGAATCAAACAGCTGACGTCAATGTAATTTTCTGGATGGAGAAATAACAACACGTGCACCTCACCTTTCGAGAGCTCCACCTTCATGAAAACTGGCTGGAAAACAACCACACCTCCAAGGTACTTTTTTTTTCTTGTAACTACCCATAGATTTTGTACTGTACAGCTAACCAACAAAATTGTCTGGTGAGAAAAGTTAGGTAAGTTTTTACATTTTTCAGTAGATTCTACATATTTTGTTTACTCCTTTGTCTACTCTATAGCTATAGCATGTTTTTGATAAAAACTTCAGGTTTAAAAAGAAACATCTTGTTTATCCAATTAAATTGATTATAAAAAGCCATTGGGGGCATTACAGATATATAAAATGTAAAAAGCAGTGTATAGTGTGTAGTTACTCAGCCTTAAACATACTAAATATTGTTTATGTCTTAAATACAAAGAGTAATTTTAATTCTTTATTGTATGTTGACACATAAAACACATTTTAGGATACTTGATAAAACATTGTGTATTCTGTTGTATAAAAACCTCATTCATTTAGAAATACTGACATATTATGGAATTTAATTATAATGTAATTGAAAAAAGAAAGAAAAAACAGTGTTGGCATTGTTCATCAGGCAGAACCGGTTTTGAATGATCTTTGCTGTAATCGCAGTGGTGGACATTTAAGTATTCAAGGAGTTTTGTTTACCATATCTAAACAAGGCAATCAATGGAAGCTAGCACTGGTCTTTCAGGCAGTGTTTGCATCCGTGTCAGTGTTTTCTTTTCCATGGATGCGTCATTTCCATAGGTGATGATCATGCTCAGTCCTCGAGGGGGCAGTTTTTGCAGTCTCTAAGAAGAAGAAACTTCACTCTGTAAAGCTTTAGATTACAGCCTGGAAATTATTGTGTAATTAAAGCCATTTTACAGTGTAGCTTTCGGTAATTATAGTGGACCTATAAAAATTATATGTAGGTATAAGGGAACAATATGTAAAGTTTGGGGAATAAATGGAGAACAACCAGGAGAATTAAAGGGTTAGTTCACCTAAAAATCCTGTCAGTAATTACTCTCCCTCATGTTGTTCCAAGCCTGTAAGACTTTCGTTCATCTTCAGAACACAAATTAAGATATTTTTTATTAAAATCTGAGAGCTGTCTCACTCCTTCATAGGCTTCTATGACATTTCATACAGCCGGCCCAGAAAGTTAGTAAAGACAATGTTTAAAATAGTCCAAGTGACTACAGTGGCTCAACCTTAAGTTTATCAAGCAACGAGAATACTTTTTGTTTCTTCCGTGTGGGCCTCAGAGTGAGTTCATGATGTATGCGCGACTAAACCTTTAACGTTCTGTTGGGATTTAAAAACTTTGTTATAGGTAAATGATTTAGTTTTTTTCTTCTGAGTTCTAAAATAACTCTTCACTGCTCTATTTGCATGCGTTGTGTGATCCTTGAGATGCTTTCTTTTTACCACTTTGTGGAAAATCACACAAAACAATATATGAAACTTTATAAAACTTTAATACTGTGACATGAATTGTTATTTACTTATTTACATGAATAACATTAATTGTTATTTTATATATGATGTCTATAAATCGTGGTAAGATGATCATTGTGTGTAGAGAAACAAGAGCAGTTCATGAAGGATGTATGATGTGTACAAAATACAGATTTTTACCATGTAACACAGCAGGAAGGAGCGTTACCTCTGACCTACTAGAACAGAAAGTTAACAACCTTATATAGCAGCCCGAGGTGAGAGTGCATTTCTTGCAACAACGTTTTATCCAAATGCATTGATTTATTGGTATTATAAGTAATGATAAACAACATATATTGAGTTCTTTATTGAAGAACTACATCTTTTATCTTTATCTTTAATACTCTTTATTTATTTGTATTTTAATGCATTTGTGATCTGCCACAGAGACATTGAAAATGGCAGTAGACCCTGATCCATTTCCTGGTAAGAACGTCTTCATGACTGTAAAATTACAGAGCTGAAACACACTAAAACTTTGCAGTGTAAATTTGCAGTAATTAACTGGCAGCAGCTTCACCTACAAAGTACTGTTTTTACAGTTTTTTTACTGTAAAAAATGGTCCTGTAATTTGTCTGTAAATTGCTGGCAGCACAGTTGCACTAAATTAAAACTCAAGTTAATTCACATTTTTGCCAGAAACTGACTGCCATAAAATGTCCAAATTACATTTAGGTTTATAAACTAATGTGCTAATAACATGAGCATATTAAAACTGTGAAGTTATTTCATTTCAATTGTCTAAGAAAAAGTCTTAAATAAAGAGGTAATAATCTCTTTAGAAGGATGGAGTAACACTTGAGTCATTACTATCCAAAACCTTACACAAATGTACAATGTTTACAATGACTTTAGTCAATATTAAAGAGTTATCATGCTTTTCACTTTAGTGTTACGTTTATAGTTTCTGTCCATGCGTCCTCCTGTAACATTATCGTTCCGAAAAACGAATTGATTAGAAAAAAATAATTGTATGTTATGTCTGCATCAATATACAACACTGCATCAATATATATATTCTTTCCAGGAACATACGCAACACCACGAAAATGGGGAAAACAACTTGTTCTTCTTTTATTACTTGTCAGCATCTGCCCTTCAGTGGCATCAGGTAAGTTTAAATTAACACAAAAACATCAGTTTCTCCCCTCTTAACTCTTTCCCCGCCAGCATTTTTTTGAAAAGTTGCCAGCCACCGCCAGGGTTTTTGATGATTTTCGCTAAATTTTAATGGCCCACAGAATATTTTGTTCTATGAATATATGAACATGCTACATATCAAAATAAAGACCTGAGCGTCTGCTTTTAAACAAAAAAATAAATAATATTTTATCTTAATTTTTTCTTTTTTTATTGCCACTTGAACATAGATAGGTTTTGTCAAAAACACAACATTCTGGACAAAAAGCTGAGAAAAAGGCATTTTTATCAAACAAGTGCATTTTCAAGCAGAATACATTCAGATGTCTTTTCCATCATATATAAAACCTTCCAAAATAAATTACAATTATAAATAAATCTAAAATATATAAAATTTAGGCACTGTAATTTGCTTTTGAGTGGTACACTGAGTAACATTTCCCAGGATGTGGAAACATTTCCCCCTCGCTGTGTTTTACCTGTAAATAATTATATGAATAATTGGAATTACTTTCAATAAAAAAGACATAGACACACACACACACACACACACACACACACACACACACACACACACACACACATATATATATATATATATATATATATATATATATATATATATATACACACACACAGGTGAAACTCGAAAAATTTGAATATCGTGCAAAAGTTTATTTATTTCAGTAATTCAACTTAAAAGGTGAAACTAATATATTATGTAGACTCATTACATGCAAAGTGAGATATTTCAAGCCTTTATTTGTTATAACTTTGATGATTATGGCTTACAGCTTATGAAAACCTTTTCACAATATTCTAATTTAGAATTTGGGGTTTACATAAGATGTAAGCCATAATCATCAATTTTTGCACAATATTCTATATCTATAGTTCCACCTGTAAATACATATTACAGTGTGGTAAATGTGCACAAAGAGAAACAATTTGGGCATTACACGCTCATATTTATGCACACAGCCACACAAATAGCCTACATGCACACTCACAAACATTATAGTGTTTATATATATATATTATCCAACATTGTGCATAAAGATATTTCTGTGACATGAACATCTCTCTCACTAACTACTTCGTCCCGATCAGATTCAGAATGATCAAATAAGGAGTGATCGGACTCCGAGTCCATCAACACCTCCAGTACTTGATCAGCCGTAAACCTCTTCATTTCAGATATTTTGACCTAACGTTATTC
Source organism: Leuciscus leuciscus (assembly GCF_965113295.1). Classification (NCBI taxonomy): domain Eukaryota; kingdom Metazoa; phylum Chordata; class Actinopteri; order Cypriniformes; family Leuciscidae; genus Leuciscus; species Leuciscus leuciscus. The sequence goes on along the minus strand of NC_138725.1, from coordinate 21,085,723 downwards.
TCGCTACTCCATTCATGTTTGAGCCGATCGCAGTCGGTTTCTTTGATCAAAAAGTTCCGTACTCTTTCAGAGCATGCACGCGGGTCTTCCTTACCGTATACCACCTAAAACACGGATACCCGGAAAATTCCGTGTTTGGCGGGGAAGCGCTTTTTCATAAAACCCGGAAAATTCCGTGTTTGGCGGGGAAAGAGTTAATCAAATTCCCACATATCCAAAACACTGGGAATTTAACTTAAAGGTGCATTGCGCAAGTCTCTGAGTTTTTGCAGAACTATGCCCCCTCTGGCGACAAGCGAAACTGCAATATAGGCAATTTAATAGGCCCAGTCTCAAATTCCGACCCGAATCCCTCTTATTTATTTTACTGTACAGGATTATAGAGGCAATCGCAGTGATCAGAGAAGGGCTCATTCAGCCCATCAGGCAATTGTTCAAGCATGTATGGGTTAGAAAAACGGGTATTTTTAACATGAAATGTTGCACAATGCACCTTTAAACTATAGCAATATCCAAACTTAAAAATGCAATACTTTTTTTAGGTTTTCTTTAGCTTATTCATTTAAACTGTTATGTTTCAATAAATAATAAATAATGTTTCAATAAATAAGCTAAACCCACTGGCCCACCGCAACTTTTCGATTTGATTATCCGGCCCTCGACTTTAGCTAAGTGAATAGCCCTGGTCTAAGTTTTCACTTTGTTTACTGAAGAGCTGTTTGAGTATAACTAATTGAACAGGAGACATAAACTTATTAATATATACAAACAGATGTTCCATAAACATCCATTGAAGAATTAAACAGTATTCAGTCTGTATACGACAATGACATTAATAAAGTATTATTGGGCAATGTTGAGTGATTATTCTGAACATCGCCACAAGAGGGCGCTACTAGCACGTAAATGCCCTTTAGCAAATATGTGAGAAGCAGCTGATCACTGTGATAATAATCATCTCCAAAATAGTCATGGATCCAATAATAACACAGTGTACAATACATAAACATCTCAAATTAAAATAGAACAGAGAAAAACTGAATACATCACATTGTAACATCGATCCAAAACCATTGCAATTTATTTTTGGATAAAATTTCAACACTTTTTCAACATTAATTGCGGGCTGCAAAAGTGATGTTGATTCAATGCACTTAAAGGTGCTATAAGCGATCTCACGTGTTTTTTAGGCCAAAACATTTTTTTTCACATACCGCAAACATCTCCTCACTATCCGCTCGCTGCCTGTCCCCTGAACACACTGTAAAAAAACACGGTCTCTGCAGACAGCCCAGGCTCCACAAACTGCAGCAAAAACAAACTGAGCAACAAACAGAGCGACCCACAGCACGAAACATAACAAACTGTTCCAGCCAATAACCGACAAGAATGATGTGGGGGTGGGTTTCGGGGGTTAGTGCGCGGATGAGGAGGAGGGAGGGTCTAGCTATCCTCCGTTTTGTTTGATAATAATTCAAACATCAACAAGAGGTTACGCCAACCGAGATCGCTTATAGCACCTTTAACACTGACACATTAGGCTTGTTTGACTTGAACCGACACTGCACAGGCTGATCGGTTTATGACATCAAAATACCGCAAGAACGATTCAAAAGCATACGAGCCGTCTCTCTAATCCCTCTTGCGATACTTTGATGTCATTCACCAATCAGTCTGTGCAGCGCCGGTTCAAGTCAAACAAGCCTATTAAAGGGATAGTTCGCCCAAAAATGATATTTAAGCCATGATTTACTCACCCTCAAGCCGTTCGAGATGCATATGTCAATCTTTTTTCAGACGAACACATTTTCAGTTATTTTAGAAAATGTCTTAGATCTTTCAGTGGTTATAATGTGAAGCAATGGGGTCCAGCTGCTTCAAGTCCGAAAATGTGCATGCATCCTTCTCAAAAATAATCCATCCGGCTCCAGGGGGATAAACGTGTGGTTTTGTCGTAAAAATATACATATTTAAAACTTTATAAACTAAAATAACTGGCTTCCGGTGGCGGTCGGCGCGCGTTCACAGAGATGGATGCTGGCGTATGACGTAGGACGTAGCGGAGGAAGCGCCGTGACGTAGAACTATCTGGGTGCTATCTGTTGTTTGCTATCTGGGACCCTCATCAAACACCCCTGAAGCAGCTAATCAATGTCTTCAGGATTACTAGAAAGATACAGGCAGGAGAGTTTATCAGGACAGTGGCGCTCCAGGACTAGGGTTGCCAACTTCAGATAAGAAAAATGCGGGACAATTGTTGTTCTTTACAGGAAAATAAGGGACACTCAAAATATTTGTACTGTATCACACAGTATATGTCATTTCAGGTTCGTATGTGTTTAACATTTTCTCAGATATAAACACATTCGTTTTGCTTAACCTATTTATGTACAATTTAATTCTAAAACGAATTTTAAGGTCACAAAAAAGTCACATCACACACAAACCATAGTTTAAAATAATAGCATTTATCTGAAAAAGAAAGATTTTGTAATATTATACACTACATTTTAAAGAAATTAAAGAAAGTAATAGCACACTTTTCCCTCAGGAAGATTTCATGTTTTCTTGCGTGGCTGGATGTTGTACTCATGAACAATAATCACGTTGTTTGAATTCACCAAAACTGATTTGCTGAAATCAAAACCTGGCCGGACAGTGAAAGGGATTTGCCATTAGCGCGAGTATGGAATATCCAGACCAGCCAGCAGAGGATTCTGTTCGCAAATGAAACAATAATTTGTTTCAATTTATTAATTCTCAATTTAGAGTTTGTTATTCGTATGGTCTGATGCGTGTGAGTGTGGGCTGTGATTGGATGATGCAGTGTCGTGATCATTCTCAAGTGTTGTGTTGCTGTTGTATCAGTCAGTGGTTAGATCAGCGTAGCAGTCTATTTAATCGGGACAAGGGAGGTCCCATACGGGAAAAATAAATTAGACCCAAAATACGGGACGTCCCGGTTAATTCGGGACAGTTGGCAACCCTATCCAAGACCCAGTTTACCCATCCCTGGCTAAAACATTTGCTTGCGAGATGAAATGTTTTGAATGCATTTGATAGTGATATGCAATAGTTTGGCCACACCCACTACACGCTCCTGCCAGTCGGACTGATAACAGCTGCAAACCCTAAAAGCTCCAGATTTCACAACTGGACGTATCCATGCACAAGAGACACAAGCATAACAGATTGCACAAATATATATTTTTTTGGCCTTAAAGATGAACTGAACTGAAAAAAAAACACATTGATAACGTGTTGTTTCTGACAAGTAAAAGTAAACTACACAAAAAAAATTTATTAAAAATATCAATATAGCTTTTTTTTTAAAGCAACACAAAAATTGCGTTTGTTAGTATAAGAACGCTGGCAATTCTGATGACGTCACTGGAATGGTAGGACCTGCGAAGGTATATGGCAGCTGCAGCTGCAGGTCCTATACACACGAAAATGAGTCATTTTGGTTACGCGTTTGAGCCTGTGAGGGACAGGCCAGTAGTACTGACTACCACCACAAGGAGGACGATCAGTTTCAGGCTCCACCTACAGTACAGGATCGTTTGGGGGGAGCGGCGCGCGCTGTATCGATTCGCCTCACTGATCAAGTGCATAAGAAACTACGAGCATGCAACGCCGTTACGTTGTAAATTACACTAAATAAAAGTAATGCAGGTATGATCCAGATTGTATTTGCAATGTACATAGTCAATTATTAATGGAGCAATAGTGGTTCATGGTGTTATAAGAGGGAAATGTGGTGGGAGGTTGGAGAGCTGTTGGGTTAGAGGGCCTGTCATGCACTCTCATGTATTGTATACAAGCACATTATGCATTTTATTAAATAGAGACTGCTTATATATGTCGTGTGCATTTAGAGAAAAATACTAAAACATGGTTGAGGTACTGTGCGTTTTAGAAAGTCGAGGCAGATAAATGGCAAATGTGATTGGACGAATTCATCCAATGGGATCGCTTGCTCAGTTAGCTGCACGCAAAATGTTAAAATCAAAATACTGCACAGATACCTCTTATTATGGACCTAGCAGCTAACGTTAGTTCTGCGAGTTGAACTCCCTGCATCAACAATGTTTCCTGACACGATGAACATCAGCTAGCTTCAGGGTGAGTAGAGAGGGACATTGGATTCTGTTTACAGACCTGCTGACGGTTTAGTTAGCTGCTAGTAAACGCATTATTAAGGCAGCTGGGGTTACGATACATTTTCACAGGCTAACGTTACCTTTGACTAGGAAACCAGGCTTTATAGCGTTCAACAAAACTGAGACTGACACACTCGGCATTCATTGAAATTGAGTCACAAAACCAAGCTAGATACCAAACGATCCAACCTAGGTAAAGAGCTAGCAGCTAAACACGTTGGAAGCACTTTTGTCAAACTCCACAAGCTAGCCACCACTCCGACTATATAAACTGTATAAATAAATCATGACTGCGACGATATCACAGATCAACAATAATGCGTTTACTAGCAGCTAACTAAACCGCAGCAGGTCTGTAAACAGAATCCAATGTCCCTCTCTACTCACCCTGAAGCTAGCTGATGTTCATCGTGTCAGGAAACATTGTTGATGCAGGGAGTTCAACTCGCAGAACTAACGTTAGCTGCTAGGTCCATAAGAGGTATCTGTGCAGTATTTTGATTTTAACATTTTGCGTGCAGCTAACTGAACAAGCGATCCCATTGGATGAATTCGTCCAATCACATTTGCCATTTATCTGCCTCGACTTTCTAAAACGCACAGTACCTCAACCATGTTTTAGTATTTTTCTCTAAATGCACACGACATATATAAGCAGTCTCTATTTAATAAAATGCATAATGTGCTTGTATACAATAAATGAGAGTGCATGACAGGCTACTACAGCCCTCCAACCTCCCACCACATTTCCCTCTTATAACACCATGAACCACTATTGCTCCATTAATAATTGACTATGTACATTGCAAATACAATCTGGATCATACCTGCATTACTTTTATTTCGTGTAATTTACAACGTAACGGCGTTGCATGCTCGTAGTTTCTTATGCACTTGATCAGTGAGGCGAATCGATACAGCGCGCGCCGCTCCCCCCAAACGATCCTGTACTGTTAGGAGCCTGAAACTGATTGTCCTCCTTGTGGTGGTAGTCAGTACTACTGGCCTGTCCCTCACAGGCTCAAACGCGTAACCAAAATGACTCATTTTCGTGTGTATAGGACCTGCAGCTGCAGCTGCCATATACCTTCGCAGGTCCTACCATTCCAGTGACGTCATCAGAATTGTCAGCGTTCTTATACTAACAAACGCAATTTTTGTGTTGCTTTAAAAAAAAAGCTATATTGATATTTTTAATAATTTTTTTTAGTGTAGTTTACTTTTAATTGTCATAAACAACACGTTATCAATGTTTTTTTTTTCAGTTCAGTTCATCTTTAAGCCTGGAACACACCAAGCCGACGGTCGGCCGTCGGGCAGTTTTTGTGCATAGGCCGACTAAGTTTCCACAGTGTGTTCCGCACCGTCGGCAGAAATTGGTCCTCGTCTTCTTCTTTTTTCCGTCCGATTCCATATTTTGAGTGAATGAGAGAACTCTGATTGGCTGTTCAGCTTACTGAACGAGTCAGTGCACGAGAATAATAGCAAAACAGCGAGCAAAGAAGTAAAAACGGTACAGACAGAAGGCTTTTCTAATGTTACGTGATCTTACCTGAGTGTTCCTTGGCAAATATTTCAATATTAACACGAGAGGAGTGGAATAAAGAAAGTGTTCAGCAGGATTGATATTCAAAACGGTAAGCACACACTGCTTTGTTTACGGTTTGTGTATCTGCAGTTTTCCCTTTTTGAATGACGAATATAGACGAATATAGCTGCAGAAATAGACAGTTGTCTCTTTCACACCCAGACGCAGAACGCGCATGCTAGCTGACAGTCCGCTGTAGTTCTCTCAGTGTGTTCAAGCACAGCTTTTTACCCCGACAACACAGTCGGCTTCCATCAGCGCTAGTTCGTCGGCGTCGGCTTGGTGTGTTCCAGGCTTTATGGGCAGTTACAGACATTCTGTATAGAGGATTGTGTATGTGTGTATATGTGCACTGCATTAAAGCTAATTTGTTTTGTTTTTTGGATGAAGGAAAAGGATACAAAGAGGAAACTATAAAGTCATATTGGCTCCATGTACTCGACACCATATACATAATTAACCCATATGACCGACCAGCCGATGTCAGTGCAGAAGGCATCTATGCTGAAACTGGAACATATATGGCTGGAGCCTTTGCAGAAGCAGGAGTTGGACGAGCTCGTGTTGAATTCAGTGTATTTGAGGCAGAAGTCAAAGGCCCCAGTGTTTCAGTTTGGGCTGAAGCCAGTTTGGATGGAGTTGGAGCAATTGCTCGGGCCGACATCGCCAGTGCATCAGCTAAAGCCGGTCCAGTCGGTGTGGAAGTGAGATATGGATTTGACATGGGTGCATCTATTGGTCGGACTGGGATAGAGTTCAAATTCCTGGGAAATGGATTCTCAGTTGGTTTAAAAAGCAGTATAACTTTTCTAGGTTCAGAAGTGTCATGCACCTATCATGGTACTGAAATATATAAACTCATGACCACAAATTTAAGCAACAAGCTGAGATAATCAAAAATTCACATTTTCTTTTGCCCACATTTATTCATTTATCTATTCATTCAATCATTTATCCATGTAATCATTTATTCATATATTCATTTTATTATTATTCATCATGTCATTTGTTTTATATTTTGAACTTTCTTGTCCCGTGTGTCAAGAAAATGGTCAAGGCTCCTGTTTTTCTGTCATGAAGTCACAGTGTCTGTAAAAGAGTGTCTTCAACAGTTCAGATAGAGTTCAACCTCAGATACTTTGATCTCCTGAGATATGGACACCACAAACAGAGTGAAGTTGCGGGAAAGCTTCTTTCCCTCCTGCCCTTCCTTAACATTCGTTCCTTCTCCCCCACTTCCTTCCCTTTACACATCCTTCTCTTCACTTAGAAAGATTATATATAAAATGATAATATTCTATGACAATATAAGTGAATTAACAGTAATGTTTGGTATCATTTGAAATGTCTCAGTGCGCCTGGTACAATGGTCTCATCTCCACAGAAGTAAGCCAAATGTTAATAAGGGTTTAGAGATATACTTTGCTTATTGGATGTGCACTTTTTCCCAGGGTCCTTCATCCAAACTACCTCCTGTTCCTCGACAAGGTGTGAACTCCCTGTGTCTATAACTCTAGTCAATGCAAATTCCTATTGTAAGTTCATTCCCCACTTTGGGGGATGTTTTGTCTTGGTCTGAGTATATAAAGAAATGTCTCCAGAGGCTCGGGGCGATTTGTGATGAGATCGACCCATAATGCCGAGTGTCTGGAGGACACTCAGAATTATGTATTTCCTGAGTCAGGTAGATTTTTTACTCTTTATCTCGGAGCATTTTATGTTATTGTATTGATTTTCTTTGAATTGATTTTGTAATTGGCATGATACATATACCTGACTAATAATAAATTGTTACATTTGGATTCATTTCGACTTGAAATCATCCTGTGAAATGATTGATTCTAGTAGATTACATTAAGTCCATTAGGGGAGGGGAGGGGAGGGGAGGGGAGGGGGGGGTGGGGTCAGCGCAAAGATGAGGCGTGTTCCGGCACAAAGTTTGGTGGATGTTAGGAGGAGTTACAATTAGAAAATGTAGTCTCAGAATAATAATAATAATATTAATAATGATTCAAATTTTCTCAAGCCAACATAATTAGTAAGTCAAACATTGCAATCAGTAAGAATTAACTATTTTAAACCAAAACACAGACTCTAAGAGGCAATGAAATGAAGATGATCAGATGCTGCTGAAGATCAGACACACACTTACAGTTTTTCATCTACAGCAGAAATCCCAATAGATCTCAGTGATTTATTGATTTATTGTTATTTAACTTTCCCAAAGTATCAGTTTCTCTTGATGGAACACAAATGTCTGAATCACACATTTAATGATTGTAGTTAAAGCCGTTAAACACTGATGATAAAAATGAGTGTGAGTGTTTCGATTTCTTACAGGTTGAGTTGTTTCTGCCCATAACATGCTAGCATTCTGCTAATGAACGCTGATTGGTCAGTGAAGGACTGAGATACCGCTTGATGGCATCGTGGCATCCGAAGCAGGACCAGAATGTTAGGGCGAAAAAGTCCGCCTTAACATTCTGGTCCTGCTTCGGATTTTTTTTTCAACACAGCAACTTTTTCCTCGAGAGAAAAGAAAGAGAAAAGAAAGTGCAGAGTGCGAAAGCACCAAAGTGACTGAAGGATTGCCGTAAAGCAGTATCTCTGGTCGTACGATGTGTATGACGTCATTGACATTTTAAAAGACTTTTTAAAGCAAATAAGTGACTCTAAAAAATCTCCTTTCGAATACAACATATAAATTACTAGAAAAAAAAATTATATCCTGAGAAAAGTGGATTTTGAGGGGTATACTGTAGCTCCCATAGACTCCCATTCATTCTGCACTCGTCCTGTGAGCGCCCTCATATGGAACCGGAGTGAAACTGCAACCATTTCAGAAGCCGGAAGTTTACTGAGATTGGAAGTTCTCCCCTTATTAGACATTCTCTGACAATACTCTGAAACAGGGATTTCTGATTACCTTAATCTAGTCACACTCAGAGATAGGCTCTAAAGAGTTCAGTGATTCAGGTCAAAAGTGATTGTTAAAGGAACCGTATGTAGGATTGTGGCCAAAACTGGTACTGCAATCACTTTAAAAATACTGTAGAGCGGTGTTTCTGTTAATTATGTTTATGCTTCATGAAAGATATTTTGATAAGTAATTAAAAAAATTTCTAATTGTCAAAATATAATTGTAAAGATTTATGCTCGTATGTGACAGTATAATCGTAAAGATGTAACTTATGCTCGTATGTGACAGACAGAACGGTATAGCTGTTAGTCTAACTTGTAACATTATGTATCTGTCATTAATGTAAGTTACAACAAGCACAAGCCTATGTCACTATGTGTAACCAATATCAAAGATACAGCTATTCATTTAGCTGATGCTATAAGTGAAAGTGGCCAGCTGTATTTTTTTACTTACCCTGCAGCACACGTCCATAACGTTAAAATATGTGATGTGAAATACAGGTCAACTTGCAGCATATGTAACTTAGTCCACGATATACGTGAAGAACGAATGACGAATCATTTCTTCTGAGGTAAAGTTAGGCTTGGGCGTGCTAATGTTGTTTTCCTCAGCGTCTCAGCATAATGACAGAGAAACGGGCTCCTATAATGCATTGCTAATGTTAGTATACGTCCATGTGAGCTAACGTTACGTTACTTTGCACGAACATGCATAACTTTGTTCGACTGTCATGAATATATGAAATGTCCATTGACATCAAGTACAAGTTAGCCAAGCATAGATGAATCTTACCTGTCCAGGAGAAAATTAGCAACGATGGCGTCTGTGTTCAAATTCTTCTCCGTTTTCAGCCGTCTCCATCTTTCAAAAGTATCTCCAATACAAATTCTGGTTTTATTTCGGACTTTGTCACGACGAATTTCTGAATTATAACGAGGTCTTTTTGATTTAGTAACGTTAGACATTTTTATTCGACTAGAGTTAGGGTAGGTTAGAGCAAAGCTGGAAACCCGGATCCCGAAACACTACTGACTTCGTGATTGGTAGATAGGTGGAGGGAGGCGCGTCAGGCCAAAACACAAAATGACAACATCAACATCAGTTGAGGGCTGCAAGTCCACTTTTTAAATGACAATATCCTAGCCATACTACTGTTGTCAGTGATATAAGTATTTGAAATGAACATGATTTCTTAATGTCGAGTGACACATCAGGGCCATTTTATGATTAATTTAAATACATTTCTTACATACAGCTCCTTTAAAACACAACCAGCACCATCAGATCACTTTTTCTCTTTGTTCATTTGGCTGTTACAACTGAATTACAGCAGCCAAACTAAATATAAAGTTAAAAATGTAAGGATCATGAGCCCAACTAAAGATCAGACACTGATCCCCATAATAGTGACATAATAGTGATTTTCTCCTTCAGTGATTCTGCTTGTTAATATCAGGCAGGGCTCGAGACTAACGGCGTCCTATCGTCCTGGGGACGATAGAAAATTTGTTTAGGACGAACAGAAATATTCTCCAGGACGCCTACAGGACGAAAGACATTTTATATGTGTGTTCATTTATTACTAGCCATTTTTTTGTAAATTTGGAGTGCTGTCAATACAGAGAACAATGACAAAAATCGGTGTTGCCTACACCGTGTTATCCTCTTTTTAAAATTTGCACCCTGTTGACTTCAATGGGGCAAGTTTTAAACCTGCTTTTAGCCTCTAAACATCCTTGATGTGTCATTACAAGTGCCCAGCCATGTGAGTGATTCCTTCAGAGTGAACACGGGTGAATCTGACTGCAGTAGCCTGTGCCATCCTCCACAACATCTGTCTTGGGGTTGGTGACATAATGGCCCCGGAGGATGAGCATGAGGAGGATGATGCAGAGGATGAGGGGGAGCATGTTTTTGGAGACAGTCAGTGGGGCTCCCTGGCGAGACCAGCTGTCTACAGAGGTGTCTGCCCTGGAGGAGGTTCCCATTGACCATGATTATTTGTAACAGGCAAGTCAGAGAACTTTAAAGCTATAATGGCCAAAACCAAAAATGAATGTCCATAGAATGTGTTTACATGTTGAAATTTTTGATGCTTTGATTTGAGGATGCGAGTTAATTTATTTTATTCTTCCCTCTTTTTGAAATGATCTCAGTGAGATGGCAGCCGTCAATTGAGTCAGCCCTGCAAACCTGTTGTTAGACAATGCAGTGGACATTGGAAATTATGCAGTCAAACACTCTGGAGACCATCCTAGATGATGTCCCACCAGCAGAGAAGCCTTACCAGGGTCTCTATTGTGGAGCCCACCCGGGTCCAGCAGCATCACCTGGGTCTCTCTGCTCAGCTGAAATCTTGTTTTATGTACTGTTAATTTAAATTATGTTGTCAGATGATATTTAAGTTATGTTGTAAATGGTTATTTATTATTTATAAAACGTTATTTATCTATATAATTATTTATTTATTTTTTCCAAATGTTATTACTAGGGGTGTAACGATTCATCAACTACATCGATGTATCGATTTATATTCCTGTGATCCAACTACATCAATCTGTGCTCAGCAAGTTGGCCTTCCGGACGACATTTATCGATCTAACATCGTTTTTAAATGGTAATCAATCGATTGTATCGATACTAGGAAATAACGCATTGGATTTAAGCACGTCAGACTATATGGATGTTTTTTCTTAGCACTTTTAATGATAAAGGCATTAAACGTTTCTCGATTCATGACGCGCCAGCAGCAGCGCAAAGACAACAAGCAGCACAAAGTCTCTCACCTCAGAAAAACTGACTTTCCTGTCCTCTCAGCCGCTATACTGCAGTAGCGCGCACTCTTTAATTGCACGCGCAAATGCGCCAGAGCGCGCTGTATCACTTCACTAAAGCGCAAAAGAAATACGAGCATGCAACGTCGTAAATTAGTAAGTTACGAAATAAAAGAAAAATACCAATAAATTACGTTATTGGTACGTCATCCCACATAGCAACATTGTGTCGGCCCAGATCCGGCCCACATCTGGCACACGTGGAAAGATGATCTGGCCCACATGCAGCGTGGAATTACGGCACTTGGGTGGGCCACTCCTGTTTGCCAGATCTGGGCCACAAGTAGGCCATAGCAATGCCACATCTCAGCCAAGAGCAAAGAAATAAACCAGAACTGGACCTTATCTGAGCCACAAAATCTGTATATATTAAATATGAAGTCATCTCAGCCTTAATAAGCCTGTTAACAAAAAGAATCACTGAAAGCAAGAAGAGAACAGAAAAAGAGATGAGCAGAAACACAAGAACTACAACTGACATTAGCCACAGTCTTAGATGAAATCAACTGAAGAGAAAAGAAGACATTAAATCTGTGAAGATCTCAGCAGAGGAGGATTAAACAACTCCACAAACAGCATTACCAGCTTCACTTATTACTAACCAGACTGACTTTATTCCTGTCAGACGTCTACAGAAGTTTTTATTGAGAATTAACAGAGGTTTAACTCTAATGTGTTTCATTTGTAGTCACCATAACTGTGAATAGTGTTTCCATTAGTTGGGCTCTTATCTCTTATCATATATTTTGTTTTCTTTGGCTGCTGTGACAGTGTGTTTGTTAAACACATTTGCAGCAGCAAAGAAAACTAAAGTGAACTGAGATCAGGTGATGATGGTTACCTGTTGATGGATTTATAATCATCATTAAAAAACCTGTCTCACTGATTTCTTTGGAGTCTAACATTTGTGTTATTCCATTATTATCTTCACATCACAAACCCTGTGTTATTGCAGCGTGAGATCCAGCAATATTATAACAATCAGTTAGAAGACTTTAACAAACATGAGCACGAAACATTACTGTTCGATGACAAACACAGACATCAATACTGCCCTACAAAGGCAAAAGACCTTAAGTCGCTAGAGTGTGGAACTGAGAAAAATGACTTTAAAGATTTTTAGTTGTCCCGCCAAATTAATTATAGGTAGGACACTGGAAATCTGGCAAATAGATGTTTTAGTAATGACAATTATATACATAAAAAAATCTTGAGCTCAAACTTGACTTTTGACCACTATTTTTAAGTTACTGTACTCTGCCTTTGTATTGTCAGCAAAAAGTGAGAAGTCATGCCAAGGCAAAAGGCAGTAACTTCCACATTATCAATATTTGGTTGCTGATCACCATTAACAAAATCATTATAGTAACACCTGTATAAAATCTAGTGATCATGGCATTTATTTTGTATGATTTACAATTATTTATAGCCATCTATTGCTATCCTGTGCTTTGGTTGCATTCTGATGGCATTATTAATACATTTGACATGACAAAATACCTCCATAGATATATTAGTCCAGCGTTGGCTCGACCGTGTTTAGGGCGGGGCTGAAGTCGCCGGCGAAGTTTTGGCACTCTGCCAGCTAGATGCATGAGTGTTTCAACTAGGTCTGCTACCTGAACTGGGTGAGGCGGGGCTTTAGTTCTTGGTTGTATTCATCTGCTATCGCACGTTTGTCGATGGAGCGGTTTCAGACCATACTAAATCTTTTGACCGCGTTTATGCAGGACAAAGCTCTGAGCTCATCAGAAGTTACAGGGACTGATGGCAGCAGTACAAAGTACACAGGCTACACCGTCATTTTAATTTTAATGGACATTAAAACAAAGGATGATAACCATACAATCTGGTAGGTAGCATTATTTGATAGAACACCGGCACAGTAACTTCATATTGACGCGCGGCTAAACAAAGGCAGAGCACCGTAACTCAATTTGAGCAAAGCCAAAGAGCGGTAACTGATGTTACGGTGTTCTGCCTTTGTTTCTCATGGGCTTTTGGAAGTTACTGTTAAGACAACTCATTATTTTCTCGAAAAAACAACGGAATTGAATCAAGATACTCATCCACATGATAAAGGAAGTCTTGAATGTGCCAAAAATATAAGTAACTCATTTTCGACCAAAAACTAAGTTACGATTTTTTGCCTTTGCACGGCAGAATAATCAACGTATGAATCTCAACAATGGTGACAATCAAAAGTACCTTGCTGCAATGCATGCTGGGTACCATCATTGTACAAAACTCCCAGCATGCATTGCAACATGAATAAATTATGCAGCTGAATTGTCCTATTATTTTGTTTAATTCTAAATATGTGCTTTTATTTTTTTGCTGTTGTTTTTGTTGTGACATTTAGTAGCTTTTCAGTGATGTTCTGAATTAATCTGTTTATCTAAAAATATATATATATTGTCACCCTTGTTGAGATTCATACGCTGATTTTTGATATCTCTGTGTGTCACCACAGATACATTTTTTGTGCGCATGTTTGTTAAAATTTTCTAACTGATTGTTATAATATTGCTGGACCTCACGCTGCAGTAATGCAGGGTTTGTGATGTGAATATATTAATGGAATAACACAACTGCTAGATTCAAATGACCTCAGTGAAACAGGTTATTTCATGATGATTATAAAACCATCAACAGGAAACCATCATCACCTGATCTCAGTTCACTTTATCTTTCTTTGCAGCAGCAAATGTGTTTGACAAACACACTGTCAAAGCGGCCAAAAAAGACAAAATATATAATAAGAGTTAAGAGCTCAACTAATGTAAACACTATTCACTATTATGGTGACTTCAAATGAAACACATAGAGTTAAACCTCTGTTAATTCTCAATAAAAACTTCTGTAGACGTCTGACAGAAATAAAGTCAGTCTGGTTAGTAATAAGTGAAGCTGGCAGAGATGGGGGACTCGAGTCGTATGACTTGACTCGAGTCAGACTTAAGTCGCAAATTTTAGGACTTGAGACTTGCTTGACAAATATTAATAAAAGACTTGACTTGACTTTGACTTGATATTCATGACTTGAGACTTGACTCGGACTTGAGGTAAATGACTCGAAATAACTTGTCTTTTTAAAAATAAATATCTGTATTTGAACGCACCGCAACAATCACGTGACGCAGCAGGAACGCGCGCTGTGTGAACAAAAGCCGTAATAATGCTGTGTCGTAGTGATGACGCTGAAGCGCGGGATCGTTCGCCAGCTGTGAAACGGTGTAATGCGCAAGTTTATGATGAATCAGAGAAAAAAATTAAAAATGCACAAGCGCGAGAGAGAGAGAGAGAGAGAGAGAGAGAGAGAGAGAGAGAGAGAGAGAGAGAGAGAGAGATCGCAGCTCATAAGCAAACTTAAGACATTACATGTCTTTAGGGGTTGTGTGTGAACGCAATCTCTGATTCCGGGAAATCACTGGCACTGCCAGACTGGCAGTGTGAATGAACCTAAATCAAACGAACCCGGGTCAAATCTTGGGTCACTTTATCCGTGTATTTTTTGGAATCTCTGTGTGGGGCTTTGGTCACACACCCTGACAAAGGCTCATTAGCCACAACGCATAGTTGTGCAAGTACTTGTCACCCTATTTTTAAAATATTAAAGCCATGATGAAATAAAGGCTTTCTATATATTTTTAATAATATTCGAGTGCCTTGGATTAATTTTTTTTTTTTTATGATCTGAATAATCCCTTACATACAAAAGCACAGAGAAAAAATTTTTTCTTGAAAATGAAAATCAGGTTAAAATATGCCATATTCCATTTTTTTCTTACCTGCATGCATCCCTTTGTACTGTCTAGTTATATGCTACCAATATAGTCTGCTATGATCCCAGGGTTGACTTGAATGTTAAAAGAAATATAAAAAAAATCTAACTGTAATTTAATAATAATTAATAATGCATAGGTACAGTCTACCGTTCTCTGGGATTTGTTTTCATGATAATTGAATGTAAAGAGTTTTATCTCTAAAAACTGTTTAGCTTATAACGCTAGTATATAGGGCATAGAGTAAGTAAAAAGAAATCGCTAGTTAATACCACTAAAAGATTGTAAAAAGACACCTACACACAAAGAAAAAAAACATACAGACTTTCGAACCGAACCATGCATACACAAATACACAAAACAAAAATTCAAACTTGCAAGCACAACCATGCACACATGCAAACAAACAATACACTCTTCACTCATACACACGCACACACATTCACTCACAAATATTAATGAATCAATCACACTCAATCAAATCACCTCTCTCTCTCTCTCTCTCTCTCTCTCTCTCTCTCTCTCTCTCACACACACACACTCACACACACACACACACACACACACACACACACACACACACACACACACACACACACACACACACACACACACACACACACACACACACACACACACACACAACCATGGACATGCAAACAATACACTTTTCACACATACACATGCACACACATTCATTCACAAATATTAATAAATCACTCACTCACACAGATTAATCATGTACAATAGTCAATCCACCTGATTGACAGGTGCAAGTTTTGTGTCAATTCAATTATTACTGTTTTTTTCTTGTTATTCTTTTGTTAAAAAGGAAAGATCTAACTTGTTGGGATGTGTTCATGTTCCATAAAGGGGATGCCAGTTTGAAGAATGCCATTTGGTGGCATAGGAACCATTATACTTGAATTGTGAATTGTTTAATACCTTTTAATGGTCTTCTGCAATGTTTGAGGCATATTTATTTTTCATGCTTTAATGTTGGCCTAATTTCAGTTACATTTACATTTTAGGCTATGTAGTTTGAAATGTTTATTTTTTTAATTTTTTTTTTATTGTAGTAACCACTCAGCTGTATGTGGAAATGCATATTTAAAAAAAAAATGTTGCAAATAAAACCATAGTCCACAGCTTATGTAGTTTTAACTTATTTTAATATATAAATTCAGTGAAATCATCAAACGTTTGTATGACTTGCCAGTGACTTGTGACCCAAGCTACGACTTGACTTGACTTGCTTGACATAAAGCAGTGACTTGACTTGACTTGACTTGCTTTTCACAAAATTGACTCGGACTTGCTTGAGACTTGAAGGTTAAGACTTGAGACTTACTTGTGACTTGCACATGTGTGACTTACTCCCACCTCAAGCTGGTAATGCTGTTTGTGGAGTTGTTTAATCCTCCTCTGCTGAGATCTTCACAGATTTAATGTCTTCTTTTCTCTTCAGTTGATTTCATCTTAGACTGTGACTGAAGTCAGTTGTAGTTCTTGTGTTTCTGCTTATCTCTTTTTTCTGTTCTCTTCTTTCTTTCAGTGATTTTGCTTGTTAACAGGCTTATTAAGGCTGAGATGACTCCATATTTAATATACACAGATTTTGTGGCTCAGATAAGGTCCAGCTGTGGTTTATTTCTTTGCTCTTGGCTGAGATGTGGCATTGCTATGGCCTGCTTGTGGCCCAGATCTGGCAAACAGGAGCGGCCCACCCAAGTGCCGTAATTCCACGCTGCATGTGGGCCAGATCATCTTTCCACGTGTGCCAGATGTGGGCCGGATCTGGGCCGACACAATGTTGCTATGTGGGTTGCTATTTATCAGGAGCAGTTTCCATGTTTCTTTACCAGTGCTTCTAAGTATTGTGTATCACCATGTTAGCCTAATTGTTATTTGTTTCCATAACAAAATGCCACTTACTGGTTATTTTGTATATTTTTATATGACTGTGGTGGCTCATAGCCATGTTTTGTATTAACAAAAACTAGTTTCGGAGTGCTATTTAATAGCTTAACCTCGCAGTGCCTACTGTTTATCAGTATTTGTCATATTCTTACCATTTGTTTTGTATGTTAAGTAAAGGGGGACAGAACTTGTGTAAGCAAATGTATTATAATAGGCCTATATAATTCCTAAAAAGGTGGGTCGCGGCTTGATGACCTTTTGGGTAAATGTGGGTCCCATGGCCAAACTATTCAAAACATCATTCAATGTTGTGATAATCGTAATTTACAATTTCAAGGGAATAATCGACAATTATGATTTTTGTCATAATCATGCAGCCCTACTTTATTCAAATAAAATGTGAATGCATTTGACATTAATTGTTGTTTACTTGTTTGTTTATATCCATAATTAATTGATACCTGATTCCCTTACAATAATTTTGGCTAAAAGTCACTGAATCGATTTCAAGTCACTGAATCGTTTCGGATTGTATCGTTCTAAATGAACCAATATCGTCCTTGAATCATATTGACAACCACGAATCGCGATACGAATCGAATCGTTGTTAAAACTAATCGTTACACCCCTAGTGAATAAAGTAAATGTTTAACCCTTTAAGGGTCATACTGACCCCAATGGATTTTTCCTTCATTTTTTAAAAGTTAAACTTCATCTTCATCATTTTAACTTCATCTCAGGGGCATGAAACTCTGTGACTTTTCCTATCTATCTAAACATGCACAAAAAAACTGGGCTTGATTTGGTTGTTCTAAAGGTGTGTACATTTTTTTTTACCTTTTAAGGTGTTTGGGGTCAAAATGACCCCACATTGAAAATGAATGGGAAAATGAAAAAAATGAATTTTTTTTATTTTGTTTGTCAGAAAAATAAAAGTAAATCCATTATAAATCTGAAAATTTCTACAAATAAACCAAGGTCTGGTCCTAGAGCATAAATAAAAAGTAGAACGAACTTTGTATCTCATACACACACACACACACACACACACACACACACACACACACACACACACACACACACACACACACACACACACACACACACACACACAAACACACAAATGCATGTGACTGCAACAGAGAGCATTTCTACAGAAATTGGCAAATAAAATAAACAAAACTGGCATAAATCTAAAAAAAATTACATTTAAATCAAGGTCTGGTCCTAGAGCATAAACCCAAAGTGGAACAAACTTTCTATCTCATACACACACACACACACACACACACACACACATGTATGTCACTGCAACAGAGAGCATTTTTATAGAAACTGGCAAATAAAATCAACTAAACTAGCATAAATCTAAAAAATGTCACATATGCAACATGGAACAAGCTTGTTCCCGCACACACACACACACAGAGAGAGAGAGAGAGAGAGAGAGAGAGAGAGAGAGAGAGAGAGAGAGAGAGAGAGAGAGAGAGAGAGAGAGAGAGAGAGAGAGAGAGAGGGAAAGGGCAGATAAAAGAAAGATGAAATACAGCTGAACTTTAGCACTCGGAGAAAGTTTACAGTTAGATGAAAGAGCTGTAGCAGTATTTTGAAAACATCCCAGTTAGAGTATAAAAGTGGCAGTCTGGTTCCCACACACAGTTCATTCTGTGACAGCACCATGGACAAAAGGTACAGTCTTGAGCAGACCCTGCATTTCATACTGGATGAAAGTGATAACGAAGAACACCTTGTAACGGAGAGCAGATCACCAGTTTGTATGGTGATTAAATTAAATTAATTAATGCAGTCTAAATCTACAAAAACCCCTGTCTCGCTCTGACTCAAGCTATTCTGACATTCCAAAGCACTCTCATTCACGACACCTCTGTTGTCTTGAGATTGCTCTGCGCAAGACGTGCAGACCAGATGGCGCCGAAAAATGGTGTAAATCACTGATTACCTCTCTCTCTACATGATCTCTTACGTCTAAATCAACAAAGACCGTCTGTTTATGGCCGGGAGAGCCTAACACTGACCAATGAGAGCGATCCCGAAAGCACCCCCCCCCCCCCCCCCCCAGGGAGTCTCTCGGACACTGATTTACACGTAGACACTAATTAACTCTTCACAACAATAAAACAGTGTTGTAAGACCAGATGCCAAAACATGTGGTCTCTGCTGAGTACCTCAATTCAAGGAGTCAAACGAACGCACACACATAACCCTCACCCCGCAGCGCCGGGGACAAGAGTTCAGCGTGCGGTTGTGAACTTTCCAGACACATTCACACACACACACACACAGAAACACACGCAGGCCCCACCACGTGTGACCCAAAATCCTTGTATAAAATATTTTAAATGTATTTTCTTGATGTGTATGATCCCCTGTCCCAAATATTATGCCTATGTAGTTTATTGGCCTGTAATCACTCTGTGGTGTCCACAATTACAAGAAATGATGTACCTCCTTGATTTTAGATCTTAGAACTGTCATTCACGGTATTGCCGTGTTCCACAAACCCCAACGATGTTGAATCTTTAACACAAAATATCAGAGAATGCATTGTTTATTGAATACCAGTGTTATTAAAGTTATGGACGAATTCATCGTTTCAAAACCCCGCGGAAAGGGGGCGTATAGACCTCGAAACGTCAGGAGGTGGGCCCATACGTTGTTAAAGACGATTGGCCCACGTACGTGAGGGAGGCGTGAGTTTAGCCCTTTAAAATTTCGCGCCCCTCTCCTCTCAGTGCAGTCCGCCAGAGAGAGAAAGACGACACGCCTCCTTCCCTCAAGGAAGCTTCGCTCGTTTTCCTTTTTATTTTCCTTTTTATTTCCAAGTCTTTTCTTAGAACTACTATTACTTCAGTATAGTCTTCTGAAACCAACCCACGAAACCAACTTAAGGCTAAGATAATCTAAATAGTCTTCGCTCGCTTCAAGTCGCCATAGCAACCAGAACGCTGTGACCACGTGATCCAGGTGTCTTTATCCAACACAGACGAACACACACAGAAGGCCGATCTTCCAAACAGAGTAACGTAGATCTTTTAAATTTGCAATCTGAAGGAAATGCTGTTTAAAGTTGTCTAAATATTACTAAGAAACGTTGGGGTTTTGTGGTGAATGACTAAAACTGTTTCTATCTCTCTCTCTAAATTCTCTTTCACACACACAAACATACACATTCACACACACACATGTGTGCCGAGACAAACACACTACCACGTGCTCACGGAGCCGCCGGCAAACCCATCTCTCCTTACAAACGCTACCATCTCAACATCTCACACGCAC
The DNA here is from genome assembly GCF_965113295.1 of Leuciscus leuciscus. Taxonomy (NCBI): domain Eukaryota; kingdom Metazoa; phylum Chordata; class Actinopteri; order Cypriniformes; family Leuciscidae; genus Leuciscus; species Leuciscus leuciscus. The sequence continues at coordinate 21,065,210 of NC_138725.1, read as the reverse complement.
ACCTAAAATCATTCTTATCTCAACTATTAGTTTCCTCTCGCTGATTCTCTCTCTCTCTCTCTCCCAATCTCTCTCCCTTCCTCTCTCTCAAACCTTTTTATTTTGTTGTATTTCTGTATTACGATCGTTATATTGCCTGTTTTGTTTATGCATTTTTATTCCTGCGTGATTTAAAGTAATTGTGTAATCGCTAGCTTGTTTAAATAAACTTTGTTAAATCATTTGAATTAAGTTTGCCTGTTTTGTTTCAAATTCTGAGTCCCTGAGGAGTGCAGATTTTACCTTATAAGCTCTACGATTGGTTTTATTCTTAAAAGAAACCTAAAAGTGTCTAAAACACGAAGATAATTATCTTCTTTGTGGCCACAAGAAAGTGTTATCTATCAGTGTTAAAGACGCCCGATTTCTGTTCATAAATTATACATTCTGTCCGCCGGACGGCCCGTCTGCATGATAAATGAACATTTCAACTTCTACCTCAAATTCCCCCTAATTGAGTAAATTCTACCCGTCTCTATCAGTGATTATTACAAGTAATTGTGTAATCGCTGATATAAGCCGAGGTTTTGACCTATTCCCTATTTTGAATAAATTAATTTATGGAAGCAACAGATGCATATTCACATTGATGAATATTACCGCTAATTTGAGCTAATTAATTCCCCGACACAAAGTCATTGTTGTTACAACCTGGAGAACGCTGACCCAGATAATCCTGATGACTTTACCACTGAAACAGAAGATGAAACAGAGTTTCAAGAAGATTACCAGGAATCTGAAGAGGAGGATTATGAGGAGGAAGGCCATGCAGACGAAATGTATTTGTAAAAAAATGGAAACATTGTCTGGTATTCTACTCCACCTCTACAGAGGCCAGGAAGAGCTTCAGCATCAAGAATCATCAAACTAACACCAGGACCGACAAGGTATGCATGCTCTCGCGTCGATGACATAAAGTCTGCCTTTTTATTATTTTTTCCACCGTCTATCCAGAACATCTTGATTGAAATGACTAATTTGGAAGGCAAGAGAGTGTATGGTGACAGCTGGAAGGATGTAGATTGGACAGAGTTGGAAGCTTTTTTTGGATTGATCCTTCTTGCCGGTGTTTATCGGTCACACAATGAGGCCTTGACAAGCCTGTGGGATGCTGAAACTGGTCGTTAAATTTTTCGTGCCGTCATGTCCCTGCAAAAATTCACAGTATTGACAATAATTATCCGTTTTGACAACAAGGACACAAGACGAGGTCGACGTGAGACGGACAAGCTGGCTGCAATACGTGACATCTGGGATCTGTGGGTTGAGCGTCTCCCTCTGATGTATAACCCAGGCCCAGATGTAACTGTAGATGAGTGCTTGATTCCGTTCAGAGGAAGATGTGCTTTCAAACAGTACATTCCCAGCAAACCTGCGAGGTATGGAATAAACATCTGGGCTGCATGTGATTCCACAAGCAGTTATGCCTGGAATATGCAGGTATACACAGGGAAGCCTCTGGATGGAAAGCCTGAAAAAAACCAGGGTATGCGCGTCGTCCTCGACATGACCGCTGGTCTTCAGGGACACACTATAACGTGTGACAATTTGTTTACGTCACATGCCCTTGGCCTGGAGCTGCTGAAAAAACAGCTAACAATGGTTGGGACAATAAGAAAAAACAAGCCTGAGCTTCCACCTGCTCTTCTCACAACAAAAGGCAGAGATCGCTTTTCTTCTCTCTTTGCCTTCAGTGACACACATTGCCTTGTATCTTTTTGTCCCAAAAAAGGCAAAAATGTGTTGCTAATGAGCACCTGCCACAAGGAGGCGATAATAAGCGACAGGGAGGACAAGAAGCCTCAAGTAATCTTAGATTACAATCATTGTAAAGGAGGAGTTGACACCATTGACAAGGTATTTCCATATTTGATATTCATAATTATGCATAATTTGCTAAATTTATAATGCATTTCTTTTGTCAGCAAATGTACTAATCTATGTGTCTTTGTAATATTGCAGATGATAGCAACCTACAGCTGCAAGAGGAGAACAGCTCGTTGGCCAATGGCTCTTTTCTCAGCCATGATTGATGTGTCCGCCATCAATGCTTTTGTGGTGTGGAAAGCAATAAATCCAGAATGGGAGAGAGGAAAGTGTTTCAAGAGGAGGCTGTTTCTGGAACAACTTGGAAAAGCTCTCGTGAGTCCACACATGAAGAGCCGAAAACGCCTGCCTCGCACACCAGCCTCAGTCAACGTACTGAAGAAAATTCAAGATCCTTCATCTGACAGTGAAGAGGAAGCTCCAGGACCTTCCACAAAACCTCCATCCTCAAAAGGGAAGCGCTGTGAGGTGTGTCCACGGAACAAAGACACGAAGTCTGGAAGGCAATGCACAAAGTGCAATAAGAACATCTGCCTTGCTCATACTGTCAACATCTGCAAGATGTGCATGGACTTTAGTTCATCCATCCACAAAAAGAAAGCGCTGTGAGGTGTGTCCACGCAGCAGAGACGTGAAGTCCAGATGGGACTGCACAAACTGGAAGAACATCTGGACTGCTCATACTGTCAACATCTGCCAGATGTGCATCGACTTTAGTTCATGATATGAAGTACCATTATCAGTGTTTTGCACTCTGCTTGTTCTTTCACATGTTTATTAGCCATGTGATTTATAAAAAAAGTTGTTCTGTGTACCCTTCACTCCTGTTCATTACAGTTTATTGGTGCTGTTGTTTTGTATTATATTGGTTTATTTACTTTTAAAATTCATCTTGTTCTAAAATCTCTTGTTCTAAAAAAATAAATAATTGTTGATAAATAATTTTCTGAAATAAATAGTGTGTGATTACAATCATGTCATAGTGGTGACTTGTAATGTTTCTTCTTCATTTGCAAAAGCAGATAATTCAAAATATATCAGAAAACAACAAATTCTAACTAACTAACTAAATTCTGACAAAACTACAGATTTTTTATGCATTTCAAAATGTTTAAATAAATATTCACATCACAAAATATATATCAAAGTTGTGAGCTTCAAGAAAAACCATCAAGAAAATGAAGTGGAAATGAATGAGTTTCTATGGCCCTCTATTGGATACATGTGGCCATTGCACTTTAATTCCTTACCTATAAGAAATAAAGTTTTTTGACTAACCTTTAGATGGCAGTATTCTATCCCTAACACATAGAGCAATGTCCAGAAACTATTTAGATTTAATTATGATCATCATTTAAGTGATTTTTTCTTTAAAAAATCATTTTTCATGAGCCAATTTATGGCCTAGTTATGTAATTGTGCAGTAAATAGGTAAAAAGCTTAAAAATTTCCACAAAAACACAGCATAAATGTATAGTTGAGAAGTAAATAAAAAAAATGATATATGTGACCCTGGACCACAAAATCAGTCTTATGTGTAATTTTCTTTTAATTGAGATTTATACATCATCTGAAAGCTGAATACATAATCTTTCCATTGATACTAGGTTTGTTAGGATATGACAATATTTGGCATAGATACAACTATTTGAAAATCTGGAAACTGAGGGTGCAGAAAAATCGAAATATTGAGAAAATCTCCTTTAAAGTTGTCCATTTCTATAGGCGATTGTGCAGCATCCACTCACAAAAAAGCATTTTTTATATATTTAAGGTGGGAAATTTACAAAATATCTTAATGGATCATGATCTTTACTTAATATCCTGATGATTTTTGACATAAAAAAAAAATCAATAATTTTGACCCATACAATGTTTTGTTGGCTATTGCCACAAATATACCCGTGCAACTTAAGACTGGTTTTGTGATCCAGGGTCACATATAGTTTTCCATATAAAAAATTTATATTTCCTTATGCAATTGCTCTTTAAAAGTTTGGGGTCAAAATGACCCCAAACACCTTAAGTGTTGTCCTTTTTTAACAGTGATTAAGGGTTAAAGGGATAAACCCTTCTTAACACTTTAACGTCCTCACCAAGAACAAACTAAACTATGGGAAATCATTTTCTTGCAGTTTTTTTATTTAGTTGGGGCGATAATAAAGATAATCAATGTTTATTGATTATCTTTATACTGCTAGAAACGACTCTACATGATTTCACTTTCATTCAGTGTCCAAACCTCAAGAAAAGCCAAATGGGTAACGCTTTAGATTATAGCCCGGAAAGTACTGCGTAATTAAGACGCATTTACAGCTTAGCTTTCGGTAATTATAGTGTACCTATGAAGTACTTGCATGTAGGTGTAAGGGAACAATAATTATGCAAAGTTTGGGGCATAAATGGGTAACAACCAGGAGAATTAAAGCAATATTTATACTGTAAGTATTATAGTACTAAGAGGTACTTATTCTACTATTATGATACAACAATCTTACATTTGGGAGCAATTTAGCAAGAACATTCACTGCATACCTTTTTGTAATAATACCAATACAAACTGTATAGGATTTTTAAAAAATTACAGTTCTACCAGAAAGACTCGGGAGATAAATTGATATAACAAGCGCATGTTTATTAACAGCCCAGCAAGCATAAATTTATAAAGTTCTTTGGCGTAGGCCCCGTCCTCAGCGCGCAATGCGAGAGTACACAGTAAATTCCCCAGTCTTAAATTAACACTGCTCAGAGCACATATGGTCCCACTCTAACACGGTTATGTTATGACAATCATCATTTGAACTTTATGTTTTTGATTTATGTTGTTGATTACAGTATAACTGTGATTCTGCATAAATATCCAGAATTTTAGATATAATACAAAGGATTTGTTCAAAGATCTTTTTTTTAGGCACACACAGACATAAACATTTAATCTTTTTTTTTAGGCACACACAGACATAAACATTCAGTCTATGCATCTCAACAATGGTGACAATTGGGAAAAGTAAATTACATAGACAATTCAGATCATAATTTATTCATACCGCAATGCATGATGGGAGCCATTAATGAGTTGTGATTGGTGGCAGCCACTGCATCATGCTTTATTATTGTCACCATTGTTGAGATTCACAGGCTGATTATTGATGTCTGTGTTTCTAAATAAATACATTTGAAAGTGTTTTGATCAGAACAATGCTTATTAAATATATTGCATTATAAGAAAAATGCTGTTGAATCACAGAGCTGCTACTAACAAGATAAACCAAACTATCTCAATAAGTTTCATTTTCAGATTACAGCATGATTATATCTAAACATAACCAACACTTTCAGATCACACTTTTTTTTACTTTGTTCATTTGACTGTTATAAATCAATAACAGCAGACAAACAAAGTCTAAAATTAATAATTTACAGTAAGGGTCAAGAGCCCAACTAAAGCAAACACCCATCACCATAACGGTGGCTTACAATTTGAGATTTTCTCCTTCAGTGATTCTGCTTGTTATCATCAGGTGTCTTCAATAATGCTCAATCATCACTCAATTGATCACTTAATTGTCTCACTAACTTGAACACTGCTTCAGTGTTACTTTAACATAGGGCTGGGCGATATATCGCACGATATTGTTATGCGCATCTCGTCAGTAAAGCCGGTTCCCTTAATTAGTAGTAAATCGCCATCACCTGCTTTCAGATGGAGCGGTGTTAAATTAACACTCCTGGGGCTGGGAGTGTATATGAGTCCACACTCAAGAGTGTAAAGTGTCCTCAGTGTACATATGTGTCCACACTACAGGGTGTTAAAATTAACACTGAAGCAGTGTTGAAGTTAATGAGATAATTAAGTGATTAATTAAGTGATGATTGGCCATTAGTGGTGACACCTGATGTTAATAAGCAGAATCATTGACGGAAAGAGAAACAAGAACAGTAAAAGAAACACAAGAACTACTGACTTTGAACCATTATTGCAATTATTATTTGACCAGTTTGACTTTATTTCTGTCATACATCTACACACGGCCTTATTTAGATTTAAAGGAGACATATCATGCTTTTAAATTGTTCCTTTTTACATATAAATGATACATTTATAGTCTATATAAAGCGGAACTGCAATGCTTGGGTCTGAATTCCTCATTATTATAGCTCCACAGGACCCTTTTCTACCCCTTTTCTGATGTGCGTCTGAGAGCAACTCGTTTTGTTGCGGTCTCTTTAAATACAATTGAGACACTTCATACCCCGCCCCCTCTCCAGGTTGCTGCGGTGACACTCGGTTCAACTCCACCCCGTTCGCCCATTTTTGTAGTCTGATAGCAGGGATACAATTATCTAGCGGCACAGAAACTTTTTATTCACACGTTATTAACAAAATGTCAACAACGGAAGACTTGTCCAGCCAGCCTTACATGTTCGAGCCAGAGTCGGAGCCGGAGCGAGATGAAAATGAAGACGACGAACCTGTAGAACAATGTCTTCATATGGATGTATCGCAATGGTATGTTACTGTATGAAACTTTGGTCTTCCGACCTTTTACCACCGTGTCGATTTATTTTGATTAATATGTGCGAGGGAGAGAGAGCAAGACGTCTAGTTTGGAGACGGTGAAGTCTTGTTTACACTTTCGCCTGGCTCCGATAGAGTGCGCAAGCGACCGGGTCTCTGCTCGTTCTTTCAGTTAAACATGCGCCACAAGCGTGTCAGTTCATCTACATTAGACGGTGTAATGAAGCGTGTGGGTTACTACATCCAACAACCGAACATTTTAACTTACCCTCTCGTAACTTCTGCATCCTTTAGCTTGGACTACAAAATTGCAGCAAGAAATAAAAATGGCGGATTGCTCGAAGTGTTGGGCCGGAAGTCAATGTCCTTATTTGGCAGTTCCGCTGCAAATACTGTGACGTAATAGTTCAAAAAACGTCATAGATAACAGAAAAATTGGAACAGGTTGAAAAATATGACCAAAACAGAATATAAAGATATCAACGAAGCACCTGAAGAGAATAATTTCAACTTTTCTGTACTTCTAAACACTCCAAATATACAACAAAATGCATTTAAGGGCTAAAAAAGTGCATTTAGCATGATATGTCCCCTTTAACCCTCTGAGGTCGGAAAACGCGCCCCCGCGTTTTGCTGGATTTTCTCCACATTGTAGCACTATAAACTTAAATTACTCCGTCATTTATGGTTATACAGAAAAAAATATATAAAAAAAAAATCTGTGATATTTCTACTTTTGTATGTGTCCACTTACAATCAAATCAAAACATTGTGCTTTTGTAAAATAAAGAAAATAAACAGGGTGTGCGTTCTGCCTCTTCGTCGCGGTGAACTTTTTTTTCTTGAGCACGTCTATAAACTGAAACAAAACTCAGCGAATACTTCTCACACATTTATGAGCCATACACCTTTATACACATTTAAGTGTGAACTTTTAAATGATCGGATTCAAACTGAAAACAAATATTCTCTGTTTAAGTAATTTGTATAAAACCAACAGGATGTCCAGTATCTCAAACGCTTGCTAATTACTTTTAATTCGGCCACGCCCACTCGAGCAAAAGAGATTCACATGCAAATCTCCACATGGAACGCGAACGCCCTCGTTACCTCAAACACAAAACACCAAAACACTTCACAAGTCTCTGCTTTTCGTGAGTTTGGAAGACACGTCTGAGCTTACATTGGATTTACATCAGAAGAAGAAGAACACGATTTGAAGACAAGAAAGATGTAAGGTAAGAAATTCTTACTTATTAGTTTATGGTATTGTTGCATAAACTTCACATTGCAGTTGAACTGTTGCTAGATATATGGTGAATATTATACTATTTAGACCCGTGTTTACTGTTAAATACTGTTTGTGGATATCTGCTCAAACATAGATATGTATAACCATAATGTTTAATATTTTGGAGCGCGATGGCGTTCATATTTTGGAGCGCGCTGTGGGTTTTACTGTATCATATTTTGGAGCGCGATCGCGTTTGAAAGGAAAAATGCACCAAACATTAGGCTTTATGTTTTTACTATTATCTCATTTCATATCATCATAACGAATGGAAACATTTGAAGTAACATAAGATAATCAATATATTTTTCTCTAGCATTGTTACTGAAATCTTTTGGAAGATTTATAGGCTGCTTTGTAAAATAAAATTATTTTATGCAGTACTGCACATAGCTTATGCCTACAAGGCACAACAAATATGGTGTTCTTTATATTATATATTGTTGGAAACATTTGTGTGTGTGTGTGTGTGTGTGTGTGTGTATTCTGTGAATTTTAAAAAGCAATTTTAACCAGAAAAATCTAAAATGTATTCCCAAAATCGTGCAGGCCTAGTTTCTCTTGATACCAGTATGTTCACTTTTTTCTTTTCTTTCAGGGACCAGATGCAACTGAGTCCTGCTGACTTCAACATTCACATGAGTCTCTGTACATGAACATGGTAAAGTGAAAATCAAACACCTTGGAAATGGTATGTACAATGTTTTTAGGAATGGCACAAAGGTCTCTGTCTTTGGATCATTGTTTTCAATGTGCTCTTTTGTCATTTGTGTATTTTTGGATTATGTTGTGCTGTAAATAAATCCAAACAATCTAAAAGCCATTCTTTTTTAAATCTCCTCATTCTTTGTGCAAGGTTGCTCTGAATGACAGGGCCTGATCGCTCCTAATAGGGCAGTTAGGGGAGTGTCTTTGTCTTTCTCAGGTGTTAAAAGCTTACATATTCATGAGATGATCACGCCTCTTCGAATATGGCTTTGTCACACAAAACACGTCTTAGAAATTTTAAATCAATATATTGTCTTATCTGAATGAGCAGTCAGGGTGATTTTCACATAGTTTTGGAGCAAATATTCTAGGCTACGTCATACAATTTTCAAAAGTCTTGTGAAGAAATAATCAGTATGGGTTTCATGGCCTTATTTCAGTGACAATTTTTTTTTGTATTTTCACAAACCACGCATAAATGTCATTATCTCAAAACTACAAACTTTTACATACATGCTGCTGATATATTATTGTAGCAGAGTTTGTGCTGAACACAGTGTAATCAGACTTTAGCCATGAAAATGTCACTAGTAACAGAAAAAAACACAAATGTCAGAGCATGTCAGACCACCTCCAGAGCCCAGAAAACAGCTCAGACCTCAGAGGGTTAACAGAAGTTTAGATGGTAATGTTTTATGGAATGGTTCGTTTAATGTCACCATTATGGTGACCAGCGTTTTCTTTAGTTGGGCTCTTGACCCTTTCCTTTTTAACATTGGTATTTCTCTGGCTGTTTCAACTCTGTGTTTATAAAGCATATGTGTTGAGGCAAGAGAAACTATGACTTTGGCTGTCTTTCCTGAGCGCATCGCAAGGCTAATTTGATCGTATAGACCATTTGTTGCAGTTGGTCTGTGATCAAGTTAGGCTTAAGATGCTTTAGGGAAATGCAACCCTGGTTATGTTTCGATGATGAAATTATTCACTGATCTCACCCAGCATTATAAACTTATTATCCAAATTTATTATGCATTTTTCACTACAGTAGCTACCTCCAGCAATGTTTTAGAAATCTGAAGCTTTTAAAATCACACACAGACATCAATAATCTATATATGAATCTCAACAATGGTGACAATGAAACAAATGCTTCATGTTGCAATGCATGATGGGAGCCACCAATCAGAACGCATCAATGGCTCACATCATGCATTGCAGCATGAAGCATTTGTTTTTATTAAATTATGCAGCTGAATTGTCCTGTAATTTTCATTGTTTTTTCTGTTTGCTTTTATTTTGCTATTGTTTTGTTCTGACTTTAGTAGCTAGTTTTGTGATGTTCAGAGTTGATCTGTTTGTCACTTCTTTGTTTATTGTCACCATTGCTGAGATTCATAAGCTGATTCTTGATCTCTGTATGTTTAAACACAATGACTTCTTTGCACAAAGTATTTAAAAAAAAATTCATATTGTTGTTGGATCTCAAACTTTGGAATCTCTGGTTTCACACTCAATTAGTTGTATCGAACCCAGGTGCGTTTGCAGTGATCTTACGTCATCGCAAACGCACACGGAAAACGCATGGAGAATACAACTCGACTGAGCATAGCTGTAATTTGTCTGTTTTTTTGGTGCTATTATGCACAACATAGTGAGAGACAACTACGTTTATGTTCATTACATGGTGTAATTCAGCACATATCCAGGGGACGCCGTGTTTCTGCTGCTCGCAGAAGATTTTTCACTGATGCGACAGTGATACGCATGCGCGGGATACTATACTTCCTGAACAAGCACGCACCCGAGTCCGTGTTGCTTGCACATTAACGCGAACCGCGCCACGGTTCGGGAGCAACCGAGCTCAGACCACCTCCTCCAGGTAGTCTCGGGTTCGGTACTCTAGTGCGCACCCGGGTCCGATGACAGCGTTCACATTAGCGATTTTTCATGCGAACTGTGCCCCGGTCCGCACTAAACTGCCAGTGTGAAAGCGCCCTAAATTTAACACTGTGGATTTTGCTGTGTGCCACAACAGGTGTAAATATGATGATGAAGGACAGAGCATCCTTCATCATCATATTTACACCTGTTGTCAATCCTACGGAGCCCCTAAAGGGACGTGGTGGTGGAATTTTTTTTAGGATGGGAGAGGTTTTTTTTTTTTTTTAAATCTTTTGCGTTCCCTCGAGAAACTTTGCGTTCCCACGCAAAACCTGTTTTGAGCTCGGACAGACACTTCCTGTTTAATGTCCCGCTGGCAGTGTTTCAGAGCTCCGTACGTTAATGGAGTGTTTCATAGTGTTTGAACTTGGCCTCAAATATAAAGAAATGCGGTCAGTGCTTAACTAAAGGAGTTCAGTGAAGTTGGCAATATTCACATAGGCTATTCGAACTTCCCTATTCTTGAACTAAACGTTGTTAAAACACAAACGACAACTATTTACAATCACAGTAACCTAGACAACGAGCTATAACCCAATTCTCAAGTCCAAATAAGGGTCCGTCTGTAAAGTGCAAATCTCAAAACCCTTCTGCACATTTTATATCATTAAACATATTCAATAGCTTTTGAATATGTTTAATAATATAAAATGTGCAGAATTGTCACCAAATTCAGTTCACACATCACTGCTCTCCTGCTGGTTATACTACATTACTTAGTTTGATAAAAAATGCAGAATTTTTATGATTATTTATTATGAAATAAAAGCAATAACTTCACCCTTTTTAGAAATAAATATTAAATAACTGCACACTGTGTGAAGTGTAGGCTTACATTCAGTGTACAGTGTAATGCCATCAAATTCAGTAAGCAAATATAATGCAAAAGCTGCGTATAGCCTACCAATATAATTTGTGTAAAGAATAGGCCTACTTATTTTTTTATGTGCAATTACTTCCCAAACTAATTGTTGTAGGCCTATAACCAACATTATAGCAGTGATGTGTGAACTAAATTTGGTGTGTTACAGTGAAGTTATTGAATATTTGTCATAATATAAAATGTGCAAAAGCAGTGTAGTATGACCAGTGGGTCATCACCATTGATGTGTAAACTGAATTGGGTGGCACTACAGTTTGTAACATTGAAGTTAATGATTATTCTACTGTGAGTTGATGCTGTACTCGTTTTTGGGTTATATTGCACTTTGCAGACGGTCCCTTCTAACTTGTCTCTCAGCTGCCTGCTCATAGAGATCAATATTATAAAGCTTGTTTTGATGACAATCGGGTTGTAGCTCGTTGTCTAGGTTAGTGTGATTATAAATAGTTGTTTGTGTTTCAACAACGTTTAGCTCAAGAATAGGGAAGTTCGAATAGCCTATGTGAATATTTCCAAATGCCAAACTTCACTGAACTCCTTTAGTTAAGCACTGACCGCATTTCTTTATATTTGAGTCCAAGTTCAAACACTATAAACGCTCCATTAACGTACGGAGCTCTGAAACACTGCCAGCGGGACATTAAACAGGACGTGTCTGTCCGAGCTCAAAGCAGGTTTTGCGTGGGAACGCAAATATCTCTGCGAGGGAACGCAAAAGTTTTGCGAGGGAACGCAAAAGATAAAAAAAAAAAAATCTCCCAACCTAAAAAAATGTCCACCAACACGTCCCTTTAGGGGCTCCGTACAATCCTGTACCTGATCATTGAACTTCACATACTTTCTTGATCTTGAGTTTTGTTCTGAATGGGTTCAGGTTATCACTGTAACCCTCACAAATCACAATATTTATTGCACATATTATAAACAAGTTTTACATTTGGTTGAGACAATATAATTCAAATGATTTTAAAAGTTGTATTATCTGGATATTTTGCAGAGATTCAAAACTCAGTTTTCCAATATATTTCATATTCATATTCAACTTTATTTCCAGACTCAAGGTCCATTAGAGAGAAAACATACAACAACCTACATAAAATGACATACAATACAAAACATTTAAAATAGACAATAATGCCAATACTTTCTCATAGATGACAGGTATCGCACCTTTGATTAGGATATTAAATCAGCTCCTTTGACTTTTCCCACTGCTGACCAGCGCATGAATATTTGATTCAATAAAGCATGACAATTAATGTGATGTTTAATAACAACAAGAAACATGCAGTGTTTATCTGATTAGTAGCTAACCACAGATCAAAAAAACTATTAAAATTAATAAAGCATTTAAAAAAGCAACTTGGTTTCCACCGCTTGCTACACAGTTCAGGTCACTTCTTGTTGTATAGCTTTTCAAAATGTACACAGTGTCACACCAGAGATCTGACTTCACATCAATGACTTTAAATGTCTCATATGGAGGAATCAGCACCTCTTTCTCTTCAGGAAACCTTGAATAGTCTGTCACATTAGCACCTGAACAAGTGTAGATTTCAAAACAAGATATCTTTCCATGCTTTTCTGCTTCTGTACGAACAAGAGAGGATGAAGCAAACTGTCCAAAACGAACTTCTTTGCCCTTAACATTCTTATCAAATTCAACTTTAGTACCACGGTAAGTATTGAAGCATTTAGCTTGTGTTTTCTTCAGAATCTGTATAGCTTCTGTTAACCAAAAGTGAAGTGAATACCATGAATATGTCCCGTCTTTATATATTTTTTTATCAGTACGAACAGCATTATTGAATTTCTCAAATAGATTAAAAGCTGAGTTAGTGTACACATAAATGGCAACTGAATGATTATTTGACAAATTATCTCCTGGTGGTTTCCGATGTATTTCAGCAGCTTTCCAAGCGTTTTTAAATTCAGAGTCAGACATTTCATTCTTCAGAAATTCTGTCTGCACTCGATGTTCCATCTTCTTTGAACACCTGTTAAACCAACTGTAAAATTGGTCATCAACTGACTCATCTGCCATATCCAGTGGATATATCTTTCCTTCAGCAGCATGTCTGTTATCCTGCATCGACAGGAATCATAATGATCAGTCATCAGTATTCATGTCTGTAATATTCATACTCAAACACAAGCTCACCTGTAGAACAGCTGAAATGAGAAGAAGAGCTTCAATGATCAACAGCATCTTGATTCAGTCGAATCCCTCAGATGATCCAATAGATCTAGTGAAGCTATTATGAAGCACAGACAAGAAACAACTGGGTTTCACACATACAAAATCCATGTGATGTCCACTGATATATAAAAAAGCCAACCTATAGTTAGAACAGTTGTATGGCTGAATTGCTCTTGAGCTCCTGAGAAATAACAAAAAGAAAACGCAAAAAGAACAATATTCTTAGGTAAGGTTGAAAAACTTATGTATTTACATTACTTTTTTTAATGAAATTTAAATTATTATTTTTTACAGTGTACACATCTTTCAGTTTCATTACTATCTATACAGTGTAAAAAAAAAAAAAAATGACTGTCAGCTACAGCTGCCAAACTAAAACCATAAAATAAAGTAAAATATACTAATTTAAATAAAGTGCAAAAAACTTTTACAGAAATTTTCCTTAAATGTTTTACAGGAAAACACTGTTATTTTACAGCTATTTCCTGAATTATTACCATCAAACACCTTCACTGTAAAAGAAAACCCCTTAAAAAACAGTCAAATGACTGTCAGCAGTGGCTGCCATACAAAAACCGTAAAATGAATGTAAAATATCCTAATTTAAAAGAGTGCAAAAGCCTTTTACAGAAATCTTCATTAATCTTTTTTAACAAAAACACAGTAATTTCACATATGAAGAGTTCAGATGCAAAAGCCTCTTAAGTGCCATCTGAAATTTTCTTCTAGAATTATCATTTTTATCAAGCTTGTATATTTAAGTTAAGTAATTTCACTTTAATGACAATTAATAGGTCATTTTCATTGCCATTTAAGTGAAATTGTTGAACTTAAATATACAAGATTGATAAAAATTATCATTTTAGAGGAAAATTTCAGATGGCACTTAGAGGCTTTTGCATCTGAACTCTTCATATATTTCCTGAATTTTTACTAAACAACACATTTACTATAAAAAGTGCATCTCTTGCAGTGAACTATATGCATGATTTACTGTGTCTATACGTCACTGCATCATCAACTACACAGTTACTGTCTATTAAATAAAGCAACACATAGACTAACCTCAGTGTTTCTCTCCTCATCCTGAACTGAAGCTCAGGCTCTCTTCAACACAAAACACACCATACAGAAACACTATACATCCCAACAGAACATTAAACACTAACAGATCTCTCAAGATCTCAGCATCTTCACTTATTACAATCCAGACTTTATTTATTTCATACTAACATTTTTATTGAGAATTAACAGAGGTTTAGAAGTTGATGTTTTATTGAAAACAATCACCATTATGGTGATCAGTGTTTGTTTTAGTTGGTCTCTTGAGCCTTCAGTTTTTAATATTAGTTTATTTCTGGTTTCTTTAACTGTGTCTCTGATACATATTTGTTATTGTGGGAATCAAGGAAGTGAAATTCAAAGAAATACTCTCAGTGGTGATAGAGTTTATGAAGCCATTATAAAGAAAAGGTTTTGACAGGATCATAAAGACTCACTCAGACATCAAGAATCAGCGTATGAACCGCAACAATGAAAAATATTTGATCAACTCTGACCTAGTCACAATACAAACTAAAGTCACAAAAAAGCTTTGCTGATAGTCACCATTGTTGAGATTCATATGTTGATCCTTCATGTCTCTATACTCTTAAATAAATAAACCAGCCCAAAACATTTTTTGTATAGTATAAATTTATTTTAAATATCAGAATGTTATAATACTGCCACAATATAATTAGGTTCATGTTTATAAAGTATGACATTAATATAGATTTTGTATAAAACTGAAGTCTCTCTGTATATTATGTAACTTCATCTAATATATTCAGAGATTTGAAGCCATATCAGTGAATCAGGTCAATATGTGATGCTTTTAACATCACTAATAAAAGACCAACATCATCTGATGAGATTCTTCTCCTGCATTTATTGCTTTAACAAATGTGTATCAAAACCACAGTTAAAGCAGCCAGAGAAAAACTCATGATGAAAACTCAAGGATCATGAGCCCAACTAAAGCAAACACTGCTTTACATCATGGTGACATCAAATTTCACTTTAAATAAGCATATTTTACTTTAATTTTATGTTTTTTGTTTGGAAGCCGTAGGGTTTTTTTATAATGAAGATATATGATCGTAACATTTCAGGAAATACCTGTAAAATAACAGTGTTTTTCAGATTATTTCATTTAAGATGTTTTACTTTAATGTTACAGGTTTTTTTTTTTAGATTATATTTGTAATTTTACATTTTTATGTAATTTAAGAAAACAGAAAAATATACTGTATGAAAAATACTCACCAAAGAATGTTTTGTTTTACTTAAAAAGTTTCAGAAAAATACAATGACAATAATTCAAAAAGGAAAAAATAACAGAAATGCGTATATGTCTTCACCCGAATTATGGCCCCGAGTAACGGGAAATAAAACCTTTTATATGGTTTGATTGGGGCCGTCTTAAGAGTTTAGGGCTGTCCTTATAATGCAGCAATCCCTTACAAGGACACATATGCATATCTCATATTTCGCCACCTACGCTATAAAGCTTAATGTACATTTAACCCTTCTTTCACCTGCAGTTGTTAAAACCACATCCTGCCTCCTCCTGGCCAGCTGCTCTCTCTGGCGGTTAGGGGTCACACGTCTTGTTAAACAATAGTAAAGCTCAAATAAGCAGGCATGTTGTTTTAACACCTGCGAGCTGAGTCTGATCAGAGAGATTAAAGGAAACCACAAACACCTCAGTTGCAAAGCAAGCTTGCATCATGCTTCTAGAGATTCAAGCTTCTTTTGCAAGTATGACATTCAAATTGACTTTCTGACTGCACAACACACTTTTTAACTTGGCATGTAAATAAGTTTTCGAGTCATATAGAGGTTTCTGGTAATACATAACCCCATTATATCTGGAAGCCAAATGATGCTGTGGGCCTTTACAAATCACTTTCTATTTTGTAATACAGTACTTTTCAATTTCTACAACTGCTATACTTGTATCAGACACAACCCCAGACTGCTGATCAGCTTCTATACCGCTGCACAATAAAAAGCATCATAACTTATTGTTGTGTGGTATTTCGGCTGCACTGCTGCAGACAAAACTATCCTCCTCTGCTGAGATCTTCACAGATTTAATGTCTTCTTTTATCTTCAGTTGATTTCATCTAAGACTGTGTCTGAAGTCAGTTGTAGTTCTTGTGTTTCTGCTCGTCTCTTTTTCTGTTCTCTTCTTTTCTTCAGTTATTCTGCTTGTTAACAGGCTTATTAAGGCTGAAATGACTCCATATTTAATATACACAGACTTTGTGCCTCAGATAAGGTCCAGTTCTTATTTATTTCCACGCTGCATGTGGGCCAGGGGTGCGTTTCCCAAAAGCATCGTTAGACAACTATGTTCGCAAGTTCCGTCGTTATCAGCATAGTTCAACGAGTCAGTGTTTCCCGAAACCATCGTTCTAACAAACATTCGCAAACATCATCGCAAAGTTGTGTAGTTGGAACGACAGCTCTCGACCTGTGGTTAGAAGCATAGTTTCTAGTTTGACATGACATGTGGAAATCCTCATCTTGAGCAAAATAAGCAAGCTGACATTCAGTACAGCCTGTGTCTTTTATTTAGAATACATGTATCAAAATGTCATTTACGTCTTTTAGTTTGTCAAGAGATTTAAATCACCGTTTTTGAAGACTGCGCATGTGCAAACGTGCTCTATATGCAAGAACGAGCCTATGACTGAATCTGGAAATAAAGCAAAATAACTGAGAAAAATGAGAAATAGTCCTCAGATGTCATGTCTGTAATTTATAGCAAAACATCTAGCATTAATTCGATCTCAAATAGATTCATTAAAATAAGTTATTACTCCACCACACGCGCGCGTGACGTCATAAACCAACGTGGTTGAACGACCACTTTGTGACAATACAGTTTTGGGAAACAGTCGTGACTAGCTAGTTGATTTCTTCAACGATGCATCGTACTGTGGTAGTTAAGCAGTGAGTTACATCGTACTTCGGGAAACACATCCCAGATCAGTATTCCACAAGTGCCAGATGTGGGCCAGATGTGGGCCGGATCTGGGCCGAAACAATGTTGCTATGTTCTGGCTTTGAGTTCTAGCACTTCCAGAACTGTTTTAATAACCTTTGGTCTAGTTTTAATTTAGCAATGTGGAACTGGCGTGACTACATATTTACAGCAGTATTTTCAGAGTGGTGTTACAATTTCCTGATTGGTCTAGGGGAGGAAAGCAACAGCAAAAATGGATGTTTTGGAGACAAACTCTACTTCAATAAGTAGAACACAACATGAGGTAGAGATACACTATCAACTACTGGCTTCAAAAAAACATCAAGTCTGGGGTTGAAGATGAGACCTCAAAGCTGTTGCACACAGTCAAGTCACCACCAACACAGCTCTGATGATGGTTGCAGTTTAAATACTCTCCTTCCCCTTCCAGCATCCAATCACAGCAGGGCATTGATTATTGGCATCAGGTGGAAACCATGTCTCCTACGAAGAGAGACAGGGAGAGAGAGAGAAACAGAGCACAGCTTGGGCACACACACAAACAAAACCTTACGGCTCTGGACGTAACACCCCCGCCATCAAAGACTATATCCACCCACTGGTTATAAGTCAACGCACTAAATCCCTAATCATCAAAACATTTTAACTGTCTAAGAAATGAGTTCTGGACAGGGCATCGGCAGTGATGTTGTCTATTCCTTTCTTGTGCCGGATGTCAAGATGGTATTCCTGCACAATTAAAGACCACTGCATTAAACGTTGATTAGTGTTAGACATGCGAGTTAAGAACACCAATGGATTATGGCCTGTATAAACCAAAATGGAGCTATCACTTCAGTTTTAACAGAGCTAGAGGTTCCTTCTCATTTACACTGTAATTTCACTGACACTTTCGTGTGAGAACTGTGTTAGTGTTAGTTTAACCACATAGACTGTAAAAAAAGATGGACGACGCCCCTTCGCTCTCTTCCATTGATGAGAACTGAAGCCACCAGTGTCCCGATATGGCGCTGACATATTGGATCTTGAGTCTGCGCAGTAGCGATCTCGGGACCAGACCTGTGCAGTAGTGAGCAGGAAGTAAAGCCACGAAATCAACGCTCTGCCCTCACTCTCGCAGAATGCACTCAGAGAAAGTGAATTCTGCACACTTTTAAAAAAATTGATTGCAGTACGACAAGAGGCTTGTTAAAATAAAGTAAATACAATCTCCTCAGTCCTCTGAATATCCAGAAAAAAATGTCCGTTGGTGCTTCAGTGACTACTTCGCTCAGAGAACCTGTCAATCACTGCTGTCAATCATGAAGTTACACCACCGCATCACGTAACTAACTAAAAACCAACTTATTTTTTAAACAGACACTTGAACTTACATCAGTGTGATAAATACGACAGCAAATGAAAGAAACCACCTTTGGAAAAAAGATATTTGAAGTGTATTTAATTGTTTAGTTGGTCTCACGTCCCAGCAAACATTTGGACGTTTAATGACCGTTGAAAAGACGTCCGTCCGAGACGTCCCGTCATGGTTGAAAAATAGTTCCAAAATGGAAGTTGAACCGACGTCATTTCTGGCCGTGAATTCCACGTCTTTTCTGGCCGTGAATTCCACGTCTTTTCTGGCCGTGAATTCCACGTCTTTTCTGGCCGTGAATTCCACGTCTCTTCTGCGCGTCCCTGGACGTCTAAATGCGTCGTCATATGTGTTTAAATGTGTTGCTGCATAATTTAAGTGTATATATAAGCCTGCATATAAAATAATCACACACCTATTGTGTAACATCGTGAAAGACAATCAAGTCTTGAGGTTTAGCCTACACATCTTGACAAAGGTTCTAAAAAGGTCCAAAATTGGTCCAGTCAGACCTGAACGTCAATAAAACGTTTTAATCACGTGTACATCAAAAACAATAACACATTATTTGTGGACATAAGCAAAAAAGAAGCATGTTCTGATTAAGCACAACATTTTATTGATATTGAACAGCCAAAATTTCTCTTTATTTTTTTCAATGTTTAACATTTCGTGAGCTTAGAATTTTAAGGTTCTATCTCCACTTTTGGTTGAAATTGAGTTTTTGACAATCTGATCCATTAGGTGTTTATTAATGCCTGTGTGGTGTTATTTTTGTAAAAAAAAAAAAAAATTGTTAGTAGTTATTAATAAAATAAAAGGTTCCATCTCACAAAACATAAACCGAGTTTAAAAACTTTGATGCTTTATAAACTACAATAAACGGAGATAGAACCTTATAATTCTAAGCTCTCGATTTGTTAACCAAACTAAAATACCAATTGCAAAATACTGAATTATTATATAAAGATAGTTCACCCAAAAATGAAAATTATGTAATTTACTCACCAAATTCCAAACCTGTATGAGTTTCTTTCTTCTGCTGAACACAAAAGAAGATATTTTGAAGAATGTTTGTAACCAAGCAAATAGAGCATCCACTGACTACCATTATTGGAGAAAAAATGATTATTAATGGGAAGCGACATCTGCTTGGTTACAAACATTCTTCTAAACATCTTTGTGTTTAGCATAGAAAGGTATACAGGTTTGAAACATGAGGTTGAGTAAATGATGACAATTTTCATTTTTGGGTGAACTATCCCTTAAACACATTGTTTGGCTCATTTTTTGTATCCACCACCCCCAGCTCTTCCTGGAGTGTGTTTCAGGTGTTCTGCCATTGCTGCATCAATTTCAGTGTCTGTAGCATGTGGGCTCCACCTCTTCACAGCATCTAAGGGAAGAGAATATATTTCTTTTTAAAATAAATGAAAATTAAAAATTTGAGGTAAATGACATGCACTTATTTTCAAAATATTTGTATGGTCTTCAGCTAAATTCAAAACAGCATTTGTCCCCTGCCTCTTCAATACCACTGTGGTGCCCTTGAGAAAGACCCTTAACTAGGTGTGTAACAGTGAGAAAGTGAACAGGACATTTCTGATAAAGACAGGTGGGCTGTGATGTCCCCTGAATAGACATGTTTAGCAATTCTAAAATTAAATTTTTTTTAAAGCAGTTACTGAAAACATACATGTTCAAATCCAGCTAAACATTTCATTCTACTTCAGATAATTTACTTTCTGAAAGAAACTCTCAAAAGGCTACATTAATAATTTACAGTAATAACTTATCTGTATCATTAAACATACTTTATACTATGGTATACCGTTGTATAAGTTCAAAGCAACTTTTAGCCTACTAGCTAATTTTAGCCAAACTCAGTTAGCCAATTTCAGTTGACAATGTGGGCATCATTTCTTTCGGTTCATTCATGTCAAACAAGTAAAACTCTAGCACGTGAATCTAATAATACAAAATGTACGTACCCAACAGTAGATTTTTAATAATATGGGCCTCAATTCCTCCTCTCTTCGTGGTTGTTCAAACTTCAGTGTTCCGGAGTGAGTCTATGGGGAAAACGCGTTAACATCTCGTGAGATAATCTAACCTATCGCGGGATTTGGTAATGTCGGGAGATCTTTTGTTACATCTTGGCAGCACAGTTTTGGCAATTACATCCAACTCAGACATAAATGGTGACCAGATATATTTCTGTTTTACATGCATACATTCCATAAAAAAATAAAAAATAAAAAACACAACATTACCGAAAAGGTAAGGTAGGCTAAGGTTGAAATAATGACTAAAATGCAGAGGCTTTGCATTAACTTAACCACACTGGGAACTGTGTGATTATAATTTATTTAAACAAGATAAAGTAAATATATTTACTTTGTATACAATTCGTGTATTTCATAAAGATAATTCCTGGGGGTTTTTTTTCTGTCTTGCTTGACTAGATGTGTAAAGGACGTCAGTGGACGTGTATTCACAGCCTTGACGTGTAAAGGACGTCAGTGGACGTCTTCACAACCTCTTAAAAACTACTTGGGCAATTAAATGAATTTTTGCAGTATTAACCATGCAAGGATTAAGCACAGCTTTTGCATATTTCACAAGGATTCCATGATGGAGGGTCATGATGGACTATAAATGCACGTGTAAAAGACGTCGCCAGGTGACGTCCTCTCACCCGATACTATAGACGTGTAAAGGACGTCAGTGGACGTATTCACACAACTTATTAAAACTTTAATTTAATAAAAAATTTAATTAATTATTGCAGTATTAACCACACAAGGATTAAGCACAGCTTTATCACAATTGATTTCATAGAGGGTCATGATGGACTATAAATGCACGTGTAAAAGACGTCGCCATGGTGACGTCCTCTCTCACCCGAAACACAACATGGTATATATTGAACTACACGTAGCTAAAAGTCAAAATAACAATTATACATGCAACCTCAGATAACTGTAGACATGCACACATGTATCTGAATGCATTTTTAGGAAATGTTCTGTGTTACATATTTTTACCGATTTATGCCGTCATACCGCGACTATTTTTGGCCAGGGACACGACGTTGCCGTCGGACAATGTTTGCTGGGGTCCCGTTGAATTACACAGGGAGGCGGGGCTTATGACCTATACTAGGACCAGTCACCGGGGGGCAATCGAGACGTTTTGGCTTCACTTTTCAGGGCTTGTCCGCCACAATTAATGAATTTCTAAATCAAAATTAAGTTGAAAGAAAGTCTGAGGAACATTATACCTTTTAAAACAGGTTCCACTAATGTCAAGAAAACTGGACATTTTTTACATTCCCAGAATCAACGCTGAATATTTAGAAAACATTCTTATAACAAAAGTCTGTTAGCTGGGTCTATGTATCATCTTTTTACTCTTTAATTCATTTTATAACAGTATCATATATGACATTCTAACCGTGTGCTACTGGATGCAGTCGTTTCCTGTCATCATTGATGGCCGCAATCATGGTCTTGCATGCCTGGGCTAAACATGTTGAGAGTGTGTTCGTGGGTGGTTCATGTTTTCACATAGGAACATGAACTCACTGTTGAGGTTTGGATACGTGACGGCTGAGTGTGAGAACTCAGTTAGTTTAACCACACATGTTTTTAGAGGAACGCGTGTGGTTAAAGAAGAAAGAAAAAAGAGGAACTGACATCTTAATCCACACAGAACTGATAATCTCTGAACCCAGTTTGAACTGAACCTGGTAAAACAAAAATAACTTCTGTAATGGATAAATACAAGTATTAGTCTGGTACCTTTTATTGGATGTTGAATAAGACAAACGTTTTAAAATGTACTTATTATTCAGTCCCATGAGTACATAAAAATGTATTTGTATATAATCACATTAATAACCTTATTAATATTGCAAGAGTAAACGAATTACATTATTGCAGATTCAGATAATGGTGACTTTACAAAACCTATTATTTCCAATAAAACATCAACATCTACACCGCTATTAATTCTCAATAACTAGTTGGCAATAAGTGAAGCTGGTAATGCTGTTTGTGGAGTTGTTTAATCCTCCTCTGCTGAGATCTTCTTTTATCTTCAGTTGATTTCATCTCCGGTAGTCAGTTGTAGTTCGAGTGTTTCTCTTTTCTTCAGTGATTCTGCTTGTTATCATCATGTGTCTTCAATGCTCAGTCATCACTCAATTAATAACTTAATTATCTTATTAACTCTAACACTGCATCAGTGTTACTTTTAACACCCTGCTGGTGGTTCCCATTTAAACACTGAGCGGTGTTAAATTTAACACCAGGGGCCTGTACCATGAAGGTAGCTGAACAAACTCGGGGTTACAGGATTAGTTTTGAGTTGACAAAACGTACTCGGTTACTAACGTAACCTCGGTTCTCTCTAGAGAGGAAACGAGTACTGCGTAATATCTTACGCTAGGGGAAATCTCTTTTCCGCGAGATACTGAAGCCAAAAAATTATCCTTAATTTTGAAATAATGTAAAACGCGTTGCGGCAGCATGCAGACATAGGCGAGACAGCTCGCGCGCCTATTGGCTGCCCTGCGGCAACTGCAGCAGCCTATCGATAAGGCCCTATCGTGACGTCATCACCAATGGGGGCGCTTCGCGCCCCATACGTCACGTCCCGCCGAAACGGGCGTGGCCTGGGGCTATAAATATAGCATCGAAAGGCTAGCTTACCGGTTTTTCATCGCCGGAGCGAACCGGAGCGTGCGCAGGCACGGCAAGATA
Source organism: Leuciscus leuciscus (assembly GCF_965113295.1). Lineage (NCBI taxonomy): Eukaryota > Metazoa > Chordata > Actinopteri > Cypriniformes > Leuciscidae > Leuciscus > Leuciscus leuciscus. The sequence goes on along the minus strand of NC_138725.1, from coordinate 21,041,646 downwards.
CGCAGTACTCGTTTCCTCTCTAGAGAGAACCGAGGTTACGTTAGTAACCGAGTACGTTCTCTTACGAGAGGTACTCTCGTACTGCGTAATATCTTACGCTAGGGGAAACAGTGTAAAACGCCGTGCATGCTATGATCCAGCACCAAAGTCCCAAGGGCAGGTGCCCGGGCTCATGTAGTACATGATCATAAGTGACTCACAGAGAGCCCAGGAAGAGTGGCTAGAATAGCATCATTCCTGTAATGCAGCATCCTATAAGAACAGTTATAGTGATGGTATTTACTCAGTCAGGGCGACCCCGGCCTGGACTGATGAATATAGTGGGTCTTACACATTGCCCATAGAGCTGCGCGATCTAAACGAGCGTTGCTCGCGCTATTTTGGTATTCTGGGCCGGACGTACTCGGGGCAGACAGTACCGATTTCTAGACTGAAAGCAGCTTAGCTTGCAGAGCGGGAACCTCTAGGTTATAAAACCTTATAAATGTAGACGGGGAGGCCCAGCCTGCCGCCATACAGATATCTTGCAAGGCAATCCCACTAGACCAAGCCCACGACGAGGCCACGCCTCTCGTGGAGTGCGCTCTGACACCCAATGGGCACTGCAAGCCCTTAGAGGTGTAAGCCAGCGCTATAGCATCGACTATCCATCTGGATAGGCTCTGTTTCGAAACGGCGAGTCCCTTAGAACGTCCGTAGAGTGAAACAAAGAGCTGCTCCGTCTGTCTGAAAACAGACGTGCGGGACACATAAGCCCTTAGCGCCCTGACTGGGCAAAGGAAGCTGGCGTCCTTCTCCTCGTTAGAGACCGGCAGGGCAGACAGGGAAATTACCTGGGCCCTGAACGGTGTATTGAGGGATTTTGGGACGTACCCGTGCCTTGGTTTGAGTATGACTTTCGAGTCATTTGGCCCAAACTCCATACACGTCGCGCTCACTGAGAGCGCTTGTAAGTCCCCTATGCGCTTCACTGAAGCGAGAGCCAGAAGAAACACCGTTTTGAAAGACAAGTGTTTGATATCTACTGACTGGATAGGCTCAAATGGGGCACCCTTCATGGCCTCCAAGACCGTAGAAAGGTCCCATATGGGGACTGAGGGAGGTCTGGGAGGATTTAACCTCTTAGCTCCTCTAAGGAACCGAATGACCAGATCGTTCCTTCCTAGTGACTGACCAAGCGTTGGTTTGGAAAACGCTGCTATAGCCGCCACATAGACTTTGAGCGTGGATGGGGCTCTGCCTTCATCCAGTAGCTCTTGTAGGAAGGAGAGAACCTCCGTCACTCCACAGTCCAGGGGTGAAAAGCCGCGTGCTGTGCACCAGCTGGAGAACACTGACCATTTTGAGGAATAGAGCCGTCTCGTAGAGGGAGCTCTAGCCTGCATGATCGTGTTTAACACTCCCTCTGGGATATCAGAGGGTACCCGTTGATGGCCCACGCATGTAGGGACCAAAGCTCCGGGCGAGGATGCCAGATCGAGCCCCTGGCTTGAGAGAGGAGGTCCCTCCTCACTGGTATTGGCCATGGGGCAGTGCTCGTCAGCTGCATAAGAACTGGGAACCAAGCCTGGTTCTTCCAGAACGGAGCAACCAGTAACACTGAGCATCTGCTTTCCCTGATCCGCTCTAATACCTGAGGTATGAGCGTGATGGGGGGAAAGGCATAGAGCGGGCAGCGGGGCCAGACGTGGGCCAGCGCATCCCTGCTCTTTGAGAAAAATTCCGGGCAGTGAGCGTTTTCTTGAGACGCAAACAGGTCTATCTTTGCTCTGCCGAATGTCTGCCACAGCAGTTGGACTGTCTGCGGATGCAGTGACCATTCTCCTGCTGGAACATTGTTCCTGGACAGTCTGTCTGGTCCCACATTCAGGTGGCCAGGCACATGCGCTGCTCTGAGCGAGCGCAAATTGTGCTGAGCCCATACCAGGAGGCGTTTCGCTAACCTGTATAGGTTTCGGGATGTGATGCCTCCCTGGCGATTTATGTAGGCTACCACTGACATGTTGTCCGAGCGGACCAAGACGTGGTGTCCTGCTATTTGGGGACGAAAGCGCCTCAGCGCGTTGTCGACTGCCATCATTTCCAGGCAGTTTATGTGCAGAAGCTTTTCCCGTTCTGACCACTGGCCAAAAGACGGTCTGCCCTCGAGCAGTGCTCCCCATCCCGAGGTGGAGGCGTCCGTGGACACCACCTTCACACTCGAGGAAGTCCCCAGGCTTACACCTGACTGGTACCAGTCGGTCGCTCTCCAGGGTATCAGTGCTGAGACGCATTCCTGATCGACCTTGAGACGAAAGAGACCTGAAGTCCATGCTCGACGCGGTACTTGCGCTTGTAGCCAGAACTGCAGTGGGCGCATGCGAAGCAGACCCAGCTGGAGAACTGTGGATGCTGCTGCCATGAGACCGAGCATCCTTTGAAACTTCTTTAGCGGGACTATAGTGCCGCGGCGGAAGGTTTCTGTCATGCGCTGAATAGTCAATCTGCGCTGTAGCGATATTTGAGCTGTCATTGACAGCGAGTCCAGTTCTGTGCCCAGGAAAGATATTCTCTGACTGGGAGACAGTGAACTTTTCGCCCAGTTGACTTTGAGACCCAGATTCTCGAGATGTTCGAGTAAAATGGTTCTGTGTTCTATGAGCTCCGTATGTGACTGAGCTAGAACCAGCCAATCGTCCAAGTAGTTCAAAACTCGCATTCCCCGAAGTTTCAGGGGAGCGAGGGCTGCGTCCATGCACTTCGTGAATGTACGGGGTGCTAGGGACAGGCCAAACGGTAGGACTGTGTATTGATAAGCCTGGCCCTCGAAGGCGAATCTCAAAAATCGCCTGTGACGTGACGCTATTTGTATTTGGAAATACGCGTCTTTCAGATCTATTGACACAAACCAGTCCCCGTGGCGAATTTGCGCGAGGATTTTCTTGGTTGTGAGCATTCTGAACCTGCATTTTGAAAGCGCTACGTTCAGTTGTCTTAGATCTAGAATGGGTCTGAGACCCCCGTCTTTTTTCGGAACCAGAAAATATCTGCTGTATAGCCCCCCTTCGCTCTGAGCTTGAGATAAAGGCTCTATTGCCCCTTTGCTCAACAGCTTCGCAATTTCGGTACGAAGTACACTTGCTACTTCCTTTTCTACCGTGGTTTCGACTCGCACCGCACAACGGCGGGGACGTCGAGCGAACTGTAGCGAATAGCCTCTTTTTATAATGTTCAGCACCCATTCTGATACACCGGGAAGCTTTGCCCACGCATGTGCGTGCATAGCTAAGGGTTGAATGAGATTGGAGCTCTGGTCGTGACATAGTGGCGACCGGGGAGCTTCGGTATGCTGTATTATAGACACCGCATTTGCAGCGCTCGAGGCGGGGAGTGTTTTGATCACAGCGGGCGGTTCGCCCGCGCTCGGCTCTCTCACGGCAGGTAGCTGAGAGACGGCGAGCGTGGGGGAAACCGAGGGATTCGTCATGTCTGTGAGTGAATGTGGGCGCAGGACAGCGGGCACATTTGCACTGAAAACACCATCGACCTGAGTCGGTTGTATGTGTGTTGGTTTCGTTTTTACAGAAACCAAGAGACATGCAGCGTGTAGTGTTTGTGGGCACTGGGACGTGGGCACGTTCACTACATTCTGTGCGCAATCGACATGAGTCGATTTTATGTGCGCGAGCCCTGTGGGGCGGGCTGTGTCTGTGTGTAGGAATGGGCACTGGGCAGTGGGCATTTTTACTACACTCATAACACCGTCGGCCGTGGCCGGAATACCAGAAAATACGCTCTTTACAGGATTTATCTGGGTCGCCGTGAAAACGGCGTTTGTGTACAGGCAAGCGGGTAATGCAACCGACTTGTTTACTGCAGAGTACACTGGAACAGTCGCATGTAATGGAACTGGACGAGCGGGAAGTTTTGGTGGAAACCCGGCCGCAGCGGGGCTTGAACACCGTCGTTTTCCTAAGCTGGCTAGGAAGACTTTGAGGCCTCGGGCTTCATCTCAACCTTCGGCCGAGTCCCACGCTGTGGGGGGCGGCGGCCGGCAGAGCGAGAGCGTGGTCTCTGGTCCCGGGCCTGTCGACGCTGTGAAGCGGCGGCGGGGGGCGGTGGCTGCGAGCTGCGAGCAGACGGCTGTTTAGAGCGGCCTGATGCGGAGCTAGAGCGCTTTGGCAAAAAGTGCTTCATGGCCTGCGACGTCTTTTGTACCTCAGCGAATCTGTCCGCGAAATCTTTGACGGACGATCCAAAGAGGCCAGTAGCAGAAACGGGGGCGTCGAGGAACACAGAGCGCTCCGAGTCCGGCATTTCTGAAAGCGTCAGCCAGAGGTGTCTCTCAGCAACGGTGAGAGAGGCCATGTTCCGCCCTATGGCCTGTGCAGCGGATTTCGTAGCGCGGAGTGCGAGGTCCGTAGCGCTCCTTAAATCCGCCACGTTGATTGCTTCCGTGCCTTCCTCGTCCAGCTTTCGGAGAAGGTTAGCTTGGAAGATCTGGAGAGTGGCCATAGTGTGTAGCGCTGATGCAGCCTGCCCAGCGGCGGTGTAAGCGCGACTGTGCAGGGTGGAAGTAGCGCGGCAGGCTTTTGAAGGTAGCGCCGTCTTAGTCCGCCGTCCAGCAGAGGGCGGGCAAAGATGGGCTGCTACCGCCTCCTCCACTAGAGGGAGAGCGAGGTATCCTCTGTCTTTGGCACCGTCCACCACGGAGAATGCCGCCGAAGCAGAGGAACGTAGCCTGGCTGAAAAAGGGGCGCTCCAAGACTTTGCCAGTTCTTCATGAAGCTCAGGAAGAAACGGGGCGGGTCTTGAGGGCGTGGAAACGCGGTCCCCTTGCAGAAAACAGCCGTCCAGACGGTTGCGTGTAGGCTCGGCGGGCGCGGACCACTCGAGGCCGAGGCTCTCTGTGGCCTGTGTGAGCAGACGCATCAGCTCAGCTTCAATGCTGGCCCGTTTTCCTGACGACTCGCGGGCAGAAGAAGGGGCGAGGTCCACAGAGCTCGCCCAATCCTCGCTGTCCGAAGCCAGGATAGAGCAGTTGTCCTCCTCGAAAACTGCCGCTTCTTCCTTGTCATCTCCGGCGGAAGCGGCGGCCAGCGGCGGCCACTGTCCGGGAGTGAGAGACTCGAGAGAAGCAGACGGCGAAGCTGGCAGGCGCACCGGCGAGCTTTTCTCGGTGGGAGGCTCAGGGATCCGCTGAGCACGGCGCTTTTTACGGCGCGGCGTCGAAGCGGGGGGTGCAGGCTCGTGGAAAGTTGCCATGCGAGTCCTCAGAGTCGCCGTAGGCATAAGCTCGCAGTGAGGGCATCCGCCGTCAGCGAGCGCTAGAGCCGCATGTCCTTCACCCAGGCAGGAAACGCAGATGACATGGCGGTCCCCGTCGCTGAGTGGGGCTCGGCACGAGCCACAGGATGGACGAGACATCTTGAAAAAGACGCTCTGCTCTTTTAGAAAGGGAGTGTGAGTCGCGGCGGCGAACACACACAAAGCAATGAAAGGATATAACGCCGGATAGCGTAGCAGGAACGGTGGTTGAAGGCGGCGCGGCCAGCGACTCCAGGTACCGAACTCGTCCCGCTGAAATGCTGTTTCCACGGCGCGGCTTCTTCTCTCTGGATCCAGCGATGCGTGAGCTCCGCTGAAGAGATGAAAAATCGGTAAGCTAGCCTTTCGATGCTATATTTATAGCCCCAGGCCACGCCCGTTTCGGCGGGACGTGACGTATGGGGCGCGAAGCGCCCCCATTGGTGATGACGTCACGATAGGGCCTTATCGATAGGCTGCTGCAGTTGCCGCAGGGCAGCCAATAGGCGCGCGAGCTGTCTCGCCTATGTCTGCATGCTGCCGCAACGCGTTTTACATTATTTCAAAATTAAGGATAATTTTTTGGCTTCAGTATCTCGCGGAAAAGAGATTTCCCCTAGCGTAAGATATTACGCAGTACGAGAGTACCTCTCGTAAGAGAACCAAACCGATGCAATCAGGCTTTATTGGTACCATGATGAAGCTCATCAACTTTCTCTGTCAACTCAGGCTTTGATCCTTAATCTATGATTACTCCACGCGCGCGTGCACATAAAAGAGTGACGTCGACACTGAACAACCAATCGCGGGTAGAGCGAGAGCGATATATTTTCCCGTGGAGGAGCAAGAGATAATCATTCAGAATTACGATGAATTTAAATATGTATTTCAAGCTCAAAACAATACGGTCTCTGCTGCCAAAGCAAGAGAAGACTGTTGGAGAAAGATTGCTGATTGTTAATGTGTAAGTTAAACAAAAACGTTCTATATTTATGTAAAATTATGTATGTATGTATGTGTAGCCTATATGTGTAATATAGCCTATAGCCTATTTTTATAATATATAAAAAATGATACATGCAAATTTTTTATATATTATAAAAATAGGCTATAGGCTATATTACACATAGGCTACACATACATATATACATAATTTTACATAAATATAGAACGTATTTGTACTACTAAGAAAGCTAGGGAATCCTATCATAAGATTAACAGAATAATAATAAAGATTTAAAATAATTCTTAACATGTATTATATTGTATAGTACATTTGTGCAATTTGCTTTTTGAAAAAAATAAAATAAAATGTGTTCATGTGATGTCACCCTATCAATATATCTTACCGGCAATTTTATAAAAGCCCTCTTTTATGGACATGGTCGATAAATGTCCGGGGAACACTATTAATGAAACTATGCATGTACTCCTGCAGAGCGAGGACCACCTTACGAATGGTTCGACAAACCGTGTTTTCCCCGAGCTTCTGTGCGTCACCCACCGTGCAGGAATGTAACACTTGCAACAAAAAAAACGCAACGCAATATTTGCGGTACAGTAAGTGCATGAATTCGACGTGTTAAATTCTTTATGTGCGGCTCAAGAAGTTCGCAAAGATAAGACATTCCTTCTGCGGAAAATCTGTATCTTTCATACAAGTAACAATCAGGAAAGGCAAGGGGATTTTGTCCGGCTAAAAACTCTTTCTCTACGAAGTGCTCGTCAAACAATTTGCGCTGAGATGTCCACAGGATTTGGAAGAAAAGGTGAAGTCATTGCAACAGACACTGGGAATAAGTTACGTCACCTATATGTTTCTTTGCTCTCAGCTAAGAGATCAGTCTGAGATCTTGAATCCAGAACATAACCTGCCCCGGAGCAGGTTAGCCGTGCAGCGTAAGATACCATGGCAACGAACACCGATTAAAGCCAAGCTACTTTCATAGTACCTAAAACCCAGGGTTGGCGGAAACTAAACTGAAACATAGCTGGCTAGCCACCTAAACTGGCTTCATGGTACAGGGATTTTACTGTGCAACGACAAGCATGTTTTTTTTTGTTTTGTTTTGTTTTTTAACCAACGTTATTGTGAGATGCGGAGCGGAGCACAAGAGAACAACGATGTCTGAAGTAGCTGCTCGCTACTTGAAGTAGATCTTGCTCGCCTCTGAATCGTCCAATTGCAAGATGAATTTTCAAAATTAAACCTGTTTTTGAAACCAGCTTTAATATGGTATCAAAACCTGTAATAGGTAAAATTTCCCCATTTCATGATCATCACGGTCCAATCACAGCCACCGTACTGATATTCAGATCAACAGCACTCTTACTCATGTGATATGTGTTGCATCTTACATTAGTATTAATAATAGAAAACGCAGCAGTAACGAGCGAGCAGTAGCTCAACACTGCATTTTTGACAAAAATGCTGGCCAGGCTGAAACAAAGGTTCTTTTGGCCCAAAATGGCGACAGATGTGAAAAGATACGCTTAATCATGTCCTGTGTGCCAGTTGACGAAGCCGAGCCAAAGAAAACCAGCAGGCCTGATGGTTCCGTTCAAACCAATGAACCCTGGGAATACACAGGAGTGGATTTTGTAGGTCTGCTTCCTCGTACTCAGAGTGGCAATAAATATCTAATCGTCTTCATTGACTACTTTTCGAAATGGGTAGAAGTGAGTGCAGTGCGGTAAGTGACAGCTCAAGTGGCAGAGAGTAAGTTTCTGAATGAGATATTTTCTCGACATGGTGCGCCAACCCACCTCATATCAGATCGTGGGACCCCGTTTGTGAGCAATCTTTTTGAGCATGTGGTTTCTGCCCTGTACTGAACACCGGCTGACAACGGCATACCACCCGCAAACGAACGCCACTGAGAGGGTAAACCGCGCACTTAAAGCTGCCATACGTGTATATGTGGAAGACAAGCACACTTCGTGGGATGAGTATCCTCCACAAATCTGTTTTCGCTCTTTGAACTGCTTGCCATGAGAGAACAGGTCTATTTCCAGCAATGTTGTTATATGGCCGTGAGTTGGAGACAACGCTTGATTTGATAACACAACCAAATTCTGTGGGAGGTGATCATCCTGAGAGTTTGAGAGCTTTCAAAGGAAACATGGAATTAGTTTCCATTGTTATGCTGATGACACTCAAATATATATTTCATCACGGCCGGATGAAAACGCTAAATTATCCAAATTGACAGAGTGTGTTAAAGATATAAAAGATTGGATGACGCGTAATTTTCTTTTATTAAATCCAGACAAGACAGAGGTAATACTTATCGGTTCAAAAAACTGCCCACAAAACCTCTCACAATACAACTTTAACATCATAGGATGTCCTGTTACTTTATCCTCTACAGTAAAAGACCTGGGTGTTATACTCGATTGCAACCTGTCTTTTGAAAATCATATTTCATATGTTACAAGAACAGCCTTTTTCCACCTTAGAAACATTGCTAAGCTACGTAATATGCTATCAGTTTCTGATGCAGAAAAGTTAGTTCATGCATTCATGACCTCGAGACTGGATTACTGTAATGCTTTATTAGCTGGTTGTCCTGCATCCTCAATAAACAAGCTACAGTTAGTCCAAAATGCCGCCGCTAGAGTACTTACGAGATCAAGAAAATATGATCATATAACACCGATTTTATCATCACTGCATTGGTTACCTATAAAGTTCCGTATTAATTACAAGGTATTGCTACTGACTTATAAAGCCCTAAACGGCTTAGCTCCAGTCTATTTAACGGATCTTCTATCGCCCTATAATCCATCGCGCTCTTTAAGATCACTAAATTCGAGGCTTTTGGTCATACCTAGGATATCCAGAACCACCAAAGGAGGGAGAGCATTTTCACATTTAGCTCCAAAACTCTGGAATAGCCTTCCTGATACTGTTCGTTGCTCAGACTCGCTCTCCCAGTTTAAAACTAGATTAAAGTCGCATCTCTTCAGCCAGGCATTCATATAATCCTACAGTTCAAACTACAATCCGGCCTCTAGCTCATAAATGCCAGAGGAGAACTGGCCCCCGACTGAGCCTGGGTTCTCCCAAGGTTTTTTTTTCTCCATTAGGTCACCTGATGGAGTTTTCGGTTCCTTGCCACTGTTGCCTTTGGCTTGCTCAGTTGGGGATATTTTGGGGATATTTAATTTAATTTTATCAATCAATAAATTTACACTAGAAACAAACCTTGTTGTGTTATTTTGGTTTAATGCTGTGAAGCTGCTTTGATGCAATCTGTATTGTGAAAAGCGCTATACAAATATACTTGACTTGACTTGACTTGACTTGACTTGACTTTCCTGCAGGATGCTCACAATCATGCCAGGGCTGCTCTAAGTGTGATCCATAAAAAATAAAATAAAATAAAAACGTTACTATGACAAGAAGCGACACGGTTTCCTTTATGGCTTTTTATGACCTTATAAAAGGTCACCAGCAGGTGTTTCGTTTGTGACCTTATGTCCATCTGTTTCTGGAGTGTTTATGTTTGTGTGTTTATGACCCCCATCTGTTGTGTGATCAGGAAGCAAATGTTTTTTGCAGGTTAAAGCCCCTATAGGTCGGTGAATTTATGATCATAAAGAGCCCTGCCAGAGGGTCGGAGGTGTGCTTTTCAGAATGCGTTGCAATGTCCATAATGTCTGTAAATGAAACGGTACATTTGAGTTTAAAAAGAGAGAAGCATAGCTGTTAAATAAAACATATAAAATAACAGATATATGACCCTGAACCACAAAACCAGTCATAAGTCGCACGGGTATATTTGTGACAATAGCCATAATACATTGTATGGGTCAAAATTATCAATTTTTCTTTTGTGCCAAAAATCATTTGGATATTAAGTAAAGATCATGTGCCATTAAGATGTTTTGTAAATGTCCTACTGTAAACATATAAAACATGTATTTTTGTGAGTGAATGCAGCACAATCGCCAACATAAATGGACAATTTTAAAGGCCATTTTCTCAATGTTTAGATTTTTTTTGCACCCTCAGATTCCAGATTTTCAATAGTTGTATCTCAACCAAAAATTGTCCTACACTGTAAAAATAAAAGGTGCCTGGAGGAACCTTTTGGGGTTCTTCACTTTGCCACACCGGCGGAACCGTCTGTAGATCCTCTAGGCACCCTTTAAAAAGGGGCGGTTCTCTGAGGAACCACACAGGTTTCCTGAGGAACTCTTATATAAGGCACTGTGTGGAACCACTGTGGGTGCCTCCAGGAACCAAATTTCAATTTTATTTTATTTGTATTAAATTAATTTCATGTTGTTACTATGGTTACCACCATTAACTTCTATTATAATAAACAAACTGAACCAAATACAAAATAAGAATTGTTTATTACATATTTTAGATCCATTTTAATACATACACTTCCATGCACTTGAAAAAAAAAAGCTAGTAATAGATCAATATCAATGAATACACACACACAAAAAATATATAATACATAAGTAACATGAATAATCAACCATGTGTATACAATAGGCTACACAAGAAAAGACATCTCAACAAAATGCATGGAAAACACATGTTCCATGTAATAAATCAATGTAAAAAATTACAATTTTGACTAATTAAAAATGTCCATCTTCACTTAATTTTAAAACATGTGTTTCAGTCCGCTTGTTAAGTCTGACGTCACTGTTTCCAAGTCCAAAAGCTCTATCAGATGCCAAAAACAAACAACAAACAGTGCTAATATACACTCATTGTGCTGTAATATTCCTGAAAATTATGATCCTAACCTTTATCTCTATTCCGAAATCTCAGATGGTTAGTTATCCATAAAATGTTGAATCATAAAATGTTGAAGTCTGGGATGCCGTGAGACTGGAGACTGAAATGTACACTATGCCTTTTGAAAAGCTTAAATGTGTGACTTGAATCAACAGTTCCCATAAATGGTTGTTGAGTATTCTCAATATCTAGAAACAAGATAGAGGAAGTAGAAGTAGAGGCTTCGACCCGGAAACAGTATTCCTTATGTCACAACAAGCAGAAAACATTTTCCATTTTAACAGAGTTAAGGTGCAGTAAAATGATCTGTTGTTCTGTGAATGTTCACTGGTGAATTCAGTCATTTCAATAAGAATCCACACGATCAGCAATTTTGTCTTTTTGCCTGTGTAATTTCACGAAATTCACAAATGTGATGCACCTTTACTCGCTGCAACATAAAATGCAATCAATTATAAAATCTTCACAAGGGACACGTGAGGTACTTAACGAGTTAGAAAAGTGAAAAGGTGCATCAGCTTCATTTTCTGTTTGCTTTTCCTCTTTTCTGGTGGATGGTCCAGGCACTTCAGTGATTTTCAGGTCTACAGGAGGATTTTTATTCTTGATCAGACTTGTATTTCAGCTTACCGAGATCCCTGCAAAGTACAAAATTTACTGTTAGTAAGGTTATTAAAGTTATTAAATAATTTCCTCAGCCTTGTGACGTTCCAAACCTGTTTGACTTTCTGTCTGTGGAACCCGAAAGCAGATCTCAGGCATAATGCAACCCGTCACCATTCAATATCACTGCATGAAACACAAGCATACATTTTTTTTGTAATTCATTCAAACTATTCTTATGTACACTTGTCTAGTTCAATTCAATGCAACAATTTATGTAAAAAATAGTTAAGCTCCAAAAATGTCCCAGAAAAGATCCTAAAAATAGTCAATGAGTTCACAACTCATGTGTTATGGGTTGTGTTGTAAGTCTTCTGAAGTCATATAATAGCTTTTTCCTTTTTTTTTGTCGAAAAAGACTAAACTTTAAGTTATAATTCAGGGTTCAAATGTCTTATATTCAAATGCATATGATTAAGGTATAGCCTATAAAAAATGCATACCATTATTAGCTCCAAACCTGTGATATTATTTTTCTGAGTAACATGAATGAGATTTGAGAGCATGAGGGAAGATTTTCAGAGAATAACTTATTAAAAAAGTACACAGTCAAACAATACAATTTCACACAGAGAAAGTTCATAGTAATAAAGTACTTGCATGTGGTGTATAGGTAACTTACTGTAATTCAATGTTGCCTCTGAAATGTTCAGATTATTTTAGAAATGTACTGGTTGTTCTGGGGAAACAAAAGAACAAAGCTGATTATTCACAACATAATATTTATTGACCAGTAAATGGCTTTAAAATGGTATTTGAGAGACTGAGGGCACCTGTAGTAAGTAAAGTTAGGCTAAACAAAAACAGACCAAACTATATTAACCTGCTTTTGTTATTCATAACAAACGCCAATGATGACAGCAGGAATCAGCTACATTAGTTAGGCTATCTCAGCAATTTGAAGACACAGTTTTACAGAATATGTTGAATTGAATGACTAAATCAATCTAAGACAATAAGTCAATCATTTCCATTTGTTCATTAACTTACGTTAGATCAACGTAGTTAGCATCGCGGTTAAAACCTTCATACCAGATACTGTGCAATAAACGAGTGGTAAACACTGTAAAAAAGTAGTAATGTATAATCAATTTAGTTTATATATATGTGTGTTTGAATATATAGTGAGTAGACTCTGTATTTATATTTATTTGGCGAGTTTGCAAACCTTGTAACGGAGAGCCGATCAAACGGCGGAAGCTTTGATGAGAGGAGCCATTACCCGATGACGTCGATCAGCTGAGCTTTGTTGCGCGCGAGCAGCGCGAGGATCACTGAAGCGACGACAGCAGAGGAATAGCAGCAGTTTCGTGACAGAATAAAACTTTTCTCCTCCTAGTTCTTCTTCTTCAAATAATAATTTATGAAGAAGTAGGTAAATTTTTTTATTTTATTACTATTATTTATTCAATAATAATTAATGAATTCTTCTTATTAATATTATTATAATTTAGTGTTGTTGTTTAAGGTTTAAATTAATCAACAAAATAGGCCTATATATACTAAATAAATGTAAGCTACCCAGGTGAAAAAGACGTAGGCTACTGTTAAATGTATTAAAAATGCATTAAAGTACACTGTTAACCCTTGCTGTAAAAAAAGCCGTAATTCAGACAGTATCATACCATTTTCCATTAAAACAGTAATATACCCTAGAAAACAAAACTAGCCTACAGGAATATACTGTAAATGAACAGTGCTCCAAATCGACACTCAGAGGCTGTTTTCCCAATCACACCCTATACCCTCATTCACTATTCCCTACATTAGTTCACTAATATAGTCCACTTGAATGAAAAGAAGAGAGTGAATTGAGAAACTGATGAACACTGATAAGCAGAATCACTGAAGGACAGAGAAACAAGAACAGAAAAAAGAGAAACACAAGAACTACAACTGACTTCCAGTAACACTGATTGTGAAACCAGTTTACAAACCAGTTTATGATTATTTCTTTCATACATGTACAAAAGTTATTGTTGAGAATTAACAGAGATTTAGTTAATAATAAAATTTGTTGTCACCATGATGGAGATCAGTATTTGCTTTAGTTGGTCTCTTGTCCCTTGACTTCTTACCTTTCATCTCTCTCTGACTGCTGTAACAGTGAGTTTATAAAACACATTTGATATGGCAAGAAAAAGTCAAGAGGAAGATGATCAGGTGTTTTTGTCCTTTTGTGATGATGTCACAATCATTTTGGACTACCTGATTTTCAGATTTTTCCTGTATATATTAATTGAATTTATGGGTATTTCATATTTAGAATATATCTGTGTATCTACAAAATGAAATCAATATTTCTATAATCATGTCTCCTGAAAAATAACAATTATATAGTGCATTCAATTTTATTTTACTCCTACTTGGTTCAGACACACACAGATATCAACAATCAGCATATGAATCTCAACAATGGTGAAAAGTTTCATGTCGCAATGCATGCTGGGTTCCAGGATAATATAAAACTCCCAGCATGCACTGCTGCATGAAATAGAAAGAAATATTGCCACCATTGTTGAGATTAATGTGCTAAATTGTGCTATCTCTGTGTTTCTAAAATATAGTGTAGCTCTGTTTTTATTTTGGTTTATGCATGATGTGTTAAAAAAATTAGTCATAGTAATTTATTGCTGTAGTTTCACAGTAGTGGTAATGTAACACTTTTGATCGAGGATAAAACTCTGAATGAATAAGAATTAATTCCTTAGTGAATGAACAGGCATTATGATGATTTTGTCATCATAAGCATTACAACCGCAATCATTCATAAACTGTGTGTGCACAAGTGTGTGACTTGCAAAAACACAGCTCAAGCAGCAAAAGAAAAACAAATGTTTTAGCATCAGCATCCCAACTAAAGCAAGCACTGATCTCTATAATGGTAACTTCAAACAAACATTTTCAATAACAATTTCTGTATGACAGAAACAAAGTCATACTGGTTAATAATAAGTGTAATAATGTGTAATGGCTGGAAGTCAGTCGTAGTTATTGTGTTTCTCTATTTTCTGTTCTTGTGTTTCTCTTTTCTTCAGTGATTCTGCTTATTAATAGCAGGTGTTCATCACTAATGCTCACAATCACTTACATGTTCCCTTAATTATCTCACTGCAACACTGCGTCAGTGTTACTTTTTACTCTTTGTTGTGTGGATTTCCCTGTGGGGTTGAAAGGGTTAACAGTGTGAGATAAAAAGACACACCCACAACATGTATTTTAACAGTAATAAACTGTAAGTTATGAAACAGGTTTATACTGGCAACACTGTTGCCAGTAGTTTACTGTAAAATTTCATTTTTTGGGTCACCATTGTGCTGAAGAGTAGAGCCTGTGCTTCAGTCCAGGAGAAGATCTACAAATATTGATGATATGCTGCATGTTGCTTTATTTAACAGGCGGTGACTGTGTAGTTGCTGGTCCAGTGGAAATCTCTTTATTTACAAAAGTTTTGTTGTGGTTTCAAATGAAATAAGTTCACAGTAATACTTTGCTCACGTTATTAATGCATTATACATTTTAGTTTAATACATGTAAATGACAGTTGGTCAATTTAAGGTTTCTGCAAGTGAAATTAGTTAACTCGAGTTTTAGTGCATTTTACAGTAACATACTGTAGATTACAGTAAAGAACTGCACAATTAACAGTAAATTACTGGCAACAGTGTTGCCAGTATTTTACTGTAAAAAAAACCGGTAAGGTCTAACAGTGTATATTTGTATTGTAGGCCTACTAAAAACACACTCAAGTACATTTTTAATAGTACGTCTTTTTTCACCTGGGTATGTAGGCTATACTGAATCAAACTTAAGTAGCCTATAATAATAATAATAGGATAATAATATTCTCATTCTGGCCTCACTGAACCATTGGGTTCCTCCAGATGCTGGCTTTAACATAAGAGATCTTCCAGGAACCACTTAAATGTTAAAAGATCTTCCAATAACCCTTTTATCGCATTCAAGTTCCTCTATTTTCACCCAAAGCACTTCGAGGTCTCATGGTAATGAAAAGGTGACTCCAGAACCTCTGAACTAAATACAAAGTGCTTAAAGGATCCCAAAAGTTCCAGCATTTGTTCAGCAAAGAGCTTCGTTCTTTTGTTTCCCCAGAACAACCAGTACATTTCTAAAATAATCTGAACATTTCAGAGGCAACATTGAATTACAGTAAGTTACCTACACCATATGCACGTACTTTATTACTGTGAACTTTCTCTGCGTGAAATTGTATTGTTTGACTGTGTACTTTTTTAATCAGTTATACTGAATTATAACTTCAAGTTTAGTCTTTTTCGACAAACAAAAGGAAAAAGCCATTATATGGCTTCATAAGACTTACAACACAACCCATAACACATGAGTTGTGAACTCATTGATTATTATAGGATCTTTTCTGGGACATTTTTGGAGCTTAACCATTTTTACATAAATTGTTGCATTGAATTGAACTAGACAAGTGTACATAAGAATGGTGTGAATGAATTACACAATTTTTTTATGCTTGTGTTTCATGCAGTGATATTGAATGGTGACGGGTTGCATTATGCCTGAGATCTGCTTTTGGGGTCCACAGACAGAAAGTCAAACAGGTTTGGAACGTCACAAGGCTGAGGAAATTATTTAAATTTCACAACTATCACTTTAATAACCTTACTAACAGTAAATTTTGTACTTTGCAGGGATCTCGGTAAGCTGAAATACAAGTTTGATCAAGAATAAAAATCCTCCTGTAGACCTGAAAATCACTGAAGTGCCTGGACCATCCACCAGAAAAGAGGAAAAACAAACAGGAAAATGAAGCTGATGCACCTTTTCACTTTTCTAACTCGTTAAGTACCTCACGTGTCCCTTGTGAAGATTTTATAATTGATTGCATTTTATGTTGCAGCGAGTAAAGGTGCATCACATTTGTGAATTTCGTGAAATTACACAGGCAAAAAGACAAAATTGCTGATCGTGTGGATTCTTATTGAAATGACTGAATTCACCAGTGAACATTCACAGAACAACAGATCATTTTACTGCACCTTAACTCTGGAAAAATGGAAAATGTTTTCTGCTTGTTGTGACATAAGGAATACTGTTTCCGGGTCGAAGCCTCTACTTCTACTTCCTCTATCTTGTTTCTAGATATTGAGAATACTCAACAACCATTTATGGGAACTGTTGATTCAAGTCACACATTTAAGCTTTTCAAAAGCCATAGTGTACATTTCAGTCTCCAGTCTCACGGCATCCCAGACTTCAACATTTTATGATTCAACATTTTATGGATAACTAACCATCTGAGATTTCGGAATAGAGATAAAGGTTAGGATCATAATTTTCAGGAATATTACAGCACAATGCGTGTATATTAGCACTGTTTGTTGTTTGTTTTTGGCATCTGATAGAGCTTTTGGACTTGGAAACAGTGACGTCAGACTTAACAAGCGGACTGAAACACATGTTTTAAAATTAAGTGAAGATGGACATTTTTAATTAGTCAAAATTTGCATTTTTTACATTGATTTATTACATGGAACATGTTTTTTCCATGCATTTTGTTTAGATGTCTTTTCTTGTGTAGCCTATTGTATACACATGGTTGATTATTCATGTTACTTATGTATTATACTATAATATTTTTTTTGTGTATTCATTGATATTAATCTATTACTAGCTTTTTTTTCCAAGTGCATGGAAGTGTATTAAAATGGATCTAAATATGTAATAAACAATTCTTATTTTGTATTTGGTTCAGTTTGTTTATTATAATAGAAGTTAATGGTGGTAACCATAGTAACAACATGAAATGAATTTAATACAAATAAAATAAAATTGAAATTTGGTTCCTGGAGGCACCCACAATGGTTCCACACAGTGCCTTATATAAGAGTTCCTCAGGAAACCTGTGTGGTTCCTCAGAGAACCGCCCCTTTTTAAAGGGTGCCTAGAGGATCTACAGACGGTTCCGCCGGTGTGGCAAAGTGAAGAACCCCAAAAGGTTCCTCCAGGCACCTTTTATTTTTACAGTGTAGTTTTAATCTTTAAACATGTGTTGAAGGGCACTTACCATCGGTGAAATAAGGTGGTATTTATGCGGCTATCTGGTTAACGTTAACTTTGTTTTGCAGATTACACCGGTCCATAATGTCTGTGTGAGGATGAAACGGGGGACATGCGTATCTCCGTTTATTCCACAGCACTGCATCTATAGAGTTGATAACATGAACTGAAGAAAAGATGACCCACTACTCGCGTATCAACACTACGGTACACCAAGACGCTCATCAGCGCTAAAGGCACTTGAATAGGTCCTAAAACAACAGTGATATAGGGCCATCTTGTGGACAACACAATATACTACACTGTTAGACCTTACCGGGTTTTTTTACAGTAAAATACTGGCAACACTGTTGCCAGTAATTTACTGTTAATTGTGCAGTTCTTTACTGTAATCTACAGTATGTTACTGTGAAATGCACTAAAACTCGAGTTAACTAATTTCACTTGCAGAAACCTTAAATTGACCAACTGTCATTTAAATGTATTAAACTAAAATGTATAATGCATTAATAACGTGAGCAAAGTATTACTGTGAACTTATTTCATTTGAAACCACAACAAAACTTTTGTAAATAAAGAGATTTCCACTGGACCAGCAACTACACAGTCACTGCTTGTTAAATAAAGCAACATGCAGCATTTCATCAATATTTGTAGATCTTCTCCTGGACTGAAGCACAGGCTCTACTCTTCTGCACAATGGTGACCCAAAAAACGAAATTTTACAGTAAACTACTGGCAACAGTGTTGCCAGTATAAACCTGTTTTATAACTTACAGTTTATTACTGTTAAAATACATTTTGTGGGTGTGTCTTTTTATCTTACACTGTTAACCCTTTCAACCCCACAGGGAAATCCACACTACAAAGAGTAAAAAGTAACATTGAGACAGTGTTGCAGTGAGATAATTAAGAGAATATGTAAGTGATTGTTGAGCATTAGTGATGAACACCTGCTGTTAATAAGCAGAATCACTGAAGAAAAGAGAAACACAAGAACAGAAAATAGAGAAACACAATAACTACGACTGACTTCCAGCCATTACACATTATTACACTTATTATTAACCAGTATGACTTTATTTCTGTCATACAGAAGTTGTTATTGAAAATGTTTGCTTGAAGTTACCATTATAGAGATCAGTGCTTGCTTTAGTTGGGATGCTGATGCTAAAACATTTGTTTTTCTTTTGCTGCTTGAGCTGTGTTTTTGCAAGTCACACACTTGTGTGCACACAGTTTATGAATGATTGCGGTTGTAATGCTTATGATGACAAAATCATCATATTGCCTGTTCATTCACTAAGGAATTAATTCTTATTCATTCAGTGTTTTATCCTTGATCAAAAGTGTTACATTACCACTACTGTGAAACCACAGCAATAAATTACTATGACTAATTTTTTTAACACATCATGCATAAACTAAAAAAAAAAACAGTGCTACACTATGTTTTAGAAACACAGAGATATCACAATTTAGCACATTAATCTCAACAATGGTGGCAATATTTTTTTTATATTTTTATTATTATTCATGCAGCAGTGCATGCTGGGAGCTTTATATTATCCTGGAACCCAGCATACATTGCGACATGAAACTTTTCACCATTGTTGAGATTCATATGCTGATTGTTGATATCTGTGTGTGTCTGAGCCAAGCAGGAGTAAAATAAAATTGAATGCACTATATGATTGTTATTTTTCAGAAGACCTGATTACAGAAATATTGATTTCATTTTGTAGATACACAGATTTATGCTAAATATGACATACCCATAATTTCAATGAATATATACAGGAAAAATCTGAAAATCAGATAGTCCAAGATGATTGTGACATCATCACAAAAGAATAAAAACACTTGATCATCTTCCTCTTGACTTTTTCTTGCCATAACAAATGTGTTTTATAAACTCACTGTTACAGCAGCCAGAGAGAGATGAAAGACAAGAAGTCAAGGGACAAGAGACCAACTAAAGCAAATACTGATCTCCATCATGGTGACAACAAACTTTATTATTAACTAAATCTCTGTTAATTCTCAACAAGAACTTTTGTACATGTATGAAATAAATAATCGTAAACTGGTTTCACACTCAGTGTTACTGGAAGTCAGTTGTAGTTCTTGTGTTTCTCTTTTTTCTGTTCTTTTTTCTCTGTCCTTGGCAATAACAGGCAGTGAACAGGCAATATGATGATTTTGTCATCATAAGCATTACAACCACAATCATTCATAAACTGTGTGTGCGCACAAATGTGACTTGCAAAAACACAGCTCAAGCAGCAAAAGAAAAACAAATGTTTTAGCATCAGCATCCCAACTAAAGCAAGCACTGATCTCTATAATGGTAACTTCAAGCAAACATTTTCAATAACAACTTCTGTATGACAGAAATAAAGTCATACTGGTTAATAATAAGTGTAATAATGTGTAATGGCTGGAAGTCAGTCGTAGTTATTGTGTTTCTCTATTTTCTGTTCTTGTGTTTCTCTTTTCTTCAGTGATTCTGCTTATTAACAGCAGGTGTTCATCACTAATGCTCAACAATCACTTACATGTTCCCTTAATTATCTCACTGCAACACTGTCTCAATGTTACTTTTTACTCTTTGTAGTGTGGATTTCCCTGTGGGGTTGAAAGGGTTAACAGTGTAAGATAAAAAGACACACCCACAAAATGTATTTTAACAGTAATAAACTGTAAGTTATAAAACAGGTTTATACTGGCAACACTGTTGCCAGTAGTTTACTGTAAAATTTAGTTTTTTGGGTCACCATTGTGCAGAAGAGTAGAGCTTGTGCTTCAGTCCAGGAGAAGATCTACAAATATTGATGAAATGCTGCATGTTGCTTTACTTAACAGGCGGTGACTGTGTAGTTGCTGGTCCAGTGGAAATCTCTTTATTTACAAAAGTTTTGTTGTGGTTTCAAATGAAATAAGTTCACAGTAATACTTTGCTCACGTTATTAATGCATTATACATTTTAGTTTAATACATTTAAATGACAGTTGGTCAATTTAAGGTTTCTGCAAGTGAAATTAGTTAACTCGAGTTTTAGTGCATTTCACAGTAACATACTGTAGATTACAGTAAAGAACTGCACAATTAACAGTAAATTACTGGCAACAGTGTTGCCAGTATTTTACTGTAAAAAAACCCGGTAAGGTCTAACAGTGTACCTTACACTGATAAATGAAACATAAAATAGTGAAGAATAGTTAATATTATATGAAATAAGGATGACATTTTATTAAAGGGGACATATCATGCTAAATCCACTTTTTTAGCCCTTAAATTCATTTTGTTGTATATTTGGAGTGTTTAGAAGTACAGAAAAGATGAAATTATTCTCTTCAGGTGCTTCGTTGATATCTTTATATTCTGTTTTGGTCATATTTTTCAACCTGTTCCGATTTTTCTGTTATCTATGACGTTTTTTGAACTATTACGTCACAGTATTTGCAGCAGAACTGCCAAATAAGGACATTGACTTCCGGCCCAACACTTCGAGCAATCCGCCATTTTTATTTCTCGCTGCAATTTTTTAGTCCAAGCTAAAGGATGCAGAAGTTACGAGAGGGTAAGTTAAAATGTTCGGTTGTTGGATGTAGTAACCCACACGCTTCATTACACCGTCTAATGTAGATGAACTGCGGCGCTTGTGACAGGGCGCATGTTTAACTGAAACAACAAGCAGAGAGAGAGGTGCACTCTCTCTCTCTGGCCCTGTCCCAAATGGCTCACTCCAGACTTGTGGACTTCCTCAGATTCCACACTTTGGTGACGTCATGTAGTGCAGACCTATAGGGCCCTTGGCGCGAGTCCACGAGGGCGCATTGAGAGGTATTTTTGGGACAGACTCGATCGGCACGCCGGAAATAACGGGCCGTTGCTTGTTGGACAGGAGAAATCACATTTTTGCACTCCGACGTCTTATCTGCATGTCAACTACACATCCTAATTTTACAGTTCTATATTTTGATATTGTGCATATCACCTGGGTGATACAATAGATATATCATGCTTATTTAAATGATGTATACAGTTGTACATAATAATAGGCTACATAATGTTCCATTTGAACTAAGATTACAATTTTAAAACATAATTTAAACATAATTTTTTTCAATTTACAGGTTTCAATATTCATACTATGTTTACATATGACTCAGTAAAGCCCTGACATTCGGTTCTATTTATTTAATGAATCATAATGCGATCGTATTATTAAACGCGCTATTATTATGTTTGAGACATCAACCACTGGTCGATTACCATAATGTTTGTATAAACTGTAGGTAACAACTGGTAAAATGTACATTTAGGTCATAAAAAACGTAATATTTTCTTCTCAGCCATGTCAACAATTATCCGTGAGTGAAATCTCCTCCCATCTGTTGTCTGATTGGCCTTTCGCAAGGATTCCTGGGTAGTTAAAGTGCGTGGAGCCTGCATATATGCGGGCTTCGCGGAAGACTGCTTCAAGGGTACAAAGGGGGCGCTGCTGAGCACACTTCAGAGCGTTAAAATGCTGAATGGGACGGCCTACGGACTCGTAGACTCAGCGAGCACGCACAATTCAAGTCCACGAGACCGAAAGTCCACATGAAGTGCGCCATTTGGGACAGGGCCTCTTTCATCGGAGCCAGGCGAAAGTGTAAACAAGACTTAACCGTTTACAAACTAGACGCTGTCTTGCTCTTCTCTCCCTCACACATATTAATCAAAATAAATCGACACGGTGGTAAAAGGTCGGAAGACCAAAGTTTCATGTGTAAATGCAGTACCACACCATTGCGATACATCCATATGAAGACGTTGTTCTGCAGGTTCGTCGTCTTCATTTTCATCTCGCTCCGGCTCCGACTCTGGCTCGAACATGTAAGGCTGGCTGGACAAGTATTCCGTTGTTGACATTTTGATAGTAACGTGTGAATAAAAAGTTTCTGTGCCGCTAGATAATCGTATCTCTGCTATCAAACTACAAAAATGGGCGAACGGGGTGGAGTTGAACCGAGTGTCACCGCAGCAACCTGGAGAGGGGGCGGGGTATGAAGTGTCTCAATTGTATTTAAAGAGACCGCAACAAAACGAGTTGCTCTCAGACGCACATCAGAAAAGGGGTAGAAAAGGGTCCTGTGGAGCTATAATAATGAGGAATTCAGACCCAAGCATTGCAGTTACGCTTTATATAGACTATAAAGCATGATATGTCTCCTTTAAGTATAAGTATTTTAAAGTAAGTTTAAATCTTTTAAACATGGATGAAGTGAATTTACCATACATTTACATTTACATTTATTCATTTAGCTGACGCTCTTATCCAAAGCGACTTACAATTGCTATGTATGTCAGAGATCGCACGCCTCTGGAGCAACTAGGGGTTAAGTGTCTTGCTCAGGGACACATTGGTGTCTCACAGTGGATTCGAACCCGGGTCTCTCACGCCAAAGGCATGTGTCTTATCCATTGCACCACCATCCATTGCACCACCACTACCATAATGAGGCGGTCTTTTATGCGTCTATCTGGTTAAAATCACAGATCCTTAAATTTTTTCTGATCAGATGAAATATGCCAGTGGATTTTGTTTTTCGGAATGCTAAAAAACAAAATACCGTTTTGAAAATGAAATTGTACAAATGTCCATAGTTGAATTGACCAGCATGCAGGGTAGCAGCTAAATTAAAAATGAAGAATGTTTCCATCCAGGCATGGGCCCGACCCCTTTCCTCTCTGTTGTTGTTGTTGTGTATTTGCATTTGGGGACATAACAACTTTAGGTTTTTTTTTATTATTATTGAGCGATCAAAAGCATCAGACATTTGTTTCCTTTCACGGGGATCTGGAGCCATGTGGTCTGGCTCCGAGTCCCAAAATGTGATCATTCTGACACCTGGTCAATGGCTAAATCATCCTTCCTCTCATCCTCCCTTCCTTCCTTCCTTCCCTACCTGTGGAGCAACACTCGTCCCGCCTGTTTGGCTGGTGTGAAAGAACAAGGCATCCCAAAAAAATGACACCCCAATTCTGACACCTACACAGCAAAAACTTGTGTTAAATTAACTCTCCTGGGGTTTATTTGACTCCACACTGAAGAGTGTTAAATTAAGACTGAAGCAGTGTTGAGGTTAATGAGCTAATTAGGTGATTAATTGAGTGATGATTGAGCAAGACACCTGATAATTAGATAAGCAGAATCACTGAAGGAGAAAAGTCACTATGTTTAAGTCACCATTATGATGATCAGTGTTTGCTTTAGTTGGGTTTTTGACCCTTACATTTTTAACTTTACATTATGTTTGCGGCTGCTGTAACTGAGTTATAACAGCCAGCTGATCAAAAAAAAGGTTATCTGATGGTGTTGGTTATGTTTTTACTTAATCATTTTTTAGACCTGAATCACTGAACTCATTGAGAGCTTACCCAGCAAACACAGAACGTTGGCACAACGTAGCCAACCTTCTAACAACGTTTTAACAACATGGCCAAAAGTTTGCTATAACTACGTTGTGTAGTGTAGGTTGTTACAGCGTTGTCACAATGTTGACATTAAACCACCGTTCAGGGCCATTGCTTAAGGTTGTGCCAACGGTGTCTTGACAACCACTGGACTACATAATGTACTCGTCACTGCCCTGAAGCTGGAAAATCAGCCTTTTAAATTACAACCACCTGTTGTTGGGCTCATTGTGTTCTCATTCATCATCGAGCAAGGATAGGCTACGTGAGTATTGCGTTTAGCCTACCTCAGCTATCAAACACAACCTACAACTTTAATTTCTAATGTGATTAATGTAGTATTGCTCGCACTGTTTCGTTTTACGTTTGATTTTTCTGCTATTTAGTCTCATTCGTTTCTTTGCTTCTCTGGATTTGTGGATGTTTCCCCGGTGACACCTTTCGGCTGTCTGCCAAACAGACCCGGTTTTGTTCATTAAATCTTCTGATCTGCCTTTGCTTTTTATGTTTTATTTATTATACTTAAAATAAATGTGTATATTCGTTTATTTCTTTCTTTTTTTTCTTTTTTTCACAAATGTATGACTTGGAAGTGCAATTTGATTATATGCAGTTTTAATAAAGTTGAATTAATGAAACCTTCTGTCATTTTTACTCTTCAAAGTGTAAGCTACACTTGCAGGTGTTGATAGCCCCATTAAATAATAATATAGGCTAGATAAACAATAAACGATAAAAAGTATATAATTATCTAACAAAATACACCATATAAAAATATTGTCAAAACGTCGTCTCTCAGTTGCTGAATGTCGCGCAACAACGTTGCTACAGCCCTGTCACGTCTTCCAATTCTACGTTGTTACAATGTTGCGAGCACGTAGACAGCGACGTTGCCATAGCAGAAATGCAACGTGCCAGAGACGTTGCCACAACGTAAATGTGTTTGCTGGGTAATTGTTTAACAGCATCACAGTAATTCCTCATCTTAAGATCCAGAATTTTTTTAATAATCCAATGACAATAATAAAGCATGTTGCAGTGCATTCTGGGTACCACCATTCAAAACTCATTCATGGCTCCCATCATGCATTGCGTTATGAATAAATTATGATCTGAATTGTCTTAGTAATGTCCTTTCCCTAATTGAATATTCTGTTTGTCACCATTGTTGAGATTCATACACTGATTCTTGATGTCTGTGTGTGCCTGAAAGAAAGATTTTGTTTTATCAGAAAAACTTTTAAGAAATCCTTTAGACTAGTTAGAAAAAAAGATCTTATGCTGTAGAATCACAGTGATGCAGTAATCAACAATATACATTTAAGTCAGAGATTAGACATTAAATGAGTTCAGTGATTCAGGTCAAATTATGATTATGTCAAAACATAACCAACACCACCTGATCACCTTTTCTCTTTGTTCATCTAGCAGTTATAACTCAGATACAACAGCCAAACTAAATCTAATGTTAACAATTTAAGGGTCAAGAGCCCAACTAAAGCAAACACTGATCACCATAACGGTGTCTTAAAAATGTGATTTTCTCCTTCAGTGATTCTGCTTTTTAACATCAGGTGTCTTCAATAATGCTCAATCATCACTCAATGAGCTCATTAACTTTAACACTCTTGAGCACAGGTGTCAAACTCAGTTCCTGGAGGGCCACAGCCCTACAGAGTTTTGTTCCAACCCTGCTTTAACACACACACACCTGTAGTTTTCAAATAAGCCTGAAGGAATTGATTAGCTGATCAGGTGTGTTTAATTAGGGTTGAAGCTAAACTCTGCAGGGCTGTGGCCCTCCAGGAACTGAGTTTGACACCCCTGCACTTGAGTGTTAATTTAACACTCATATTTTAACACTTTAACACTCTTGAGTCTGGAGCCATACACTGGAGTTTTTGCTGTGTACAATGTCAAGAGACAGCCTCTACTAAGCCAATTTTTTTTTGTAAAAGTTGTTGTTTAAAGGTTTTAATGATACCTTAATTATTTAAGGTAGATTTCAACTTATTACTATATTTGAGGAGCCTTGAAATAAAGGAAATAAAAGTTTTGTCACAAGGGTACAAAAGCTGTACCCTTGAGGGTACAGCCCCAGTGACAAGCCATTGTACCCCGAGTGTATTGATCAATATGTGAATCCGCTGACCTACACATCACACAAGTTGTGGTCTCATTGGCACAGATTACTTTAGATGAGATAGAACTGTGTTGATCCCAGTTTGGTCCCATGCTTTTTCTGCTATTCTGTGATTTGTTAGATATGTAAGTCAAGTCAAGTCAAGTCAAGTTTATTTGTATAGCGCTTTTCACAATACAGATTGTATCAAAGCAGCTTCACAGTATTAAATTTAAATAATACAACAAAGTTTATTTCAAGAGGAATTTATTGATTGATAAAATTAAATTAAATATCCCCAAAATATCCCCAACTGAGCAAGCCAAAGGCAACAGTGGCAAGGAACCGAAAAACTCCATCAAGTGACCTAATGGTGTCCTAAAACTCCATCAGGTGACCTAATGGAGAAAAAAAAACCTTGGGAGAACCCAGGCTCAGTCGGGGGCCAGTTCTCCTCTGGCATTTATGAGCTAGAGGCCGGATTGTAGTTTGAACTGTGGGATTATATGAATGCTTGGCTGAAGAGATGCGACTTTAATCTAGTTTTAAACTGGGAGAGCGAGTCTGAGCAACTAACAGTATCAGGAAGACTATTCCAGAGTTTTGGAGCCAAATGTGAAAATGCTCTCCCTCCTTTGGTGGTTCTGAATATCCTAGGTATGACCAAAAGCCTTGAATTTAGTGATCTCAAAGAGCGCGATGGATTATAGGGTGATAGAAGATCCGTTAAATAGACTGGAGCTAAGCCGTTTAGGGCTTTATAAGTCAGTAGCAATACCTTGTAATTAATACGGAACTTTATAGGTAACCAATGCAGTGATGATAAAATCGGTGTTATATGATCATATTTTCTTGATCTCGTAAGAACTCTAGCGGCGGCATTTTGGACTAACTGTAGCTTGTTTATTGAGGATGCAGGACAACCAGCTAATAAGGCATTACAGTAATCCAGTCTCGAGGTCATGAATGCATGAACTAACTTTTCTGCATCAGAAACTGATAGCATATTACGTAGCTTAGCAATGTTTCTAAGGTGGAAAAAGGCTGTTCTTGTAACATATGAAATATGATTTTCAAAAGACAGGTTGCAATCGAGTATAACACCCAGGTCTTTTACTGTAGAGGATAAAGTAACAGGACATCCTATGATGTTAAAGTTGTATTGTGCGAGGTTTTGTGGGCGTTTTTTTGAACCGATAAGTATTACCTCTGTCTTGGGAATAATTGATGACAGTGCGTGGGGCTGCATGTTTTTTCTTGTTATGAACATCCTATTTTCCGTTATTACAGTCAACTACACATATGGAAGTGATATGGAACTGTAATGTCAAGATCTGGCTGGAACTACTTTAGCACGAGATTCCCTGAAAATAATTGCACACTTTAGAACGTTCGTCAACCAATCAGATTCAAGCATTCAACGGCCCTGTAGTATAAGGAGGAGATAAACAAGTGTGACCACCAGATGTCACTAATGCACATTGTGTTAAAAGATTCGAGTAATGAACCTTAGAGTAGACTAGATCCAGAAACAGCTTTAAACAAAAAGGCCTATCAATAATTATTTATTTGTTATATTATCTGCAATAGTATAAATGTGATGCGATCTGGGAAAACCCACCACATGGTGAAATTTAACCTATTACAGGTTTTGATATCATATGGAAGTTGGTATCAAGCCCTTTCCAAATCTGTTTTTATTTTTATCATAGCTTGTTGGTAGCAAAAGTTATGTTTATCTGAAGTCGGCAGATCGCTATGATTTTCTGGAACGGAATTTTGAGAAAAACAGGTTTAATTAACTGTCACCGTCGGGACGCTTGACACTCTTTTTTTATTGCCTTTTTCTTCATATCACACATTTTAGTAATTATCATAAATTAGGTATAATTTGAAAGCTTACAAACTAAACATTCATACTGTGAAAACCGTTTTGGAATTGGACATTGTGTTACCATGGAAACGGTACTCTAAATTCTTTTAGTGGTTTCCTCTCCTATTGGGCTGTCAGTTTTCATATTACAAAAAGTATCTTTCTGTAACCTTTTCTAATCTTAACAAATCACATATCAAAAATGTCTCAATGTTCCATATTTTGTGATATAAGTGATATTTGGACAAAATATATTAATTTGTTAAAGAAGAATGCATCAAACAAAATTCAATGGAATGTGTGTGACACCCGGTAGATATTTTTGGCACAGCGCCTAAACAAAATCTCATAGGAACTTACATTTTTGTGACATCAACTTCAAATTTGGAACATACCTTGGTTAGATATAGCCTATGGCTTTTATTTTTATATGAATTAATATATTTATGTTATATTAATGAATTAATTTGGTTATATAAAATAAATATTTAGTACAGTACATTTGATTTGCCATAAATTTAAACTTCCAAAACGTTTTCATACTTTCATTTTATAAAGTGCTTTCACTTCCTCAATAATCTAAAATAAAATTCCAAAATCATACTTGAATTACAACCTTTTAAGTTTGGATAATGCATTTTCACGTCTATTCTCAAAAAGGGGACTGAGAGTTACGGGGTTAAAGAGACAATGAAAATAAATGCACAACAGTCAGGCATCACAAGTAAACGTCATTTCACTGTGGTAAAAGACTTAATTTAGTCACTGTACATGGGGTCAAAGTGACCAATTTGTATCTTTTACAACAAGGAACACACAACACTTACAAACAATCTGTTTATGAAGTTCAATATATTCACTTTTTAACTCATTTTCTGTTTGTAAAAGAGCGTTATTATAAGTTACATACTTTTTTTTTAAACGAATTACTCAAGTGCCTTGGATTTTTTCTTATAAATAATAATAAAAAAAAAACATTTAGTGTTGAAGTCTATACAAATATTTAATATCTATACATATTATTGTAGAATTTACACTTTAAAAATGACACACACCATACAACTGCAAAAGACTTGCAAGTTCAGACACCTACAGTTCACTATTATTTACAGCCTGAGGGAGGGGACAAACCAAGTTCTGTTTGTCCTCACTCACAAATTCCCTTATTTCATTGTAAAGATACTGTTGCCTTTTAGCATCAAGGCCCTTTGGATGGAGTTGACAAGGCAATGCATTTGGGTCAAGAGCAAGAGCATCCAAGTTTATGTCATTCTTGCCCAAGTCTTGGGAAACTTCATCACTGTTAAGGATTTTTTTCATTGTGACAAGTGTGGAGCCCTTACTGAATGAGAAATGATGATAGCTTTTAATGTTGTCTAATTTTCTGAAATATGTACCCAAGAATGTGCTCCATTCATACATTGGTACAAGAACAGTACCATCCTCTTTACCGCAAAGACATGGTACATTGACCCCAGATGGACTTGATCTTTCAACTACTTGGGCAATATCATCTAAACAGTCAACCTTATTTCTTCTCAAGTTTCTTTTAAAAGAGTCCAAAGCACCAGTCACAGGAAAACTTTGTGTGACCACACTGTAAAAAATAAAATCGTAAAAAAACGGTCAATGACTGTCAGCTGTGGCTGCCAAACAAAAACCGTAAAAATAAAGTAAAATATCCTAATTTAAATGAAGTGCAAAAAACTTTTACAGAAATTTTCCTTAAATGTTTTACAGAAAAACACTGTTATTTTACAGCTATTTCCTGAATTATTACGATCAAACACCTTCACTGTAAAAGAATCCCATAAAAAAACAGTCAAATGACTGTCAGCAATGGCTACCATACAAAAATGGTAAAATTAATGTAAAATATCCTAATATAAATAAGTGCAAAATACTTTTACAGATATCTTCATTAATCTTTTTTTAACAGAAACACACAGTTATTTCACATTTATTTTCTGATTTTTTTTTACTGAAAAACATGCAGTTAACTACATGCATGATTTGTTGTGACTATACATCACTGCATCAACAACTACACAGTTACTGTCTGTTAAATAAAGCAACATGCAGCATTTCATCTGTGATTCTCTGCTCATCCTGGACTGAAGCTCAGGCTCTACTCTTCAACACAATGGTGACACACGAAACACACCATACAGAAACACTTTAAACCCCAACAGAACATTAAACACTACCAGATCATCTCTCTCTGACTGCTGAGTTTATAAAGCACATTTGTTATGGCAAGAAAAAGTCAAGAGGAAGATGACCAGTTGTTTTTAACTTATGTGATGATGTAACAATCATCCTGGACATGTTTGGTTTTCAGATCTTCCCTGTATACGTCCTTTGAATTAATGGGTAATTATTTATGAATCTACAACATGAAATCAGTATTTCTGTAATCAGGTCTTCTGAAGAATATTGTAGTCATAATGCATTAAAACATTTTTAACTCCTGCTTGACTTAGACACACACAGACATCAACAATCAGCATATGAATCTCAACAATGGTGGCAATAAAAAGTTTCATGTTGCAATGCATGCTGGGTTCCAGGATAATATAAAACTCCCAGCATGCACTGCTGTATGAATAATAATCAAATAAAAAATATTGCCACCATTGTTGAGATTCATGTGCTAAATTGTGATATCTCTGTGTTTCCTAGAGTTAAAAGATGGTAGATAAAGTTTGATTTTAGAAGTTTATGAGAGTGCAGTGTACCAGTCCTGAATGCCTCAGAGTCTCTCTCATTCAATGTAAGCTAAAAGCTGTTATCTGTGCCTGTGTCATAAGTGATAATAAGCTATTTATAGTGAAGCACAGTGTTTCAGTTGAAAAACCATAGACATGGAGATGTTAAAATAAATCATGCTACAGGCAGTTCAGATTTCATACATTTAAAGGGAATTTGTAAATGTTTTACAGTTTTTCTCGATTGCTTAAACACATTTCTTGAAACTATGCCTCGTATTCTCAAAACTGTAAACACAAATCCATAACGTCTCACCCAGTTCCCCAAACATCCTATTTTCAGGTCAAAATGAAGCTCTAGACTCAAAACCATTCACTCTGGCTGAAAAACCAAACTTTGCCCTCAGACAGGACACACAAGCCCTCAAAATCACACACACTACAACATAGTCTAACACACTGGTGCAATAAATTCAAAACAACATTTCCAAAACCGGTAAGTTATGTTGCTTGTGGTTCCCCCCCTCACAAACCTTTTCACATGATGAACACAAAAGACACAACCAATGGATACATTGGCACATTTTTATTCCTTAATGTACTACACAGTACAACACACACACACACACAAAATCCTGTTTTACTCTTCTTCTTTTTTTTACATAACTCTCTCCTCTAATTTTGTTTTATTATATTTACTTACAGTAAGATGTGTGTGACCATCATATGACAGTAAAAGAGCACACACAAACCTTATTCTAATATGGAATTGTATTGGAATGGTAAAGAGTGTTGGACGTGGCAGGAGGGCCTCCACTCAAGGATACAATATGATGGATATGTCTAAGAATGTTCCACATATGGTTGAAATGCCATCATTGGCCTAGAAAGATAACATTCTGGGAGTCAAGACTATAAAGGAGAAAGGATGCCCTCCCTTCACGGTCACACTCTGCAGCCACTGTAAGGGGTTAACAGTTTAGGACCCAAGGACCAGGGGCCTCATGTATCAATCTTGCGTACGCACAAAAACTTTGCTTACGCCAGCTTTCACGCTCACGGTCGTATGTACTAACAGTGAAATTAACGCGAGAATGTGCGTTCCTCCACGCCAATTTCATGTCTGGCGTACGTACATTTCTCAAGAGTCCTCCAAGACTCTTACAGGCAATGAAGTGAAGTTGCAAACATTACACAACGAATTGTTCTACAAGTCTATCGCACCACCACCTGTGGGAAGCATTGCTATAAATTTATAAAATAATTGACATATATTGTCACACGAGCCTTATGGGAATATTCTATCAATTA
Organism: Leuciscus leuciscus; assembly: GCF_965113295.1. Lineage (NCBI taxonomy): Eukaryota > Metazoa > Chordata > Actinopteri > Cypriniformes > Leuciscidae > Leuciscus > Leuciscus leuciscus. Next base: position 21,009,403 of record NC_138725.1, on the reverse strand, counting down.
TGCAATTAAGTAAGAACATATAAAAGCATGCAAATTGATACAACCCTTAGTTTATGGCAATGACAGCTTTGGTTTAATGTCCACCTTTATATCAGACCATTTCTTTTTAAGGTCATTTAGGGTAGACTGTTTACAGTTGATAGATGTGTACAGTTGAGACACCTTAAATAACTTGCGTTCGCAGCAAGCACAAGTTGTGTTTTTTTTTTTTTTTTTGCTGTGCACGTGCGTATTAGTGTCCTCTTTGATCGTGGGAAATATGAACAACGGACGCATCTCCGATCCGAAGATATTGGGAAAAGTTTTTTTTTCTAAGATATTTACGTTCACTTCACCATGCACTCTCCACAATGAATAGCTTATTATCCTTATGTGACTGTTAAACGTAACTGGTATCACCACAAACGTTATTCTGTATTTCATGGTATTGTGTCATGCAAGGTAATTGCAAAATCTAGAGAAATGTGCGAGGTGTCCAGCGGGGGATAGTTGAGACACATATCTACTGTACCCCCGATAGAGTTCTATTAGGAAACACACTGTTTAGTTGTTCAGTGTTATGATAACAGGTTAAACGTCGTAATTAGCCAGCATAGGACGCAAATGAAAATAAAATTTGATATTTGTGATATTTAAACTGTGTATTATTAATAAATATTGTTACATATCTTGTTCCTGCTTTATACATTTTAACCAGTGCTAATTTAAATAAAATGAATGAATATAAATGGATGAATAAACAAAAATGTTGCCCAATTGTTATTTTCTTTATTTGTCTTTATTTTTTATATTTACAATGAATGGTTAGTTACCTTCACATCATTAAAAATGGGTGTCTCAACTGTACCATGCACTGTCTCAACTGTACCACATATGGGCACCTTATTTTTATGAGCTAATTGTAGAAAATATAAACTACTTGTTGTGGGTATTATTGATTGATAATATCTTAGTCTACAAGCTAATGAAATGTCATGTGGCGTGTCATGTGGAAATTCACTTCTTTTCAGTGTCTATTTTTGTGTGAAAAATCAAAACGCAAAAAGTGTCTCAACTGTACTCAGTCTACTCTACAGTGCGACTTTCAGATCCCACCGCATTGACGGCATCAGCCAAACTATCCCACTCATATTTTTTCCTTTTGTTATTTATTCCGGAGGACAAAGTTCCAAATAAAATATATATATTTTTTGTTTCTACCTCCGATAGTAGCACCTCCAATTCACTCTCTGTAAAGTTTCGTTTCTTGCTGCCATTTTCTTACTGCTTTCTTTTGCCAAAGTGGACTCATTACCATATTTAAATTAATTTAATTAAGGGAGGAGACTGGGTGGGGCGCTGTGCTCGTGCATGTGCGCTCAATTTTACGTTAATTGGGATGTACAAAGAGAATATGCGTGGGATCCTTCGTACGCAGAGATTCATACATATGGTTTTTTTTTTGCGTACGCACATTTACAGCTTTGTCCGTACGCAATGTTTTAGTATGAATTCAACGCAAGTCTTTGTACATGAGGCCCCTGATGTTTGAAAGAAGACCCAGAAGAGTCAGAATTATAAAAAATGTAAGAAAAGTTTTACTGAAGATAGTTTGCAGCTTTATCAACAGAAGTTCAGCTTCAAGACTCACACAGGAGTTCGTAGGCCGCCCCCCTTACAGTTACAAAGATCGCAGCAGTTATACCCTACACACACACACACACACACACACACACACACACACACACACACACACACACACACACACACACACACACACACACACACACACACACACACACACACACACACACACACACACACACACACACACACACACACACACACACACACACACACACACACACACACACACACACACACACACACACACACACACACACACACACACACACACACACACACACACAAACACACACAGCAGTTATACCATTTCCAAGGTCTAAGGCTACGTTCACACTGCAGGGCTTAATGCTCAATTCCGAATTTTTGAAAAAAATCTATTTTTTTGCAAGGCCGTTCACATTTCCAATTAAATGCGACCTTTTGTGATCTCCTGTGTGAACGTGAAATGACCCAGAAGTGACCCGCATGCGCAGAAGAGTACTCAACGGTCAACGACGTCACTTGTTGTTTGCGGAAGTAGCTAAACTTTAACTGTGATTCTCTCTCTCACACACACACACACACACACACGAGCGCGCGCAGCGACCGTTACACAAGAGCCAGACAGCAGCCGCTGACCTATCTAATATCAGATTCAGCACAAATAAGTTAACATGACGTATATATATATAATGGCCGTGGGCCATTTTTTTTTTTTTATTAACGGGCTCGTCGAGGTCGACCCGTTCGGCAGATTTACCTCAGCTCGACGAATATGCAGTCCGTTTTCAAACCGACGACTACTTCAACGCAGGATTATGACGTTTTTCGCGTATCAATGACGTGCGGGTCGGATAAATGCGACCTGGCCGTTCAGACTGAAGTCGCATTTGAAAAGATCGGATATGTATCGGATTTGGGACCACATACCCAAGTGGCCTGGGTCGCATTTGAAAAGATCGGATCTGTGTCGTTCAGACTGTCATGAAAAGATCAGATACAGGTCGCATAGGGGCAAAAAAATCGGAATTGGGTCGTTTCAGCCTGCAGTGTGAACGTAGCCTAAGCTATGTCATTGCTTACAGGCTGAATGATTCTCATTGGCTAAGAAATAGATAAACATAGTAATTTTCCACACATATACAGATAGACTGAAGCATATCTCCATAGATTATGCAGCTGACACTCGGACCCTGAAGTTAGACACACACACCGACACACATCTTTTCCAAGGTTGGATTTGGCCAGGCTCTAACTATAAACAGGAGTCTCGTCTCAAAACATCAAGATAACAAGTTCTTTCTCTCAGGATAGGACATTTTAGAAATGGAAAATATAGGCTTTAACTGAGAAATGGTCCCTTAAACTATAGACTTCAATGACCCCTATGTGTTTTAACATGTTGAAGACCTTTCTCAAACACAAAACATGTCCCTATTTCATTTCTGGAAGCTGGGATAAATAGGCAAGCACTGTTACTGCATTCAAATATCAAATACTGACATTAAAAAGAATACATGAAAAGAACATTTCAGTAATAACATTTGTAACTTCTATAATAAAGTAAAAATCCAAAGAAGTTATTCAACTCATGTGAAATTTAGAAGGAAAAATATTGATTAATACCTTGATGATAATCACTCATTACATATACAGATATAATATTACTCCATATTCATTTTATTCTTGTTCAACATTTACGTTTAATCTAAAGACTTTCTGTAAGTCTCTTCCTGCATGTAAATTGTCTGCACCTTTTATCATTTTAATGCTGAATTTCTCTCTTACTCATTCACTTTTCTTGTTTTTAATAAAAATATTATCTGTAAATTTCATTGGCTCTTTTTTTGAGGACACCTGAGCACCTTTATCTAATATAGATTCTATTTTTTCATTAACAGTTTTTTTCATTAATAGGAGTTTCCATCTTTTACTGATTATTATACCATTAGATTATGTTATGTTTAATCTAATCTTTAATACCATATCTTTAAAGTTCAGTTTAATTATACCGTTTGGTCACAAATGTTTCTTTTCACCAGGTTAATCATTTTTCAATGTATCCTTTCCTTCTTTTATCCATTGCTCTTTTTATTCATCGAGCTGTATTTCTTTTCTAATGATGGTTTTATTCTGTTTACATCTTTTTATTTTCGAGTTTTCTATTTTACTCATCACCTGACTTCTTTGCTCTGGGATCATCTTTCCCCATTTATCATATTAAATAAAACTTGTCTTTTGTATACTATTTAAATTTTCATCCTCACAAATTCCTGCATTATGTTCTGCCAGGCTTTTGTATTCTATCCTTCTGTTTTCAGTCAAGTCATCTTCATTTATATAGCGCTTTTAACAATGATTGTTCCAAAGCGTCTTTACAGTGACAACAGGGAATTAAAGCATACTAAGTGTTTTAAGTATACTAAACTCATTTCCATCTCTCTGTTTCGTTTGAAAACAAGTATTATATGTCCTTTCTGCGAAATAAACCTAAAATTCTCGGGACAGCAGCATGTGCCCAAATTTTAATCTTAACCGTTCTATTTCATCAGAAATGATCTGTAAACAGGGCTTTAAGTGTAAAATACCGAACTTGTCCTTTAATCAGTGTCATAGCTTCTCAACTTAAATTCACATTTTTAGATGTTTTAATTATACGATCTGTATAAGCGCTGTGGTCTTCTCTTAACCATTTTGATCCAATCTGTTCTTCTGGCCGCATCTGTTAGCTCCAATCATTTTTCTTTGGGTTTCTGAACTCCGGCTGTCTGACTGGATTCCTCTCCTAACAGAAGTCAAAGGTCTCCTTCTATCATCCTTCCTCTGCTTTGCTTCTACACTCTCCTAGTTCTCAGATATCTCTGAGTTTAAGAGCTTTACTGTTCGCTGACCTTTTTTAATGTTTCCAGCTTTCTCTTTATTTCTGATGTTTAAAGGTTTTATTTTTATTTTTTCTCTCTCACTATTCTTCTCTTAAATTCATAACCTTCTTAAAGGGACATTGTGTAGGAATTTCTCCCATCTAGTGGTGAAATTGTATTTTGCATTCAAACGAATAATGCTCTCCAGCGCCTCACTTTTTCAAATGCGTGTTGCATCTACGGTAGCCGTTATGTACCTAAAAGCTATGACAGGATGTCTTATAATAGCACTTTGAGTTTTTCTTCGGGTGAACATGTTTGTTATTTAAAACAAACTGAAACTTGAAACAACGAAAAAAAGAATGTTACAGTATGAACTACTGACTGTCAAAAACATTAACTATGGTAATTAGTAGTAATGCCTTCTTTACTCGTTATATTTTTTGAAGTATGTGCATTGTTAGATATCATCATCATCAGAGCCTTCTCTAACGTTACTTTACTCAATAGCTGCTATTCATCAAAGAGCCTGTTTAACTTTTAACTATAAATGTTCGACTGTCTATATAATAAAGTACACAACCAAGCAATGAAAAAAAAGCTTGTAATTAACACTGTAACATTGACTTACCTGTCGAGAAGAAAGCAGGCGGCAACTTCAGGGTCTCTTTTGAAAGCTTTCTCCTGCATTAGCTATCCTGACAGTAACCCTTGTTTTTGTAATCTCCGGTCACGTTTCCTTTTACGATCTATTTTGGACTTTTTCGACGACGAGGACTCCTTATCCTGTGACTCATATGTATGTATGAATGAACGGTGTATAAATAACCGTGCAGTGCAGCCTTTTAAACTTGCCGCGGCAGTGACAAGCGCCTCTCACTGCTCTGCGCCTCCGCTTCTGCTGGCTTCAGTCACGTGACGCTGGCTCTGAACGAAACGCGTTGTGGAAACGCGTTGGCCTAGTACTTTTTGTCCCTCTCTGCTATTATAGTTTTTCAAGATGGCGGAACTACATGGAAGCCTCCGTGGACTTACCCGTCCCATGTATATAAAGATAATAAATTCTTCGTTTACGAGGATTAGTCTGAACATTGGCATAGGTATTTGTACACCATTGAGGGCATATTTATGAATAAAAATATAGATTTTAGATAATAAAATACCTAAAAAGCTACACATTGTCCCTTTAAAATATAATTGTTTCATATGATTGTTTTCCTGACTTTAAACATCCCTCTTTTCTTTAGCTATTTTTGAAGCAGGAGTGATCAGCTGGCTGTTTTCACTTGCCCATAATGTCTAATAGTATCTCCTTATCCAATGCAATTTTTTTCCTTTTTATTTCATAGTCTTTTTCATATCCCTAACTTTGTTTGACTATTTTCACTTTCTGTATTTACTTTTGATGAATATAACTCATAATTTTCCTGCTCTCCGTCTGAGCTGTTTTAAAACTCCCTAGACCTCTAAACTGCTGTTACGGCAGCCATTGTTGTTACTTTTATTTTATTATATGTTTGCTTAAACTCCTCTCTATTTCTATTATTCAAACAGGTTTATTTTAAAAGATTCCTCTTCTGAATTCTCTATTATTCCTGTTATTATTCCATCACAGCTGTTACTGAATGTTCAAACTGTCTTGTCCCCATTAAGGTTAAATTCATTATTATAACATTTCTTCTAATTTCTCTCTGAATTCAGGACTACATTATTAATTTAGCTTTTGACTCAGAGCATTTAGTAGTACATACTTTTGTTCTACAATCTGTCATCACAGCTTATACACAATTCCAGTGGGGTGCACCAGAATTATTCTTACTTTCCCCGGGGATTTCACTTTTAACCTCCCTTTTTCTTTTTCCGTCTCTTTTAAGGCATGTGCTCCTAACAGGTTAAAACTGCACTGCAGTCCCTTCACTTATCATTTGTTTGTTTCTATTAAAGACAGGCATTCCCTGTATAGGCTCTACTTTAGACCATAACATTTATATTTCTACTTTCTCCAATCTGTAATCCATTATTTCTTGTTCTTACTTCATTAATTCATTTTGTCTCTATTTTGGAAGAGCTCCTCTTAATATTTTCAAAATTAATTATTTACAAAGTCTGTGTCTGTGTAAATAATTATAACAATAATGTGTCTGTGTAAACAATGTCTGTGTAATGGTTGTGAGGCTGATTCTTTCTATATTGCCAAATATCTCATGGTCCTCCACAATTCTAGTTTTAATTTCATGCAGTTTTATTGCATTATTTGCAATAACCATTTCTACAATGGCAAGCTCTTGATCATTATTGAGGAGCGTTCCTCTGCCCCCAGAGGGTGGAAGACGTTGCATTCTTTAGAGGGGAAAAAAATATCAACATATGCATTACTGTATGACCTTATTGACATGTCAAGAGAGATTAGAAATAATCCATGTAAAATGCAATACTTACCTGTTGGTTTGTTGAAAGATGCGAATAATGGAGGCAACCGTTGACCGCCTCAAATTGGGTTGCACTCTTTCACCAGCCTCTCTTAGTGAGAGACCGTGGTTCATTACATGGTCAATGATAGTGGCACACATTCTTACACCTCTACCTTGCCCTCTCCTTGGGCCTGCTCCTCTTCCTGCACCTGCACCTCCTCCTGCATCTCTCACTGGACCTGGTCTTCTCCCTGGGCCCCTTGCTCTTCCTCTTCCTCGTCCTTATCCAGACATTACAGTGTTTGTCTTTTTCTGTTTCTGTTTCCAAAAACATCACTCCTCAAAGTCCTCCTTTTATAGTAATAGAAAAAAATAGCCCCTGCCACTGAGTCTAAGCCGGACTGGAATCAGCTGTGGCTGGCCCAATTTACCCAACATAAATCAGCTGTATGTCAATTATTCAATTGTTTGTTTATTATCAGCTGAGATATATTGTTTTTGAACTGATATCATTGCAGAAGCAGGGGGTTTTATACTGTATCTAAGGTTTGGAATATTGTTTTTGCAATTGTGGGATGTTGTGTGTTAACATTCGTAAATACTACAAAAACTATCCATAATATTTTTGGGAGGTATAGCTTGTCTGTTAAGAAAATGTAAGTATTGTGGAAATGTGTTCACTGACTGCATATTGTGTGAAAACAACATGAAATTTGTGAATTGTATGGCCACAAAAGACTGATGTTGTGCTAATTGTGTTTAGAGTTTTGAAAATGTGACAACTGTTTGGACAAACGCTTGTTAGTGACTGAAAAAAACTGTAACTTGAATGAAGAGTCTGGCGTTAAGGAGGCGTCCCTCCCCTTCAAAGAAGCCCTGTCTCTTCGGCTCTCCTAGCCTCTCAGAGACCTGCCGTATGAGATTTATCTCACAGCTTTATCAGCTAAATAAACATTCACAGCACTTTTAAGGTTTTTTATTTTTCATGCGCGCACTCAACCCTTTTTGGGTCATTTAAATACTTCGCCCTAGAATTATACTTTCAATCGAGTCTTATAGGATTTCTTTTTCTTTTCTATTTAACTCTACAATCTCATGTATACTATACGACGATCTTTGTTTTTTTGAGCAATGGGTCATTGATCCTGGCCAGAGATCAATGATCAATATGCCCCTTTCACGTAGTGTGCCATGTTTTATGGTGCGTAATTTTAAACACCTTTAACCTTGTTTTAATTATTCTCAGGTTAGGTTAAGTAAGTCAAATCTGTCCTAAATAATAAGCATGAATTGAATTTCCATACTTACAATATTTAGATCACAGAAGACTTCTCCGTGGTCACTTCAGCTCAATCTTTTGTAAAACAGAGACTTATACTCCTGGGACCCAAGAATAGACTTTTGTCCACTGTAGTGGACATTATATTTTAGTGGATTTCTCTGACATCATACATGTCACATGACACAACCTGGGTGTGCTGTAAAGAGCACATTCAGGACTTTTCAGAGATACCAAATGTTTGGAGGTTTCACCATGAAAACAACTTCTCCTTGGTCTTTAAAAAAGTCTGACATTAATTTAGTGATCAAATGTAGCATTCTTATAGCCTGGGAAAACCCAGACTACTTCCGGCGAATTTTAATTCTCTCTCCAGGATAGTCTGGAGAAGAGCCCACTCAAACTCATTTCTGTGCCGCCGAAATCGCGGCACCAATCAGAAACGTTTGGGGAGGGATTTACATGATGACGACAGCGCAGCGACGCTGAAGGAGATTTCATTACAAAGATGGATGCCGCTGTGGAACATCACTCGTTCGAATCATAGGTTCGAATCAGTTATTGCGTCTGCTTTGAGCGATTTAAACGTACCGTTTTCGTTAAAACCGGAGTAAAGAACAACACTCGAAGCACACGTCATCTCCTTCATCGATCTGATTGGTTTTAAGACTATCCAATTGCGCCCAGAGGAATTTGAGCTACGTCGGTTGGTGACGCCCCTTTGGAAATGATTTGTCTACATAGCTTCGCCAGACCCTTCACTCAGTTTCAACTGAGAAGGGTCTGGTTTTAACCAGGCTAGCATTCTTATGGAAATATGATAATATATTGTAATTATAATTTAAATTGGACTACTTTTCAAATTATATTTCATAAAACAACATCTCAGGAAAATGTTAAGGGGTTTCAAATAAAAAAAATACTGTTACAGAACAGGGCGTTGATTTCAAACGTGTCCACTGTAGAGGACATCAGGACTCAAAGAATGTTTATCAGGCATTTTGTGAGACACAACAAGTGAATATGAAAATAAATTATACATCAATATTCCTATGAAATATTTGATATTATTATTAAAATGTTGCCAATTATTACTCCAATTATTACACTTCTTTTTTCCTTAAATGGTGCTCAAAGAACACATTAATGTGCAAATTAGATACAGTGATACAGTATATACAGTATAAAAACATTGCATTGAATGGGAATATTAATTTATGGCCATTTTAACCACATATTGCATAAAGTAAAATGGTGCATCAATTCATTCCGATATTTCTTTCATAACATAGTTGAGAATCATCTTTATACAAATTTTGGTTAAAAAAAAATCCTGAAAACACAAAATTTATTGGTGATTGAAAAAAAAAAATCCCTTTTTTTTTTACCATTTGTTTATTGTGCTCTAAACAATGTGATGACATGGAAAAAAACTAAATTCAAAAAACTTTTTTTTCTGGGTCTCAGGAGGCTATGACAGGCCAGCTTCTTAATTTCAATTATTTATATTTTTTTTATTAAACACAGATTAACTAGTTTACATAATAGGTATTAATATATAAAATAAAAATAAAAGTAAATCAAAACCAAATAATTTACAAGCTTCTAACTTCATGAGTCACAATGGCAAGGCATCTAACACCGGAGACGTCCTTGGTGAATCAGCGTATAACTGGACATGTCATTCCAGCTCTTTTTAAAGTCCATCAACTTTTTGACATCTTCAGAAATCTCCTCCTGGAAACTCCCTAAAACTTGTTCATTGGTAATCCCCTCCTGGAAACCCCCGAGGACTTGGTAGTTTAAAGCCTTTGCCTCTTCGTCCTCCTTCTTCTGGACCTTTTCTTCATCACTGTATGTTCTGTGTCGTCCGCAACACATAGACGGCAATAATTGCATTTTTCTTCTTTCTTTGGCAAAAGCTCTTTCTAATACATGTACAATTTCTCTCTACTCTGCCATATGCTTAATAAATGCTAACAACGTTCAGTGTGGTATGTTTTTCTTTGTGAACCATTTTCTCAATAAATGATTTTACAACAACACCTGAAGTTTCTCTTCATAAACCATTTTCTCAATAAATGATTTTACAACAACACCTGAAGTGTTTCTCTTCATAAACCATTCTCTCAATAAATGATTTTACAACAAAAAGTGCAGTGTTTTTCTTTATAAACCATTTTAATACAGTTACAATTGTGGTTTACTATGACCCATAAGTACTTCATATACCAAAAGGCATAATTAAAATAGAATTATTGCATATTTCACAACATGTATACCTTTAAAAGTATTTCTGAAGTACTAGGGCAGTAAAGAGTTCTAGAATCCCTCATTGGACCTCTGGGATTATGTGAGGTACATTTGTGACCTTAAAATTTATGGCTGAGTGCATTGAAGAAGTGTCTCCATTGGCATAGTAGCACAAGAGTAATGATGCTAATTGTCATTGTCAAGGATGCTAAGAAGATACACACAGAACACCTACTCCCATCAGGTGTAGATGCACAACAATGTGGAGACACTTGTAAGGAACTCTGTCCATATAGCAATTCTTCTTCTTTTATGTCCATCGATAAGCCGAACAAGATCTCTAGTGTCTCTGGCGGTCTGTTCCTTCTCATCGCATCTTCAACTCTCTGCTGTTCATGTCCCACAGTGAAGTTGCCTTTACCTTCAAGTAGAGAAAATGACTTGCAGGGAATAGCAAACCCTGAAAACTGAAAAAGGCATTAATTGGCAAAACAGTTGTAGCGACACCAGCTCAAATGAGGGGAATGTACAATTACTGATTATTAATTATTAATAATCAATAACTAATCATACTGGCTATCACTTACACACTTTAATATATTGCCCAATAAGGGAATACAAGCCCATATATTTGTATCTCTCTCTATATAAATAATTAACCACAATTAATTATGAATATACAGATGGGCTATATCTCAAATTTGTGAATTCCTACAAAATTAATATCACATTGAATAATTTGTTTGTCCCCCAAACGAATCATGGGATTTCTTATTGACTCTCAAAGAGGATTCCTCTTATAAACTGTCAAGAAAGGCTATTCCTCTGGCCATGAGGAAGAACTTTCTTATTTTACAAAATTATTAACTTGTAGTCTGATCACAAATACAGCTTGTAAGATCGTACACATTGAAGAGGCTTTTGTTCTGTGAGCAGCAAACAGAGACAATCAGGCGTATAATGGGTTTTTAATAAATGAAACTATAAACATACAACTACATCTAACAAAGAATACATATATTTCATATATGAAATACATAAAAGGAAAGTAAATAAAGAAAGACAGAAAAACAGATCACAGCGTGGCAAACATATCACAAACAATGAACCTTGAGAACCAGCAAAAGAATCAGAATCACCTTAACCCTCATGTAGTGTTCGGGTCATTTTGACCCGGAGAGAATTTTCTTTTGCCCCAAAATACTAGTTAATGTTATCGCTTTGTCAAAAACAGGGATGTAGTGGAGGCTAAACGCACGTAAACGCCGTTTACGCACCTCCCAAAATTTGGAAATAGCGTTTGCCCACCTCCAAAGTGCGTTTATCCACCTCAAATTGCGTTTATCCACCTCTAAATTTCACGTTATTTGAGCGGACTTTGCTTTTCGCCGATCGGTAGGCTAACTTACATGATTCGAGCATTTGGGCCGTTAATGACAGAGCAGAACGTTGAGCAGAGAGCGCAGCACGCCGACACACACACGGAACAAAGAGAACGGCACACGGAGCAGAATACACACGCTCGTGACGTTACTAAACAAGCTGCGCGAGAATGAAACTTGATCGCAACCGCAACAGAAAATCATTAAAACTAGGCAAAAAGTTTTTTTGTTTTTTTTTACAATTCATTACATGCAGCTGGTTTAATGTAATGAACATGTCAAAACCCAACTGTACAAGACATTCAGAGGGAATCAAGCCTTCACCAGGTTAAAGACTTTTCCCTCTACAGGGAAACACTTATCCACATTTTTCTGATTGACCAAACAACTAATCACTTAATCTAGGAAATATTCAACAGATTAATCGACTATGAAAATAATCCCAAATCCCTAATCATTACGTTCAAGTGCATTGCATTGGAAGCCCTGGGTATAAGCCTCCCTCTCTATCTCTCTTAAATTTTTTTGTTCTCTCTGTTTTGTCATTTAGTAAACTTTATAGATTTCAACCATATTATTCCTTCTTGAGTCTCTTTAACAAGAACTTAGATTAATGTATGAATTGAATAGTGATTGTGTGACCTATGATGAGGGAACAACCAGTGATACCCTGGTAGTACCATCAAATGATAGCCTATAGCGATGTCATCAGGATACACATACACCGGTAGGCAGTGGCCCACCTTACCGGGTGATCAAGTTGTGGTCCACCAGAATTTATAGTTTACCCACCTCTTTTTTTACCACTACACCACTGGTCAAAAATGACCGGACTACAAAAAATTGCTTATAAATCACTTGTTATTCTATATTATCACCCAATATTGGATTCAATCTTTTTGTCAACTTGTTCTCTTTCAATTAGGACTGGTTTTATATTTCTGTTTGCATCTGATTAATTGTAGGCCTCATTTATTTGAGAGTAGGCTTCTCAATTTTTGAGTAAAAAAAAACATTCTTTTTGAATAATTTTGGAAAAATAAAATAAAATCTGAAGAAAATTGGCACTGTTGATCACACTAGTCTACTTTAATTTTTCACCAGGCATTTTGGTTTTAAAAACTTTTATTTTGTACAATATGGCACAGAGTTACACTTGTGGTGTTCCACTTGGCCATTGAGGACCATTGTTTCAATGGGCCATTGTAAGTAAATGGGAGAGACCAATGCAAAAATGGAACAACACAAAATAGGTATCATTTTAAAGCTTAGTATCTCAGCTTTTTAATGCATCTAATCACTTTTATCAACTCCTAACGAGTGCTGAGGTATCACTCTAAAACAGAGTGTTCCCCTGCAGGCGCCATCTAGCTGCGAAATAAATAATCATAATATGTTTCAAAACTATGACCTTGATCAACTTAAAATAGGTGTCATTTGAAAGCTTAGAGTCTGAAATTTACAATGAATGTAGCCAATTTGAAGTAATGCTGAGTTATTTGCTGATAAATAGAAAAAAATTAATTCATAATTATAAACTACTTTTTTGTACTACATTCAGCAATATGTCAAATATACAGCTCAGATAGTCCTGTGTCATATGTCATTTGAAAGGTCTCAATGAGTAGAATACAGCAAGCATAATTCAGGCCTTTTACTAAACTTGAGCAAGGTTTTTGTAAAAGAAGCCCTTCAAGAGACCCATATGTGAAGGGCTTTCTCTTGAAAGCCTTTCAAGAGACCCATGTCAAGAGACCCATGTGTAGACCCATGCTCCTGAAGACTTTTCAGTCTCTCCCATTCACTTTCAATGGCCCATTGAAACAATGGCCCTCAATGGCCCAGTGGAACACCACAAATGTAACTCTGTGCCATTTTGTACAAAATAAAAGTTTTTCAAAACAAAATTCCTGGTGAAATATTAAAGTAGACTAGTGTGATCAACAGTGCCAATTTTCTTCAGATTTCATTTAATATTTCCAAAATTATTCAAAAATAATATTATTTTTACTCAAAAAATGAGATGCCTACTGTCAAATAAATAAGGCCTCCGATTAATCAGATGCAAATATAAATATAAAACCAGTCCTAATTGTTAGACCGGGAAGACCACAAGTGTGACAATGTTCCATTTTGTACAAAATAAAAGTTTTTCAAAACAAAATTCCTAGCGAAAAATTAAAGCAGACTAGCAGTGCCAATTTTCTTCTGATTTTATTTAAAATTTCCAAAATTATTCAAAAATAATGTTTTTTTAATCAAAAAATGTGATCCCTACTGTCAAATAAATGAGGCCTACGATTATTCAGATGCAAATAGAAATATAAAACCAGTCCTAATTGAAAGAAAACAAGTTGACAAAAATATTGAAACGAAAATTGGGCGATAATATTGCGTAACGAGTGATTTATAAGCTATTTTTTGTAGGCCGGTCATTTTTGACCGGGAAGACCACAAGTGTGACAATGTGCCATTTTGTACAAAATAAAAGTTTTTCAAAACAAAATTCCTGGTGAAAAATTAAAGTAGACTAGTGTGATAAACAGAGCCAATTTTCTTCTGATTTTATTTAATATTTCCAAAATTATTCAAAAATAATGTTTTTTTTACTCAAAAAATGAGATCCCTACTGTCAAATAAATGAGGCCTACGATTAATTAGATGCAAATATAAATATAAAACCATTCCTAATTGAAAGAGAACAAGTTGACAAAATGATTGAATCCAATATTGGGGGAAAATATAGTATAATGAGAGATTTATAAGCAATTTTTTATAGTCCGGTCATTTTTGACTGGGAAGATCCCGGGGGTTATAGGGTTTTGAACACCACACAAAGGTTAAGCAGGGACAGATATTTACGCATTTAAGCCTTGCAAAAGAATAATACTTGCATTGGCTTTTGTTGCTGAACAGGAATGTGTGTCTGTGAGTGTCCGTTCTCGGTTACTAAAAGCAAGCATTCGGATATTTGTGATCCGTAACATTTAAAAAGTGTGAAATGAACACACCCTCTAGGTGTATGCAAGCCAATAAGAACAATTTTCCTTTGGTGGGAACGTTTTTATGACCCTTTGTTCGGGCATACCTCTGAATCATGTAATTTAATTGGATGTTTAACACACAAATCTTTTAGATGCTTATAATCCTAATGGTTCATGACGTTAACAAAATGTAATGTGAATTAACAAATGGGGAACGAAGATTGGAGTTTGTAGAGACTAAACATGCCACACATATGATTTTATATAAACCATAGTATGTAAACAGGTCTAAAACAATCCAAAAGTTCACAACACAAAGACCAAACCACATAAAAGCAAAATCATTAGATGAGAAAATGAGATGCATGTTTAAAGGGGGGGTGAAATGCTCATTTTCACTCAATCTCCTGTTAATCTTGAGTACCTATAGAGTAGTATTGCATCTTTCATATCTCCAAAAAGTCTTTAGGTTTATTATATTTATAAAAGACAGATAGGCTGTACCGAGTTTTTCCGGAAAAAAAAACGAGCGTCTGGAGGCGGGCCGTGCGGCCGGTGGTAAAGCTGTGCTAACCGAGCTAACAACACACAGAGACATTTTTGAAGCAGTTTTACTCACCGTTAGCGACCGCGAACCTTTATCATTGTGACTGCTCGATCCTTAAGCATTAGACGATCTGCAAATCCGTCGATCTGGGCTTTGTTTATAAAACAATCATCGTTGAAATGCAGGGAACAAACAGTCTTGCACAAAAAACAAACAGTCTCTGAAAAAAACAAACGCCTGGTCCCTTAACGCTGGGTTCTTTGAGAATCTGTGCAGGGTTGTCTTGCCCTGGCAACCAAAAACCCACTTCTTTGGTGACATTGACTTCCAAAAGCTGTGAGAAGAGCTCTTTGATGAGGTAACGTACTGCTCTCTCTCTGTCTGGTCTACGAGTGAAATACTCCTTCAAACGTACAATTAAATTTTTGAAACTTTGTCCATGTTTAGCATGGGAATCCAACTCTTTAACAGTGTAAAAAACTCAGTATGCATGAAATAGCATTTCACCCCCCCCTTTAAATATATTCCTCAAGTGGTTATATAATAGGATTAACATGGTTTATATCAAATCCTCAAAAAGAAATCGAGTGAGCTGTCGCAGCTCCCTGCAGATTCCTTTTGGGGTCGTAAAATTCTTATCAGTCTAAAAAGGGGGTCCAGTAACAGAACCGCGTTCTGTTAGGGATACATTCTATAAAATAGGCACTTATAAGTTCAAACTACACACTAGGAAATCACAACTATGTCGATATAAAGGCTAATCATACATGCATACTTAAAAACATCATATACACTTTTGAATCACTTATATTCTGAATTAAATGCAAGGAATGTTGGTGTGTGTGTGCAGTGGTCTTTTCTGGCCACCTGGGTTTCTCGCTTGCAGAGAAAGGGGGTTTGACTGATAAAGTCTTTGAAGCCACAAGAGAGGAGCTTGGAGATGGTCCTGTTAAGCTTCACTTGGCCACAAACGTGTCAAAAGGGCAATTTGATTCAGACTTTTCGGCGCTAAGCTGTAATTTACATTTGTGAGGTTAAAAGTTAAAAGCCTTTCTGAATCTTAAAATGACAAGTCACCGTGAGATTGACCATACGCTACACAGTCCTAGATGACAAAACAACAATGTAACAAAAATGGATGAAAGGAAAACTTATCTGCAAACCAAGTATGCAAAGGTTACAACTTTTAAGGGAGTATCAACATGTAGTAGTTGAATTGTTAGGCATCGAGTATTCCACATAATAACTCAATCTCTGATGACAACAGAGATGTCATATTTTGATTGAATAATGAGATGATTGCTCAGGATATAATGAAAGAAAAATAGCATGAAAAAAATGGGAAAAGAATGCAGTGGACATGAAGTGAACATAAAATGAGTTGACTATCAGTAACCTGTTGTATATGAATTGAGATACAGGGTTCCCGTGTCTTTAAAAGGGCAAAAATGGATATGGCGTCTAGAATCTCTAGTACTGTTTTTTGAGACATAAATAAATTGTCAGGATTCAGAGAAGGGAGGACCCAGGTGCAGAATGAACGGGGAGTGATATTTATTGACAAAGACAAAAAACAGGCGGAACAGTCCAAATAATAGAGTAGGACACACAACTGGAGAATAGGTGGGTGGAGGGCTCCCACCTGGAGAACAGGTGGGTTGAGAGCACATCTGGAGAACAGGTGGGTCGAGGGCACAACTGGAGAACCGGTGGGTCGATGGCTCAACTGCAGAACAGGTGGGTCGAGGGCACAACTGGAGAACCGGTGGGTCGATGGCTCAACTGGAGAACAGTTGGGTTGAGGGCACAACTGGAGAACTGGTGGGTCGATGGCTCAACTGGAGAACAGGTGGGTCGATGGCTAAACTGGAGAACCGGTGGGTCGAGGGCACATCTGGAGAACAGGTGGGTCGATGGCTCAACTGGAGAACCGGTGGGTCGATGGCTCAACTGCAGAACAGGTGGGTCGAGGGCACAACTGGAGAACCGGTGGGTCGATGGCTCAACTGGAGAACAGTTGGGTTGAGGGCACAACTGGAGAACTGGTGGGTCGATGGCTCAACTGGAGAACAGGTGGGTCGATGGCTAAACTGGAGAACCGGTGGGTCGAGGGCACAGCTGGAGAACAGGTGGGTCGAGGGCACATCTGGAGAACCGGTGGGTCGAGGGCACAGCTGGAGAACCAGTGGGTCGAGGGCACAGCTGGAGAACCAGTGGGTCAGGGATTAGACAAACCCAGGCTCTTTGGGAACAGTGGGAACTTGACAGCAGCTCAAGGAACCAGAGGCTTGGCATAGGTGGGATGAAACAGCACTAGGCACTAGAGTGGCTTGCCAGGACAGAAGTAAACAAAAATAAATTAAACAACACTGCAACCTTGCAGAGAAATTGAATGCACACAACGCACAAAACGAACCAGCAAAGACATGAAGGACATGAGGCACAATATAAAGGGACCAGAGCACATGAGGATCAGGTGAGCACAATTAGTGTTGTTGTGTGAGTGCTTGTTTAGCCTGGCTGGACATGTGGCAGATGAGAGAAGAAATTGATATTGAATGTGAAAAGAAGGAAATGGTTCTTCCATAACACCGCACTGTGAATTTCCCACACCAGGAGTAATTTATATAGTTCTATATTAGTTATTAACATTATCTATTAAAAAAAGCTATGTTCTATTAAAGAAAATATAGAAAAAAAATATTTTTGTGTGCTATAAAGTGGTTAGAAAAAGTTTAATTGGAATCGGCTAAAATCTGTATCGGCAGGTCAAACTCAATGAAAAATCGGAAATCGGAATCGGCCTAGAAAAATGTAATCGGTGCATCTCTACTACTTACAATGATTTCAGTCTGTGTTTCAGTGGTTTATCCACTGTATGGGTCTTCATGTGTCGCTTCAGGTGAGCTTTAGCAGAGAAACTCGTTCCGCACTGATCACACGTGTGCGGCTTCTCTCCAGTGTGGATCCTCTCATGTCTTTTCAGATTTGATGACAGATTGAATCTCTTGTCACAGTGTGAACACTTGTAAGGTTTTTCTCCAGTGTGGATCCTCTCATGGTTTTTCAGGTTTGCTGACAGATTGAATCTCTTGTCACAGTGTGAACACTTGTAAGGTTTTTCTCCAGTGTGGATCCTCTCATGGTTTTTCAGGTTTGCTGACAGACTGAATCTCTTGTCACAGTGTGAACACTTGTTAAGTTTTTCTCCAGTGTGGATCCTCTCATGGATTTTCAGGTTTCCTGACAGACTGAATCTCTTGTCACAGTGTGAACACTTATAAGGTTTTTCACCAGTGTGGATCCTCTCATGGTTTTTCAGGTTTGTTGACAGACTGAATCTCTTGTCACAGTGTGAACACTTGTAAGGTTTTTCTCCAGTGTGAATTCTCTGGTGCCGTTTTAAACTGTCCGCTGTAATAAACGTCTTCTCACACTCAAAGCACATGTACTCTCTTTCACCAGTATGCATTTTTTCATGTCCACGTAAATA
Source organism: Leuciscus leuciscus (assembly GCF_965113295.1). Classification (NCBI taxonomy): domain Eukaryota; kingdom Metazoa; phylum Chordata; class Actinopteri; order Cypriniformes; family Leuciscidae; genus Leuciscus; species Leuciscus leuciscus. The sequence continues at coordinate 20,990,588 of NC_138725.1, read as the reverse complement.
TTGCAGCGATGAAAAACTCTTTTCACACACAGAACATGAATGCGGCTTCTCCTTCGTATGAACTCTCAGGTGTGACTTCAGCTCTGATGCCCTAAGAAATGTTTTGCAACATTGATGACATGTGAATGTCTTCTCTCCAGTGTGGATCCTCGTGTGTATCTTCAGTTCACTTTTAATAGAGAAACTCTTTCCGCACTGATCACATGAGAACGGTCTTTCTCCAGTGTGGATCCTCATGTGTATCTTCAGTTCACTTTTAATAGAGAAACTCTTTCCGCACTGATCACACGTGTGTGGCTTCTCTCCAGTGTGGATGCTCTCATGTCTTTTCTGATGTGATATGTGACTGAATCTCTTGTCACAGTGTGAACACTTGTAAGGTCTTTCTCCAGTGTGGATCCTCATGTGTCGCTTCAGTTCACTTTTAAAAGAGAAACTCGTTCCGCACTGATCACATGTGAGCGGCTTCTCTCCAGTGTGGATCCTCTCATGTGTTTTCAGATTTGCATACTGATTGAATCTCTTGTCACAGTGTGAACACTTGTAAGGTTTTTCTCCAGTGTGAATTCTCTGGTGGAGTTTTAAACTGTTTGCTGTAATAAAAGTCTTCTCACACACAAAGCACATGTGCTCTCTCACACCAGTGTGTATTTTCTGATGTGTCTGTAAAGATTGACTCTGTGAAAAACTCTTTCCACACACAGAACATGAATACGGCTTCTCCTTCGTATGCACTCTCAGGTGTGTCTTCAGGTGGAATGCCCTAAGAAATGTTTTGCTGCACTGATCACATGAGAACGGCTTTTCTCTGGTGTGGATCCTCATGTGAACATTAAGGGATGAAGATTGACTGAAACTCTTCCCGCACTGATCACATGAGAACGGCTTCTCTCCAGAGTGGATCTTCATGTGTATCTTCAGTTCACTTTTAAAAGAGAAACTCTTTCCACATTGATCACACGTGTGCGGCTTCTCTCTAGTGTGGTTTCTCATGTGACGCTCAAGACTTTGTTTGGTTGTGTAACTCTTTCCACACTGAGTGCAGGTTGTAGATTTCTTGGCTCTTCTTTTCTTTAAAAATGTCTGTTTAGTCTTTGAGCGACTCAAAGGTTTTCCTCCAGGTTTGACATGATGTTCCTCCTCTACTTCACTCAGTTCTTCACTCTCCTCCTCCACTTCACTCAGTTCTTCACTCTCCTCCTCCACTTCACTCAGTTCTTCACTCTCCTCCTCCACTTCACTCAGTTCTTCACTCTCCTCGCTCTCTTCCATCAGGTCTGGCATGAAAGAAACAATTATTACATTTAATTTTTAGTACATAAAAATATTTCTCTTCAAAGAGTGAAAAGACATGAAAGTGAGCCCTTATGTAATGGTAGAAAGTAGACAACTGCTATAAAATATGATAATGTCATGCCTTTCTATAAATTGATTATATGTCCTTGAAACTTTCCATGAATAAGGTCAATTTATCTTCCAACTATTATTTTTAAAACATTATAGGCACGAATCCCATGTTTCTTTAGCAAGAACTATTAAATATATTTGATCAATAACCCAATTATCTGAAAATGTAAGATGGCGCCGCGGATGGCTGCCTCGGTGTGGAGCTCTCCAGTTATTGTGTTGTTTTTGTTGGTTTGTTCTGCGTTTAGTCATTCTTTTCCTATAAGTTTCACCGAAGACGAACTACTGAACATTAGGAAACACACACCAGACAACTTTTTTACAGATTTTGATTACTCAGACGTTTTACTGGACATTCTCGTCGGAGGGGCAGCGGTGTTGTTTAAACGCGCGGTCAGACGCAAACGCGGGAAGCGCGCCGGCGCGCTGGTTAAACTCCGCGAGCGCGGCCTCTGCACTGCACTCCCCAGTATTCATCTTGCGAATCTCCGATCTCTTCCTAACAAAATGGACGAACTTCTTCTCCTCACCCGCACTAACAAGGATTTTTTAAACTCCGCTGCTCTGTGCTTCACTGAAACCTGGCTGAGTGAAGCCATACCGGACAACACACTACATCTGCCGGGCTTCCAGCTGTTCCGAGCGGATCGCATCGCGGAACTAACGGGGAAAACGAGAGGTGGTGGATTGTGTTTCTACATTAACGAAAGTTGGTGTTTAGATGTAACAACACTGAAGAAGATGTGCTCTCCTAATTTAGAGGCGCATTTCATAAACTGTAAACCTTTCTACTCGCCGCGGGAGTTTTCCTCATTCATTTTCGTGAATGTTTACATTCCTCCAGACGCGTATGTGAGCGTGGCGCTACAACAGCTGGCTGAACATATAGCTGAAATGGAACAAAGGTACCCAGACTCTCTTTTAATCATTCTTGGGGATTTTAACAAAGCAAATCTCTCCTGTGAACTGCCAAAATACAGACAGCATGTTACATGTCCTACCAGAGACAGTAATATATTGGACCACTGTTACACCACGATAAAGAATGCGTATCACTCCGTCCCACGGGCAGCTTTGGGGCTCTCTGATCACTGTTTGGTTCACTTATACCGACCTACAGGCAGAAACTGAAATCAGCTAAACCTGTAATAAGGACTGTAAAAAGATGGACCACGAAGCAGAGCAGGATCTACAGGCCTGCTTCGATTGCACTGATTGGACTGTTTTTGAAGTTGCAGCCACCAATCTGGATGAGCTCACAGATACTGTAACATCATATATCAGTTTCTGTGAGGATACATGCATTCCTACCAGGACATTCTTATTCACTAATGATAAACCATGGTTTACTGGGAAACTCAAACAGCTTCGTCATGCCAAAGAGGATACTTACAGAAGTGGGGATAAAATCTTGTATAACCAGGCCAGAAACAGACTGACAAAGGAGATCAGAGTTGCTAAAAGAAGCTACTCTGAAAAGCTGAAAAAACAGTTTTCAGCCAACAACCCGGCATCAGTCTGGAGAGGCCTGAGGAACATCACCAACTACAAATCACCACCACCCCCCCCCACCCCCCCCATCTGTGGAGAATCAACAACTTGCTGAAATTCTCAATGCATTCTATTGCAGGTTTGAGAAGCCCAGACTCACTCCTCACACCCGCTCTGATGTGCACTTCACACATCCACCATCACCTCCTGCAACCCCTCTCCTCCCCCCTTCTGCCATCCAACCTGAGCTTAAGGTCTGTGTGGAGGACGTGAGCCGAGTCTTCAAAAAACAGAAGACTAGGAAAGCTTCAGGCCCAGACGGCATCTCATCTGCTTGTCTAAAAGCCTGCGCTGACCAACTGGCCCCAGTCTTCACGCAGATCTTCAACAGATCATTGGAGCAGTGTGAAGTTCCCTGCTGCTTCAAACGCTCCACTATCATTCCGGTTCCCAAAAAAACTAAAATCACTGGACTTAATGACTACAGACCTGTCGCTCTCACGTCTGTGGTCATGAAGTCGTTTGAAAGACTGGTGTTGGCCTATCTGAAGGACATCACTGGACCCCTGCTGGATCCCTTTCAGTTTGCTTACAGAGCAAACAGGTCTGTGGATGATGCAGTCAACATGGGACTACACTATATCCTGCAACATCTTGACAGACCTGGGACTTATGCAGGGATCTTATTTGTGGACTTCAGTTCGGCCTTCAATACCATCATCCCTGATCTTCTCACAGCCAAACTGACTCAGCTCTCCATGCCATCCTCAATCTGTCAGTGGATCTCCAGCTTTCTGACGGACCGGCAGCAGCGAGTGAGACTGGGGAAGCTCTCATCCAGGACCCTCACCATCAGCACTGGCGCCCCCCAAGGATGCGTTCTCTCCCCACTGCTCTTCTCCCTGTACACTAATGACTGCACTTCTAAAGATTCCTCTGTCAAGCTCCTGAAATTTGCAGACGACACCACCGTCATCGGTCTCATCCAAAATGGTGACGAGTCTGCTTACAGACTGGGGGTTGAACAGCTGGCTGTCTGGTGCAGTTATAACAACCTTGAGCTGAACACGCTCAAAACAGTGGAGATGATTGTGGACTTCAGGAGAAAATCCCCAGCACTCCCCCCTCTCACCATCATGAACAGCACTGTGGAAGCAGTGGAGTCATTCAGGTTCCTGGGCTCTACCATCTCTCAGGACCTGAAGTGGGCAAATCACATTGGCCCTCATTTATCAATCTTGCGTAGAAACGGGCGTATATGTTGGCGTAAGATTATGCTTACACTCCTCTCATCGCCTGATTTATGAAGCTGTGCGTACCTTTGAAATCCAGGTGTACGCAATACCTGCCCTTGATAAATGCCGCGGCTGAAAACGATCGTCATTAGAATAACACGCCCCTATATATTCAAGTCTCCGCTTCCCCCACGCCCTCATTTTACGCCATGGACACACGGAAGACGGCAAAGAAGAGAAACTTCTTTGAGAAAGAGAAAGCGAAACCAGGGAAGTGGAAAGAAACAAAATTGATTTCTAGATTTTTATTATTAATGACACTTATTGTTATTTAGAAGAAGAATGTCGTTATTATTATTATTTGTATTATTAGGCTATTATTATTTAAAAGAAGAATGTCATTTTTATTATTTTGTCAGTCTGAATAATTTTGTTGGTCATTGAAAGCCTTTCATTACTGAAGCCAGTCCGTGCACACCTGCCGGGCCTAACCCTGGCCTAACCATCGTTTCAAAGAATAGTACAACGGCGAGCGCGTCGAGTATAAACGCCTCGTCCGTTTGGGGAGGTGCGCGCGCAGTCTGCGGAGACTCGCGCTGCGGAGCCAGGCGAAAGTATTTAACAAGGCTTGAAACGTCAGGTAAAGCGCACAGGCTCGCAACTGAAGGAATACATATGCCTACAAATCAAATGCTTTGGTAAAGTCACACAACTTAAACATTGAAGTCCATGTTGCACAAAAATAAACACTGAAGTTTATAATTAGCCTACTATGTTGTTTTTTTTTTTTTTTTTACAGTGGGTCATAATATATCATATCTTTTAGTTTGTCAGTGCGTTTTGTGGTGTTAGGAATTGTTTTTCTGCGCATTCCCGCACTCAAAACGTGCGTACACCACCTCCTGAGCTGGCGTAGGATTTGAGCGTGCCGTACGCCAACGTTCATATTGATAAATCTCAAAGTCACCGTGGTTTTGGGTGTACGCCAGGTGTACGCTGGGAATTTGGTGTACGCACTTTTGATAAATGAGGGCCACTGACTCCATTGTGAAAAAGGCCCAGCAGAGACTATACTTCCTTCGCCAGCTGAAGAAGTTCAATCTGCCACAGGAGCTGCTGATCCAGTTCTACTCAGCCGTCATTGAGTCTGTTTTAAGCACTTCCATCACTGTCTGGTTTGGTTCAGCTACCAAATCGGACATCAGGAGACTACAACGGACAGTCCAGACTGCAGAGAGGATTATTGGTGCCCCCCTGCCAACCCTACAGGACCTGTACTCTTCCAGAGTGAGGAAGAGAGCAGGTAAAATCATCACAGACTCCACTCACCCTGGACACCCCCTGTTTGAACTGTTACCGTCAGGACGGCGACACAGATCACTGGCCACAAGAACATACAGGCACAGGAACAGTTTCTTTCCACAGGCCATTTCCCTTCTGAACACTTAACACGCCCCCCAATGCATATGCCTGTAAGTGCAATACTCCCACTGTCTAGTGCAATATTCTCTAACTCAGGTGATATTTATATTTATATTAGGGCTGGGAATCGATTAAAAAAAATTAACTAATTAATTGCACAATTTCTGTAATTAATTGCAATTAATTGCGCTTCCCCCAAGCTTGTAATCATCAATATTTAAACTTAGAATCACCTAATTAAACAACACAGGAAAAAAAGGGAACAGAAAATAGCCCTATATTAAAATATTAAACATCAATATATCAATATATTATTCTTTTTCAATAATCAATCAACATAATCAATTTAACAGATTATTATTATTATTTTATTAATTATTAAAACAAAATATAGTCCTACAAAGCTATTATTACCAGAGCATGTGATCAGAGCAGGTAATTTTACCATTGTTGCCCAGCATGACTATACCAGCTCAGCAAACAGAAGTCAACAGAGAAATTTCACGTTACTTGAGTGGACTTTACTTTTCCAGTGCTTAGTAGGCTACATGATTGAAGCCTTTGGGCCGTTAACGACAGAGCCGCCGACACACACACACACACACACACACACACACACACACGGAACGGAGAGCGCGCCGCTGCTGGGCCATTAACGACAGAGCGAGCCGACACACACACACACACGCGCGCGGAGCACAGAGCGCGACGCACATACCGAGCGGAAAAGACCCGCTCATGAAAGCTGCCCGAGAATGAAACCTGACCGCCGAACATGGAGGGGCGGGACGGCATATTTCGGCCTTTTTAATAGCAGACGCAACAGGAAATCATTAAAACGAGGCAAAAAAAAAAAAAAAAAAAGTGCTGCGTCAATTGCGTTATTTTTTTTTAACGCGTTAAACATTTCAAATTAATCGCAAAGATTAACGCGTTAATTCCCCCAGCCCTAATTTATATTATTCATACTACTCAAAATACTGTAAATATGTTCATAATTTGTAAATGTTTATTCGGACTAAACCCAACTATGACCCTACTTTTTTACTTTTATACTAATATATATATATATATTAGGGGTGTGACGAGATCTCGTGTTACGAGATCTCGCGAGATTAAAACGCGACGAGATTTCTCGTCGAGGTGAAACTTTGTCTCGTGAGTTGTTGTGATGGAGCGTGATGGAGCGTGAGGGTGAAGATGCCCCTCCCACTTTTAAATCATTTGTGTGCCGGGCCAATCACACACACCCTCCGCGCGCACACACACAACACACACACACACACACACACACACACACACACGTGTCCCTCGCTCACTCACTCACTCACTCGCGCGCGCACACGCACACACACACACACACACACACACACTCACTCACTCGCGCACACTCAACCCGTCGTGGAGGACCGTTAAAATTAAACATGCTAGTCTTTCTGTCGTGATGTTCTGAAGCATCGCAGACGCGTAGATTATCGCCCACTATGACACACTATACGAAATTAAACGATCGAATCTTGCGTCCCGACGCCCGTTGTCCGAATCTCCACGAAACGGATCGTGCCAAAATCGTGCTAAAATAGTGTAATCTGAACCAGGCAGGTAATAAACATTTGACCTATCACGCAAAGAACCTATTAAAGCACTAAGACATGGGAACAGTATAGCTAACATTCACATATCACAAGTCATATCGACATCGCAATATTAAACAATGTTATCGCACATCGCAGCTTTTCCTCATATCGTGCAGCCCTGCCCAAAGGTCTCAACTGCTGCCAGAAATCGTCGACATGCTTATATTCTTGAAAAAGAACATGACCATAATCTTAGGCTGTTCTGTGTAGTTAATTTATCTCTTTTTCATGCTTGAAGAACATTTTTGTTTCTGTTTGAACTTGTAGTTTTGAGAGAGCAGTACTTTGATTATGGATACACACTTACTGTTTGCATTTAAAGTGTTATTTCAGTTATTTATATTTATTTTATTTATACTGTTTTATTTTTTTATGTTCGATTTGTGGAAAGGAGTTAGATTTCTCATGTGAAATCGTACAGGGGAGAAGCCAGACGGTAGAGTTTATAGCAAAACATTTTGCAGTGTTTGCATGTCCTTTACTGCATAGAATTAATTAAAATAGAAGTAAAATAACATTCATTACAAGTTGATTTCAAAATGCACCTAAATTGTTTTGCATTTTGTGATTTTCACAGAGGTGTCAAAAGTATTCACATTCATTACTCAAGTAGAAGTATAGATACTAGGGTTTAAAAAGACTTCTGTAGAAGTTGAAGTATCAACTCAAGCTTTTTACTCAAGTAAAAGTATAAAAGTTCTGGTTTCAAAACTACTTAAAGTATAAAAGTAAAAGTAATGTAAGGAAAAAAATGCCATTAAGGACAAAAGCTTAGGCCGCGCCACTGGGGCCTATATAGTGCACTACCCCCCTCCTCAAAAAAACACATTTCTCTAAAGGCCACATTTGACTATAATTATATTAAAATGTTGATGTTGAAAAATTTGGGATGATGCACTAGGCTACCTGTTTCAGCCATATATATGCCCCATAGAAAATTAATTTTCTAAATAAATAAGCTAAATAAGCGGAGGAATCAGGAAACTAATAGGATAATGTATTAAGGTTTTTAGTCTATATTGACCTTAACAATACGTAAATTAATTAATTCTGTAATGTTACAAATAACTAATAAAGACATGGTGGCAGTTTAACAGAGACTTAACTTTACTCCACTCATAGTGCAATGCAATAGTGCAATACTGTCTTGTTCCTTGCTTTTTGAAGAAGCCAAACACATGTCTGCATCTTTCATTAAAGGGATATAGTTCACCCCAAAATGAAAATCATTTACTCACCCTCAAACTGTTTCAATCCTGTATGAATTTCTTTCTTCTGATGAACACATAAGAAGATATTTTGAAGAATGTCGATAACCAGACAGTGGATGGACCCCATTGACTTCCATAGTAGGAAAAAAAAAAATACTATGGAAGTCGATGGCTACCATCAACTGTCTGGTTATCGACATTCTTCAAAATATCTTCTTATGTGTTCAGCAGAAGAAAGAAACTGGTTTGAAACAACTCGAGAGTGAGTAAATGATGACAGAATTTTCATTTTTAACTAAGTGAACTAATCATTTAACAGAAATGAACTGTTGGCATATGTTTCACATCAATACTGTCCAGTTTGTCCTGTTGGACACGACACACAGCAATACTGTCGTGTCACTTGTGACCTCTGAGCCATGTTTTCAGTGTCCTAAGAGCACTGAAACTTCTTTCAGTCCAGCTGATGAGACTGGGATGATTTGATCAACAGGCCTCTCATTTCAACAAGACCAGTCTTCAACAGACCAAGCAATGTTATTTTTTCATGTTTTATGGGGACTTTCCATAGAATGATTTTTATACTGTACAAACAAACTGTGTATTCTAGCCCCCTATAGACTAACCTTACCTATCACAGAAAACTGTCTGCATTTTTACATTTTCAAAAAACAAAAGTCTGATTTATAAGCTGTTTTCTGAAAAAAAAGAAAGAAAAAAAAAGGACAAGGATTTCGAATATTGATATTTTGACCCTATAATGTAGAGTTGCACACACACACACACACACACACACACACACACACTCTCTCTCTCTCTCTCTCTCTCTCTCTCTCTCTCTCTCTCTCTCTCTCTCTCTCTCTCTCTCTCTCTCGCTCACGCTCACACACACACACACACACACACACACACACACACAACACTCACACTCTCTCGCTCACGCTCACACACACACACACACACACACACACACACACAACACTCACACTCTCTCGCTCACACACACACACTAACGATTATGTTAGTGTTATGTTACGATTGTCATTATATTGTAAAAACGTCTGTCCCCAAATCAATATTTGACGCGATTTGCCCCGTATTCTTGAGCACAGAACTGTTGATTTCTCCCTCGCTTACCGCATCTAGGTTTCCTTAGGACTCGGAGGAGTTTTGGCGCTTCGCACAACCAAATGTGACTACAGTACAGCCTCTCACAAGTTAGAAAGAAAACACAAAGCCAATCAGTTTAGCGATGTGTGTTCAGGAGGCGGGACTCAGATCTATTAACCGTTTGTGTAATTGGCCAATTTTTTTTTTTTTTTTTTTAACGACGACAAGACGGAATGAAAACAAGCCGAAATGAACTAGGAGTAACGAGGCTATTTTTAAAATGTAAGGAGTAGAAAGTACAGATAATTGCGTGAAAATGTAAGGAGTAGAAGTAAAAAAGTCGTCTGAAAAATAATTACTCCAGTAAAGTATAGATACCCAAAATTTCTACTTAAGTAATGTAACGAAGTATTTGTACTTCGTTACTTGACACCTCTGGATTTTCAGTTGAATAAAATACTATTTTCCATTCATATATTTCATCATTGAGGATTTCTTAAAAATTGTGTAAAAATCTCGTCTTGTCTCGTTCTCGTGAACCCAATCTCGTGTCTCGTCTCGTCTCGTGGAATAAGCGTCTCGTCACACCCCTAATATATATATATATATATATATATATATATATATATATATATATATATATATATATTAAGGTGGCCCTTATTTTTCAAGTTTTGATTTATAATTGTCCGACCCTCTCAAGTTGTTCCAATACATGAAAAAATTATTCAGGCAAAATATGAGCTCATTTGAACAATATTTAGAGGTGGCTCGATGACGTTGAAATTTTGTATAATCAGTTATATGCTCAATTTGTGATAATTACCACTTGCCTAATTTTATCTAAACTAATTATATTACATACTTGCTTATTTAGTGGCAATTCTGAATTTACACCTATTTTGCACAAAATATATTCTATGCATTTCTTGCAGAAGCATAAATTGTGTTAACGACGGGCTAACGAAGCCACTTTCACAGAAATGCCTGGTGTTAAGAAACTCTGAACTATTGACTTTGAACTGTGCAAACTTAGTCCAGGCAAAGTAGCGTTTTACGACAGACTAACTGTAAAATAATTTTTTGCAGCTTAGATCATTTCTATGAGGTGTCCAGAACAACATACTAAGTCCTAAGAAATCCTAGTTGAGGAAATATGTTAAATTCTCACCAATCCGAGATGTGTGCCAATAAGGCCAGGCATCAATACACCCCAATGGGGCTATTTTTGTCCTTTACTCCTATCAAAATGAAACTTTACATAATGAAAGTACCCACGAAAAGTTTTTTTTTTTGTATTACAAGTTTCTTTTGAAATGAATTTGAATATGCACATGAGTGCCACACTTATTGAATATGTCCTAATTTGCATATAGGCAGAAACACCATTCATATGTATGACAAATACATTGACCCGATCTTCATCCAATCTTCCTACTGCCAATGGGTGATGGCAATGCTGCTTTTAGACCGGCCTCTAACCTGAAAACTGCCTGGCTTAGTAGTACCTGCCAGGGGTATACTATAACCCCCACTGGTATAGTCTTCAGGGTCGGTAACAACAGGTAACTAAACATGGGGAGGTTTCTTTTAGATTTTTTCTTTAACTAACCTAGATATTGCTGTTGCTAGTTTCTCATAACACTGCAAAGCTACTTTACAAACGGTGGAAGTCTGATATGTGGCCCGCCTGGTCTGAAATACTTGCTAACTACAAAAAGAGAAGCAGTTTTGGTGTCTGGCAAAATTATTGTAAAGAGCTGGAATGTCTGGAAAGTGTGTCTATCTGGTTTTTCATCTGTCTTCTGTGTGAGAGTGAATCGTTTAGTTGGTAAGAATGACTTCTGCCTGTAATCTCGTAATCTTACCAACAATACCAATCATTTGTAAATCTACCAGCCCAAAACTTAGTGTGGCAAGTGACTTCAAATGTATCGTGTTTATGCATAGGTTAACTTACTGAATGGACATGAATATGTTAGTTATTTGGCCCCTGTTTTTTCTACTTGTGACTTTATGGTTTCTTGGCCATAAGACAATTAGGCCTAGTGTTGAGCTCATTTGCATATTTAAAATAGATTTTTCAAAGAAACTTGTAAAACAAAAATGTTACTTTTCATGTATACTTTCACTATGTAAAGTTTTATTGTGGTAGAAGTGAAGGAAGAAATTAAGCCTATGCGGGTGTCTTTTGGGTAGCCTATATTCGATTAATGTATAGCTCATTTGCATATTCAAATTAATTTTCAAAGAAACTTGTAATACAAAAAATGTGACTCTTCATGGGTACTTTCATTGTGTAAAGTTGCATTTTGATAGGAGTAAAGGAAAAAAATAGCCCCATTGGGGTGTATTGTTGTCTGGCCTTATTGGCACACATCTCGCATTGATGAGAATTTAACATATTTCCTCAACTAGGATTTCTTAGGACTTAGTATGTTGTTCTGGACACCTCATAGAAATGATCTAAGCTGCAAAAAAAATTTTACAATTAGTTCTATTTTTGGCTCCAAAATTTGTTACTTTGCCTGGACTAAATGTGAAAAGATGCGTATCATCAGTTATCTTACAATTGTCAAATGTATGTTGTCTAAGATATATTTGGTTAAATAATTAATATAGTACTCACATTGAACTATGATCAAGTAATAGGCTATGTGATTTGATGCATTCTGCAAACTGTGTATAGTATTGAATACAATGCTCAATGCTAAACGTTTTAGAAAGAAGAATTTTGCTGACTTGTAGAATTGCCTTCAAAAACAGCGAACTTTGATGTGCTTGAGCTACCTCTAAATATTAATATTTTTGGGCCATTTTTTTTCTGGGGTGTTTTTAGCATAAATGGAACAAATCTAGCGGGTCAGGCTGCAAAAAAAAAAAAAACAATTTTACATTTAAGGGCCACCCTAATATATATATATATATTTTTATTATTTTTTAGTTTTTTTTATATATATTTATTCTTAGAATTTGTATTACTATGTTTCTTGTTGTATTTGTATTTGTATATGTGCACTGGAAGCTTCAGTACCAAGAAACATTCCTTGTGGGTGCAAGCACACTTGGCAATAAAACTCTTTCTGATTCTGATTCTAACATGATATTAACATTAAAATGTACAATACTGCCATATTTTGACACCAACTTTGAGATTGATATTTATTTTGCTAAAACGTTCCCTGTCTGCCTCCCTGCCTGCTGTGAGTTTGTTTGCTTCGGTGCGGTAAGCTCCGTCTTAGACTAGGATTTCTTTCTGTTTTGAACCATCATTTTGTATATTTTCTAGTTGTTTATACTACTAAATACAGCTTACCCAACATCTCAGATTAACCTGACATTGCTAGCTTCCGTTATTATTAGCACAACACACTAGTAATTCGCTAGCCTGTTAACACGCCACCCATGTGCTTAGTTATTTATTATTTATTTTCTCTCATGCGCCCTTGCCTTTGAGTTCATAAAATGCCCAGGGGGCTGTTCCATAAAAGCCGCTTAGAAAAGCGGGGATTAAACTCCAAAACCGGACTTGAATGAGCCTAACAAATAAGTTGGGGCTAAAGTGGTTCCATAAAAGGTAATTGAAGTTCACGCAATCTCACTAATTTGATCCAGGCTTATCAAGTCTAGATAATTGCGTGTGCACGCGTTTCTGAAGCAGCCCTAGAGGTCGATCGTGGATTATTCAGACTAAAATATACATTTTGCTTGGAAAATTAATATGCAATATTTTATAACACTAGAAATATCTTCTAATTATAATAATTTATCTTTAGGATGTTGGATAAGTTGCAGTGAACTTCTAGCGAACAGAAGTACTTCAGTGAACAGAAGTAGCCTAATTCAGGGAAGATTTTTTTTTAAGAAACTAAATATATAAAGATACAAAATATAGTTTTGGGTATAGGACCTATGCTACTTAATAAATATGATGTATATTTATTTAGAATGCTGAGAATTACAGCTTTTAATGCAATAATTTTTTGGATAAAGCAAGAATCCCCAGTTTTAAATGAGTGGTTAGATTTAGTTTCTAGAATGTATTTTTTATATATTATACATATAATATAATATATTCTTAATGTGCTTTACATTATGAAGAGGATAACATGAAATTAAGAGCAAATGTATACATTTTGAAAAGATATGTGCAACTCTAAAATCAAAGAATATTCCATAAAATAAAGGAATATATATTAGCCTACATTAACTACATTTTTATATAACCCTCCCTCCCTTTTATTTCTAGGCTAGTTATTTGTTATTTTATTTATTTGCTTATTTTAGATTGAATATTTGATATTCAAATAATATTACTTGAATAACTATTAGGCATTATGTGTCATTATAAGAGTTTGATATAAATATGTGAATGTTACATTTTTATTAATATTTATTTATTGTTTTTTTGTCTTTTCCCCCTTAAATCACATGTAAAAGTGTCTTTGAGTACTTTTTGGTTATTGTTCTAATCATGTGTTTTTTAGGCTATGTGTTGGTGGGTATTATCACAAAAGAAAAAAAGTAGAAGGAAAAATAAGGAATATTTATTGGGGGGAAATATGATGTCTTTAAAGGAACTGTCAATTTGTATAATTGTGTTAAATGTGTTTGAATTGAAAGACATAATAAAGTACATAATATATATTTTATGCTAAAATATTTGTTATTTGGACATTAGAAGTTCCTTATTTAGAGTTTTAAACCTACAAGTGTATTTTTATGATATATTCAAATGTAGGCTAATATACTGTCAATTACTAAGCTCAGATTCATCTTACCAGTTAAAATTCATACTGTGCTTTTGTAATAATTTTTTTTTAATTTTGTGATTTTAACTTCTGCTTTACAAAGCTTTTTTTTAGATTGTGTTCTAATGTTCTTCTAATAATCATAAACATGTACTACAGCTGCCAAACAAACCAGAGAGAAATGTATTCATATGTCTATATTGTCTAATTTATCATTGTAGCCTTATTTAAGTTGATTTTCTGTATGTATTTATGTTTGGACTAATAATGGTTAATAAAGTCCAATAATGGTATGAGAGAGTGTCAGTGGTAATATCATTGTGTTCTTGTTGGTCAGTGTTAGAGGATCTGTGTAACAAATGAGGCTTAGCCTGACAGTTAGCCTGCCCTGGACCAGGCTAGTTTACCAGCATAAGTTGCCAGGGTAACTGAGTTTGAACTTTTTTAAGTTTGATTTATGAAACCGAATCTACCAAAAGTAAGCCTGACTAACCGAAATAAGCCTGGCTTATACTCTAATCTTGGTTTATGGAACAGCCCCCAGGTGAGTAAGAATCAGTCAACAAACATGGTGAGTAAAGTCTTCTCCTGTTATTGTCACCTGCACTTCATGTCACATGTTTAAAGGGATACTCCACTTTTTTTGGAAATAGGCTCATTTTATAACTCCCCCAGAGTTAAACAGTTGAGTTTTACCGTTTTCGAATCCATTCAGCCGAGTTTCTGATATTTAGAAGAATGTCAGTAACCAGACAGTTTCTGGTCTCATTGACTTCCATAGTATATATTTTTTCCTACTATGGAAGTCAATGAGACCAGAAACTGTCTGGTTACTGATATTCTTCCAAATATCAGAAACTAGGCTGAATGGATTCGAAAACGGTAAAACTCAACTGTTTAACTCTGGGGGAGTTGTAAAATGAGCCTATTTCCAAAAAAAGTGGAGTATCCCTTTAACATAGCCTTCTCTGTCGGCAATATAGGATTTATATGTGATAAATGCAAGGAGACAGTCAGGCTGACGGAGAAGATTTCAGAACTAGAGTCACGCATCCAAACTTGAATTGAGGATAGTAAGAGTGCTAGAGCTTTAGATACTGCTTTGGATGCGCCTAGCATAGTAAACTCTTTACATGATTTGGTTCCATCTTAAGTAGAGCCTGCGCAGCCGGGCAAATGGGTGAGTGAGGGATCGCTCTAGTCGCGGATCAAAAAAACACTCTTCCGCTCTGATTACCATAACAAATCGATTAGCCCCGCTCAGTGAAACACCCACTGAGAATCCTGTTGATTGTGCCCTAGTAATTGGTGATTCGATCACACGGAACGTGAAAATAGAGACACCAGCCACCATAGTCACATGTTTGCCAGGAGCCAGAGCGCATGACTTCAAAGCAAATTTAAAAATGCTGGCTAATGCTAATCGTAAATTCTCTAAGATCATTATTCACGTCGGCACTAATGATGTTCGACTCCGCCAGTCGGAGATCACCAAAATTAATATTAAAGAGGTGTGTGAACTCGCAAGTATGATGTCAAGCACTGTAATTTGCTCTGGCCCCCTTCCTGTTCGTAGGAGTGATGAGATACTTAGTAGATTGTGTTCACTCAATGGATGGCTGTCGAGGTGGTGTCCACTTAATAATATAGAATGGGGCAGACCTGACCTGTCGAAAAGAGATGGTATTCATCCGTCCTGGGATGGTGTTTGATTAGGGTTGGAGATGAACTGTGCAGGACAGTCAATCGGCAGGAGCAGGATTGGGCACCCCTGCCTTACTCCAAAAGCACTCATTGTTAATAATATGATTTCAGACTATAATCTAGATGTGCTGTGTTTGACAGAAACCTGGCTAAAACCAAACAATTACATTACTTTAAATGAGTCCGCCCCACAAGATTACTGTTATAAACATGAACCTCATCTGAAAGGCAAAGGGGGAGGTGTTGCTGTAAATTATAGTAATATTTTCAAAACCAAAGAGATGCTCCCAGATGTGATAGATCCTCTTCTTAATATCATTAATTCATCTTTGTCTCTAGGATACGTACCAAAAACGTTTAAGCTGGCTATGATTAAACCGCTTGTTAAAAAAATGCAACTTGATCCAACAGAATTAGTCAATTACAGACCAATCTCGAATGTACCCTTTCTGTCAAAGATACTAGAAAAAGCAGTATCCTCACAACTGTGTTCCTTTCTTGAAAGAAATGATCTCTGTGAGGATTTCCAGTCTGGATTTAGACCGTACCATAGTACAGAGACAGCTCTCGTTTGAGTCACAAATGATTTGCTATTATCATCCGATCGTGGTTGTATCTCGCTATTGGTGTTACTCAATCTTAGTCCTGCATTTAACACCATTGACCACAACATTCTTTTAAATAGACTATAAAACTATGTTGGCATTAGTGGAATTGCACTAGCATGGTTTAAATCATACTTATCTGACCGTTATCAATTTGTAGCAGTAAATGAAGAGATGTCTTATCTATCACAAGTTCAGTATGGCGTACCACAAGGCTCAGTACTAGGACCGCTGCTGTTCACTCTGTACACTCCTAAGCTACCCTTAGGAGATATCATTAGGAAGCATGGCATTAGTTTTCACTGTTATGCTGATGATACTCAGCTCTATATTTCTTTAAAACCTAACGAAACTTACCAATTCACTAAATTAACGGAATGCATATCTGATATAAAAAATTGGATGACTCGTAATTTCCTACTTCTAAATTCTGAAAAAAACAGAGATTCTAATTATTGGACAAAAAACTCCCACACGTAATAACCTAGAATACTGTCTAACACTTGATGGCTGCTCTGTTAAGTCTTCGTCGTCGGTTAGGAACCTGGGTGTGCTCACGCAGTAAAAATGCCCCTGCCCGCGGCCAAAACCACGCCTGTGGATGAGAATCCAAAACATGGACTGGTGGGACGTTGTCCTGCTTCACTTCACAGACGCGCGAGTGAAATGAGAATGCGGAACAATTAGTTAATGCGTTCATGACCTCAAAGCTAGATTATTGTAATGCTCTACTGGGTGGTTGCCCTGCACGCTTAATAAACAAACTACAGCTGGTCCAAAACGCAGCAGCTTAAGTTCTTACCAGAACCAGGAAATATGACCATATTAGCCCGGTTCTGTCAACACTGCATTGGCTCCCTATTAAACATCGTATACATTTTAAAATATTGCTGATTACTTACAGAGCACTAAATGGTTTAGCTCCGCAGTACTTGAGCGAGCTCTTAAAGCAGTGATCTCAAACTCAATTCCTGGAGGGCCACAGCTCTGCACAGTTTTGCTCCAACCCTAATCAAACACACCTGATCCAGCTAATCACGGTCTTCAGGATTACTAGAAACTTCCTTGCAGGTGTGAGTTGGAGCTGGTTGGAGCTAAACTGTGCAGAGCTGTGGCCCTCCAGGAATTGAGTTTGAGACCACTGTCTTAAAGGGATACTTCACCTCTGGAAAGATGAATGTGTATTTAAAATAGGTCATTTATCGTCGCTGTCCGATGAAAACCACGTATGTCCATTTTGCCGATTTTGAGATTTTTCGACGGATAGAATGTCCAGGTTCATTTCCGTATACGGTATGCTTCACATATCTAAATGACCAATGAAAAGTTGTGAAATCATGTCATCTGATTTTCACGTATATCCATTTGGTGTCAATGCTGTCAATCACGCCGCGTATCTCCCGCCCTGTGGAGGCATCTCGTCGGTCTAAGCGTCTCTGGAAGCTCAGCATTGGATAGCCGAATAACTCTGTGAGGTAAAGTATCAGCAAACGTTTGTTTTTGACAACTGTTCAAGTTTATTATATATTCGCAATATATTCACAACTGCTATTTACCAGTAAATGGTCTAGACGAAGTAATTGTCACTGTTTATTGTGGAGATTTTAACGCACGGGTCTGTTAACTTAAGCAATACTTTTAAGGTAGTCTAATATTTTTCTGACTAATAAATTACTGACACAGTAAAGGGTAGATTTAAATAAAGAATAACGAATTTTAAATAAAGAAAAACAAAATTTAAATAAAAAAACAAAATAAAAAAAAATAAAAATAAAATTTAAATAAAGAAAAAAATAAATTTAAATAAAGAAAAATGACATTTAAATAAAGAAAAAACGAAAATTAAATAAAGAAAAAAACGAAATTTAAATAAAGAACATCGAAATTTAAATAAAGAAAAACGAAATTAAGTTAAATTAAAAACGATATTAATTTAGATTGATAACGGGTAAAAAGGCTAATAGCCTACAGTCCGTGTACTTTTTCGTCCATGCATTATTCTATTTCGGAATGAAAGATGAAATGTAAAATAAAAAGGTGCAGCCTGTTTTTTTTTTGTTTTTGTTTTTGTTTTTTAAGAAAAAAACAGAAATGGCTGTATTTTTTTTGTACATAGCATAGCCTACTTTGTTATGATTTTAGTATCATAATGATTAATAAATGCACGCACAATTATCCGTGAACTTGATTTGAAGCCTTTCAACTTGTGTGTGCAAAATTCAGAATTAAATGAATGTGCAGCAGTTTGTACAAATAGAGTCTGTAGGTCTACTATGCTGTTGAAAGTATGAAAAGTGAACAGCACGAGTATGCACAATTTGAGACGGGTCAGACATGATTTTGACCACTTCATTAAGTTTTGTTTTGTATAAAACCTTTCTTTAAAGTGAATTTCGTGTTGTATAAATTGTATCTTAATTTTAATCAATTTTTCATCAACCAATTGCCTGGGGTGGATTTAATAAATAAGCAAATACCAGTATATAGCAGACAATATAATCATGGAGGCGCCCGCGCGTTCACTTGCATTGCACGTTAACTGGAGCGCATCTCATTAACGAAACTCAGTGTATGCCTCACACAGACATGAGAAAGACATCAAATACACAAAGCTTGAAAAGTCTTTAAACGAAATAATTCAAAACGAAAAGAAAAGGGCAACTCTCTGATTATGATCATTTAGCCTAGCCTATTTTGTGAATTGTTCATTCCTGGTTGGCACACATTTTGCTGCCCTTACAAAAGTGCCGCTCTAGGCAATTGCCTAGTTTGCCTATATGGACGCGCCGGCCCTGGGGTCAGCATGAGTGTATTGATTCATTGTCCCTTCATAGTTTGCAAGAGACATTTAATAAACTGAGCGTATTTAATAAACTGAGACGTAGGCTATTTAATAAACTGAGCGTATTCATCTGTCAATATGAAACGCGACTTGGCCATTCTAATTAATGATCGGAAGAACGCGTATCGACCACCGTTACTGTAAAATATGCACGTATGTCCATTTAAACTCGATTTTGGTCAAATGTGGATTATATCATTACACTGGCAAGAATATGGCTACATTTAAAGATGCCGTACCAAGTGTGACAACGCTATGTTCATATGCTTTTAAATTGCGGTGTTTTTTTCACTTCCTGAAAAGTAACCGTTTTGGACATACGTGATTTTCATCGGGCAGCGACGTTATGTAGAAGAAATGTGAAGAAATTTTTGAATTCGGAGCTTTCTAGCCTGAGAAAAGCCAGAAAATTTATTTTTGGCTAATGTGGATGAAAGACAACAACTCCCAGAATGCACTTGCTTCGCTGCCCTAGGAGGCCACGCCTACCGGTTAGAGAGCGCAGTTGAAAACAACAAGAAGGTTAGGGTACTAACTTAGTGAGTCTCCGTGACGAGTTTGCCTGTGATTTCGAGATAGCCCAAGATGTCCGGGATTCGGCTTTTGCGTTCTACAGTCGCCATTCATTATGTTTACTGTGGCGAGCAGGACGAGGCTGACGGCCGGTGGCGTCATTACTGAGTCTCGCATCTCTCACGGAGGAGCGGGAATTTTCTTAGCAATGGTAAAGCGCACATCAACCGATCACTTGTTTAGCGTTCATGTAAACACTACATTCAGATTCACCAATCGGAATGAATTCAGTTAGATTGAAACAAGAGGTGTGCATGTAAACAATGAATGGCGACCGCAGAACGCAAAAGCTGAATCCCAGACATTTTGAACGATCTCGCCTGCCGGACAAGTCCGGGAAAAGGAGGATGGTAACCCCTACTATTCAGCTTTCTCCTACTACTCAGTTTTCTCCACAGAACAAGAGCCTGCTAGCTTAGCTTCCAAAGCTGACACTGTGTGTACAGTGTACTTTAGCCTCCGGACAGAAAATCCTCCGATGACGCAAAATGACGATTTTTGCGTCATCGGAGGATTTTTTTCAGACAAAAAAATACATAAATCTCTCGTCTCAGGGGGATATGAGGGTGGAAAGCATGGTAATTCGAAAATACTACAGGTTTTCTACTAATACAAAGCTTAATGCTAAATCCTGAAGTATCCCTTTAACGCATTATAGTCCTTCACGTCTATTGCGATCTCAAAATTCCAGCCAGTTGATAATACCTAGAATATCAAAATCTACTGCTGGCGGTAGATCCTTTTCCTATTTAGCACCCAAATTTTGGAACAGTCTTCCTAACATTGTCCGGGAAGCAGACACACTCTGTCAGTTCAAAGCGAGATTAAAGATACATCTCTTTGACCTAGCATACACATAATACATTATAGACTTCTATAATTCAATGTTAGGCTGCATAGATTAGGTCAGCTGGAACCAGGAACACTTCCCATAAATCCTGATGTACTCGTTACACCATAAGAAGAATGGCATCTAAGCTAATTTTAGTGTCTTTGTATATCCCGAGGTTTTCCCGCAGTCCGCCGGATCCAGGCCGTATCCAGATCTGACGAAGGACCTTCGCCTGGACCCGATGTCAACGCAGTGCTGAAGTGCCAACTAGTCTCTCCCTATGGAGGATCCTTTTACCACTCTACAGATAAAGCGTAGTCGGGAAAATTAGTTTTTGCCTACCCCGAAGTGACAAAATAAAATTCTGTATCAAAATGTATTTAACAAATGATTGTTGTGACAGAAGCGAATCAATCAAAACTAACTTTAGCTGGAAAATAACTTTATTAAAGAACCGCTATAGACAAAACAATCTCTGTTACCTTAAATTATACGCTTATCTCTGTAAAGTTGCTTTGAAACAATCTACATTGTTAAAAGCACTATATAAATGAAGATGACTTGACTTTTAATTATTAATGGCCATTCACACTAGACTTTTCCTTCATAGATTTCCATTCATGAGTCTATGAAAGTGAGACACCAGAAACACAAGCTCAAGTGAATAACCCTGTGAGAAATAACACAAACATTTATCATTCAAGTGGAGTGGATTGCTTTTTTTTATTATTATTATTATTTGTTATACCGGTATGTTAAATTTATATTTGTGAAAAAGCTGCCACAGAACGTGACGTCATTTCTCGGCCGTCGCACGGCACGTCTGTAGAAATTTCACATGATCAAAGTGTAGAGCGGCCGCGGCTTTAACTAGTTTTAAATGAACAATTTTTATTAGCATTATCTGTGTCCTACATGTTTCACTCAACCCTGTTACTCCTGACATGATTTTCCTCCTTTTAAAAACAGAGCCTTTCTTAAAACTGTGACATCATCTGGGCTCTTTCTACTGCATGATGGGAAGACAAGAAAATAATCTCAATCCATTGTCTCAGTTTTACACAAACTGTTGCACTGACTGAATTCATCAACCCTGTTACCAAAGTTACTGTAAGAAGAATCTCTATAATTATGAATAACTTGTATGATATTTGACAAATACAACTTTATCAGTAACTTGGTGTTTACTGATTATTCTTTAAAAATTATTAATTGTTTAACTATGTTGAAAATGACAAAAATTCTGGTAACGTTGTTGCAAATTGGAAACCAGACATAAAATAAATGTAAAATAGTATTTAGCTTGATCTAATATTGATAATCAATATAAAAATGTCTCAAACCTCCCTTACTGACCATTTGTTGAAGAACAAACCCAGAACATTCTGTATCATTACATAGTTTAACTGTTTATCTAAAAGTGATGAAGTGCTTGAAGGTTTCTAACATGAATGTTCTTCAGGATCATGAATGAATGAAGAATAAACACCAACCTCTTTGTTCTTCAGGATCTTCAGTGTGTTTCATTCTGCAGGGTTCTGGATCACTCATGTTCTCACTGTCCTCTTTAATAAACTCAGTCTTTGCAGATTTCAGCTCTTCCTGATGTTGTCTTCCCTTTCTAGCTGATGGGAATTTACAGCATTTATTGGAGAATTACTGTGGGAGGAGCTGTGGGTGGAGTTATGGAGCTGGTCTGCCAAAATCAAACAATTACTCAGTTTGTTTTTGTTTTTTAACCATCTTCCTTTCACTAGTTGACACACGGTAACATGCATGAAGCAATATGTACATGCTTTACATCTGGGCTTTTCAGTGCCATTGGACATCAATAAATAGCCTACACAAAAGCTTTTAAATGAACATATTATATTTTAAACCAGGCATTGGAAGTACTCCTGTACAATTTCAAAGAGAGCAAAAGTTCAGGATTCTATCTTCATTCAGAATCAGCCTAACATAAGAAAAAGGACACCTGAAACATGTGGGCTGCATCACAAGACGATAGACTGGCGAGCGCTAGCACACAGCAAAACAAACCAAGAGGTTAGCAATTTCTTAACCACTCAAAACAACAGTTCTCGACACATCTCGACTAAATGTATGTGCACTCATCATAAAATACACGTACAAGTTACCATGTGCACTAAAGCTAAAGTTACAACCGGTAGGTGGATTGCCCTAATGTGGGACATTTTTTGCTTTTCAGACTTTTGTAGAATATTACGATGTGAAGACAATACATTAAATCCACATCCAATACCTTTTTGGAATCCTCAGGTGGTTTTCTAATCAAATCAAAAGAGATATTGCAGATAACACATTCATAAAATAAATTATACAGATATCAGTGCTTTTAGTGCCTAATTGTCTGAGAAAATGTGCAGCTTCCTAATGTGGGACAGTCATTTGCCTAATGTGGGACACTGTAAAGTCTATGTTAAAAGGTCTAAACTGGTGCACCTTCATTCATGAATAATAGTAAAACGTCCTCAATAAGTAATTCTGTCTATTTCTTTAATTCTTTATTTTTATGTTCAGTCATTTTACCATTTGCAATGTTGTTCCTGTCATAAAACCAAGATGAACGTTGGACAATTGAGCATCATCAAGCAAATAAAACAACATTATTTGCATGCATGAATTTATTATTAACTTATTATTATAAATGCATTTATTATGAACTCGTGAAGTAGCCTATATTTAAAGGTAAATATATCAAATGTTGCATAGGCTTATTACAATATATCAAACAACAACAGATGAAAAAAACAGCAGATAACAAATGGCCTGCAGAAGTCAACACTATATTCATGGAATAAAATGCCTTATTGAGTTGCTATTGCTGCTATTTTCTTTAGGACTCCCTACTCCCACACACACACACACACACACACACACACACACACACACACACACACACACACACACACACACACAACCTTCAAACCGCAGTAAAAATGTCCCTCAAACCGCAGTAAAAATGTCCCTTGCCCTTAAATATCTGTAGTAATAAAGTATTTTAATACTGCAAAAGATCACTAAGAACATGTAAATAACCATTACTGCTGCATAAACCATGCTTCACCACACATTCTTGACTGGCATGTAGCTTTACAACTGTCCCAAATTAGGCTAATCATACTGTCCTACTTTAGGACACTACATGTCCTAAAGTGGGACAATAGAAAAATGTATTAAAAAACAAATATATAGCTTAAATATATACTATGCTATACTATTTTTTAATGAACAAACATTTTATGAACACGTTAAGATAAAAAGTTGCATGATTATTTTGATAATGATTAATTTATACCCTTAACACTAATTTGGTCAAAATTGTACGTCACTGACCTTCTTGTAGCTTTCACAGCAAGTACTTCCTGTTTGATGATTGCCCCGCCCTAATTTATGACTGGACAGGTCAAAGGTTATATGATTTTGTTCACATGACACTACAGCTTTGGCTTTCCCATAGTTTCAGTGACATTCATTAGTTTGGGGAAGAGCCACACCCACTGAAGCTTAGGTGTCCCACATTAGGCAGTGTCCCACATTAGGGCAATCCACCCTATATTTCAAGCTTACATCGCCCTGATGTGAACACCCACCTCTCTCAGTCCAGTAGAATGCAGACTGAGAAACGAACGCGAAGATTCAGTATATGACCACCACTCGAGCCTCTATCCAATAGAGGGCGCACTTACACAACAAACAACTCTCCCAATATCTATGAAATGACTGAACAATACAAGACATTTGTCATTCTTTAACCTGTTAAATAAGCATTTATGTCTGTCTATCTATTCATCCTACAGTAACTGGTGCCAATTCATTAATTATTTTTAACAATTTGTATTGCTAATCCTAACATTATTCTGCTTCTTCATTAAAGTCCAGATATCTTCCAAATATAAATAATGGTAAGAAAAACAGTTAAAATCATCAACACAGAAATAAACGCATATTGTACAATTTACCCTCAGTCTGACACTCAATGAAATGAGCTTTAAGTGTCAATTCACAGGAGATCTGAAGACATCAGCATAATAAATGAGGTGAAAACAGGAACTATTGTCATGAAATAAAGAGTGTTTTCAGCAGATCTGTTAATATTGATGAGCCTCAGACTATCAACACTCATTCAACAAGCCATTCAGGATCATCAGCAGATCATCTCGCTTTATTCTGAGTGTTTAACTGAAAAACAGATTGAGTAAATTATAAAGGATAACAGCCTGTAAAACTGCTCTATTGGAATAATTGATCAAATTAGATTTTATGATAACTACATTCTTTACAATAAAGTAACTAGATCATTAAAATGTGTAGAAACTAAAACAGACCATTAAGCTTAAAAAATAAATAGCACCACAAGTAATATTATTCCAAGTGTAATAGGTAGAATATTATTATGTATAGCTTTCAAATGTCTCATGTGACTCATTATAGGCTCGAGTGTAAAGGATTTAGCAGTAGGCCTATATGTTGCAGGTTATTTTAATAATGTAAAATACTAACACATTTAATCCATATGTGTCAAACGAGGAGAAATAAAGTGGCTGTAGCAACACTTGAGCTCGATTTCCATCAATTCCCCTCACAGATCTCAAACTTTAACTCTTGACTTCGTATTCTGTCCAAACACACCGCGCTTTTTAAGTTACGTGACTGTGCAGTTTTGCGAAATATTTCTTTTTCGAATTGCCTGAAAAACCACCTCATGCGAGCGTAAAAACTTGTTTGCGATAAATGGGATTTTTGCAAAATTGACGTGTTTCCATTGAGCGTATTTTCAATTCACAATTTAATTTTTTGATCGCAATTTGAAGGGTAATGGAAACGCGGCTTGTGCCCCATGTTCTCACTTTAGTCTCATTACTTTCTCTCTACTTCTTGCGTGTGTTCCCCTTGTTCTTTGTCGGATTATTGCGTGTGTGTAATAGTTCCTGTTTTCACCTCATTTATTATGCTGATGTCTTCAGATCTCCTGTGAATTGACACTTAAAGCTCATTTCATTGGTGTCAGCAGACTGAGGGTATTTGTTGGCTATTATATGTACATTTATTTCTGTCTTTATGCATTGAATTATTTTTCTTACCATTATTTATATTTGGAATAATTTTATTACAATATTTATATTCTGTTATCAATAAGTATAAAATAGCCATTCCACCGACAGGGTGACATTTCTGTCCCCATTATACATTATATGTATACAAATGTATGAAAATTAACTCTAAAATATGAAATTATTTAAAAATAATAATAAAAAAAATACTTAGAAAACTAAAAAATTGCATTTTCTGTGTGTCCTCTATCTCTAAACTTTACCATGGAATATAATGATTAACACACGCACACTATTTTAAATATCCATTTAAGTCCATTTAAAAATAACTAAAAATAACTGTTGTTCTTTAATGTTTAACTTTTGAACTGCTAATCCATCTGTATGCTTTAAAAAGTCACATAAAGAGGAGATTCACTGCTTTTCTGTTTGCATTTGAACATTCAGATACTCCATAGTTAATGTGATTGTCATCAAGTTCTGATCAGCATTGATTCGTTAAAGAAACCCATGTGGTTAATGCTTAGTCCCCCATTGTCTTGCACAAGGCAATTTTCACAATTGTTTACACTTCTTGCTGCATATATATATATATATACTATATATATATATACTGTATATATACACACACACATATATATATATATATATATATATATATATATATATATATATATATATATATATATATATCATAATCAACCACTCCTTCAAAATGGTATATGGCACTTGATGTTGGCTGCTGCT
Source organism: Leuciscus leuciscus (assembly GCF_965113295.1). NCBI lineage: Eukaryota > Metazoa > Chordata > Actinopteri > Cypriniformes > Leuciscidae > Leuciscus > Leuciscus leuciscus. The sequence goes on along the minus strand of NC_138725.1, from coordinate 20,963,946 downwards.
ATCTTTTTTATAAAGATACATTTAATGTATAAAAAAATTACATTAAATCCAAAGTATAGTAATATACAATCTGCTCCACTTGACTGCAAAAAGTTTGTGTTCTTGTAATTCACTGTGTGACGTTTCTGTGGCAAGCAGAGCCAGTGTTGAATTTGCCAAACTCAAACAGGAAGACAGGGAAACTTGTTTATTTAACTTTATTTAATTAATATATATAAAAATAAAATAAAAAACGGCAAAATGGTAATATGTTATAGCAGTTGTCTACTTATGTCCTTTTTTTAATTTTTTTTAAAATTAATTCACACTGGAGAAAAACCTTACAAGTGTTCACGCTGCGACAAGAGATTCAATCTGCTGTCAACTCTGAAAACACATGAGAGGATCCACAGCAGAGAGAAGCTGCACACGTGTGATCAGTGCGGAAATAATTTCTCTTTTAAAACTCACCTGAAGCGACACATGAAGATCCATTCAGTGGAGAAACAGGATCACCGATATCCATGTTGAGAGAGGTTCCTTCAGTTTTATCTTTACTCACTCAGGTGAAAAACAATCACAGTCTGAGATCACAGATAGTTATGTATATAATGATGTAGGATTATCCGTGAACAGTCCATTTCATATGAACCCAACACTGCATTCCACAGTTCAGAACAATTCCCCATCGAACCATTAGTAAATCATAAAACACAGTCATGGTGCCGAGATGGCTAAAGGAGATGTCACCCCCCTTTCCCTTTTTGTGCCTGTCTAATCTCATACCAGTGATGCCAGGACAGCAGGAAAAGATTTATCTTTGTTCCCCAAACTTAAGACCAAATGGCCAAGAAACCCTGTGGTGACCCCAATGCATAAATCCACAGCCTTATCAGGAAACGAAGGATGCTAAAGCATTCCTATGGCCCGGAATCACCACAAACATTAAACCAGGGGACACCTCCTTCCTGCAGCTGTAAATTCCAGAGACTTTTGTCTCCAAAACCAATAGACTGAAATTAACCCACTTGTGGTTTAATACAAACAACGGTCTCAAAATTGCTTCCAATAAGCTGAATTGATCACCAGTATTTACCTCACATATATCTTAAGTATCATGTATGTTTTATATAACCTGTGGAGTTTTTTCTGTGTTTAACCTTTATTACAGCCTATTCGTAGGGTTTTCTACCTCAGTTATAGGAACTAATCACCAGACGTTGCCTCATACATGTGTATCCTCTGTATTATGTACGCTTTATATTACTCAAGTTAATTTTGTGTGTTAAACACTTATCACAGCTAAATCCTTATTTACTTCCACCTCAACTATGGGAAGTATATGTATTTTGGTACCTACTTGATGGGTAAAAGATTTCTAGAATTTTGATATAAAGTAGATGTGTGTAGGATGCACCATATTTAAACTATTAAGTTTGCTTATTAAAGCGTTTAACTAAACTCTCAGGAGTGTCTCTGTATTTTAGACAGCTGGGTTCAGTGCTCACCACTTGATGAATTTTCATCGCTCCCTTTATGGTGCTCAGTGTTTGCACTTCTTCCATCATTTGTACCCAGGCATCAACATCCTCTTCTCCAACATAAAACAGTCGTACCACTGATCCAGAATGTTTCAAATGGTAAAAGAGGGATTCTGCATCGGGCAAATCTTGTCCATGCCTAACTAAATTGTGTGCAGTTCTTTTAAGTGTTCCGCCTATCCCATCCGGTGCCCCCTTGCCATGACTGGCTTCGAAGAAGTTCCAGGTGGTTGTGGAAAACCCTTTCTTGAAAGGTACAGTGGACAAAAGGTAGAAATTGGCTTTCCGCTTGTACTGTGAGGCTGGGCCATCACTAAAAAAATGCAGACAGGTCACATTTGGATGGTTCTCTTGAATCATTTTAAGAACAGGATCCAAGTGGGCCCAAATGCTAGGAGGGTCATATCTTCTGCTTGGTGATATAGTGCAGAAGGGCACTGGTGCTGGCTCAGCCTTGACATAAAGCACACCTGTATGAAGGGTTGCCTGTTTGTGTGAACCCCCAAAATGAACTGCCTGTATCTCTTTTGCATATTTGCAGGAGTAATTTCACTGAAATCTACATGGATGAGGCATTCATTTGGGCCAAGATTTTCACGCAGTTTCCTGTACATGGAATACTGCCATCTGATATTAAAGAGGTGTCCACGGAAGTTAAACAATCTGTCCTGAAACCGAGTCACAAGTTCATCCTCTGTTATAGCAATTTCCTTTTTGATTGTAACAGTGGAGCTATCACAACCATTCTCATGACTTATCTTTTCAAGGGACCACTGAGTCAGATTTACCTCTTTGTTCTGAGGGGATCTGAAGAGTGAACACGTGGTCGTCTTGCATTCCTTGCATTGGCCATATGCGCACTCCTTTTTTGTCATATCGCACGCAATGGCATCAGCCATTTCCTCCAAATTTTTGGAAGTAAGGATGCCAAGTGAAACAGCTTGTCTGCCATATACTGCAAGTTCTCATGTGTTTTGCAGAGGCAAGTATCCCGGTCAGCCTCTTTTGGCTGTGTAAACCAAAATGGTCTCTGGGCACAAAAAAAAAAAAAAAAAGAGTAAGACACATGCTTATGCTCTGCACTGAACTTCGTGTGGAGAGTGACCATTGTGTCAAAGAGAATTCTTCTTTGCTTTTTTATTTTTCTTACAGTGACTGTGTTCTTCTTTCCAGTGACAACCCTACTCACATCATCTCTCAAAAATAATTGTTTGACAGAGCTCCTTAGACCTTGAGAAATTATATTCTTCTGTCTTATGAAATCAAGTTCTTTCCCACATGTTTTCCACCTTTTATATGAAAATTTGTTTGACCCTCTCTTTTTTTGCTGCAGAATATCTTGCCTTTATTTCACTTAAAAGAGAGAAGTGAAACCTAAGGGTTTTTTTGACCAGTGATGAGGCATTGCTTCCCTTAAGAATGTTTATTGTTTTGGTTGTGGGGCTCTGAGGATTCTTTTTCAGCATTTTCTTCTTTAGACGGGCACATTTTGTGGTAACCCTTCCTTTTACAGTCCCCTAATTACTAGGTATTTACCTGGTAAATATATGGTAAGTTATAGTTGGTTATTGGTAATTACCACAGGTAACGAATGTAAATGCAGAGAAACTACAAACTAATTACTAAGTATTTACCTGGTAAGCATATGGTAAATTATAGTATTTTAGTGTGTAATTACTTAAGGTGATTAGTATGTAATTACAGAGAAACTACCAGGGAAAAAAACACCACTGTTAAATATCAACTCAACAAAGTACTGTGTACTTGTTACCTGTTTAGGTTGGTAATAACTCAGATTTAATTGTGTACTTCCTCAGAATGTAGGCAGACCATTTTTAGAAACACCTCCAGTATTACCCATCAATTCAAGTTAGGTGTGTAGTTATCCTAGGGTTATGTTGGTAACAGTCCATGTTTATTTATTACTATCTTGAAATTAAGACGGTAGTTTCCAGTAAATTACCTTGTCTTACATAGTTGTTGTTCATTGCTACACCCATTTATATAGGGTTTATCAAATAATTTACCTTACACTTACCTGGTAACTACCCCGCAGGAACAGTTTTCCCTAATATCATGGCACATCTTAAATACTGGGTATGTTCTTGCAGATGTTTTTACAATTTACTCAGTAAGTAAAGTGCAACTGTACTGTAAAATGAAGCCTTGTTTATTTCCATGGTATTACTGGAATTGTACCATATAACCTGATCATTCCCTTTTCCATATAGTCACACTTTTTTACCTCGTATGTCCTGCAACGTTACCAAGGAAAACATGACAATTTACTCGGTAAGTAAAGTGCAACTGTACTGTAAAATGAAGCCTTGTTTATTTCCATGGAATTACTGGGATCTTACCCTACAATCTGATCATTCCCTTTTTCCATAGTCAATTTGTTTTTTACCTCTTATGTCCTGCAACGTTACCAAGGAAAACATGACAATTTACTCAGTAAGTAAAGTGTAACTGTACTGTAAAATGAAGCCTTGTTTATTTCCATGGAATTACTGGGACCTTACCCTATAATCTGATCATTCCCTTTTCCATAGTCAAATTTTTTTACCTCATATGTCCTGCAACGTTACCAAGGAAAACATGACACTTTAGAAAGTTTTAGTCGTTGTATAGTCCTGTGCTGTAGTAGGCTAGCAGGCTAAACTACATTTGGGATAGAAAGCTAACACTATTATCGTCAAAGATAGAGACAGAGACTGTGTTTACTTTGAACACGTAACAAAATGTAGTGAGACTATTTAGGGCTGCTATACTATATATTCATTGTGTGATATACAGTTTCTAGTCGAATGATTTTAACTTACTTCGTGTGTTACATGTAGCCTAATGTGTAGTTACATTACAAAACGCACTGTGTTTAGCTGAAGACCAAAAAAAAAAAAAAAAAAAAAACCTCTGCACATAAGCATACTCCCCTTCAGACTCTCTATTCTGTAAGATTGGGTGCACCCAAAACCTTCTTTTCTGTCTTTTAAATAAAATGAAAAGCTCGTCTTCACTGAATGCTTTGACTATGACTGGATGGTGATGAAGTGTCCATGTTTTCTCAGATGTCTGCGCGATTCGCGCGAAAGTTTTGGAATGTTGAAGCTCTCTGAACGTCACAGACGTCGCAAATTCGCGTCGCGGCTGATGTGAATGGTTTTGATGCGAACTATTCGCACACGAACTATTCGCTTTTTCGTTTCGCTTTTTCGTTACGCATCCGTTGTGAAAGGACCTTAAGGCTGTCGTGTTGTGGGCGCTGTGGAGATCGATTGATCGATCGATCTTCTCTCTCTCTGACAGTGAATAGCAAAAATGCATCACGGACAAATGGTTTAAAATTATTATAGGCTATATAGAAGCTGGCGAGATAATAACGTCTTTATAGCATTCCCGCTTGACACAAAGACCATGTGAAGACAAGCGCTGAAAAATGATCAAGCTAATTTTTTTTATTGTGCAATTAATTTATTTATTGACTATCGCAATAGGCCTAAGAGTAACATTTAGTTTTATGTGAAAATCGGTCAATGAACTACATCTTTCGTCTCGCACTATGTACGTCACCAACAGGATGTGTGCAGTCTGATACAAAACACTGCGTAACACTGCGGCATGACAGCGTAACGTTACGATTATAACGTAAGACTATTGAAAAAATGACAGAATGTTAGCTTCAGTAAAGTTAGCTTTATTCATTGAGAGAAAAGGTATGACATCACGTGCACCTTTTGGGTTTGTAGTCTTTGTAATTATGTATTTACGTCTTATACTTCAACAGTTTTACATCAAACTGTGACTTTCTTGACTTTAAAATGTATCTTTTAAATTGACAAACATCATGTGTAATTCAGGGCACAATTCAAGTCTCTCGCCATTGAGTACCATACAATATTTTCCGAAATAAGGTCCCATGGTGGTCCACTGGAAGGGGAGAGATTTTAATTACAGTACTTTTAACCATTATGTGGTTTTCTGGAAATAACTTGGATTCTGCTATTCTATTAGCTAGATGCAGAGTTTAGAAAGATGTCTGATGGAAAGGGTGAGATGCTAATCAGAAAATGGGAATCATCAGTTATTCCAAAATTGAAACGGATTGCAGCTTTGGAGAAAGAGAGTGTAAACTTTCTGTTGGATCAGCTTTCAGACCGTAATGATGGTAAGTACTAAATACATGTAAATGCATAAATATGAAGTATGTCATCTATCAGCTTTGACTAACTTACAGCCATTTCAACTTGAGCTGGCAGTTGTTTCCCAATAGTCACCAATATTAGGGGTGGGTGATCTGGTGATTTTTCTATCGTGATCGATCTTAAAGACGTCCACGATCTTCTTTTTGAGAAAATCGTAGAGATTGCGATCTTTTATGTCCTTGTAATAGCAGGACTTTTATTTTGACGTCGCTGAGAACGCCTGAGAAAGGCAGCATTTGAGCATACATTGCACACATTCTCCATGTTCATTAGTTCACAGTCTCTGTTTAACAGTCAAATAATTTAATACATTATTGGGTAGAACTGTTAAACAGTATGCAAAAAAAATATTAGTTTGCTTTTATATTATTAGTAACAGCAAGGCAAACACTATTAATACTTTCTCATTACCGTCAACATTCAGCAAATGCGCATTCATATAATTTAAACAAATCTTGGAATATCTAATAAACATTTCATTTCACAAACCTTGCAGATTAAATCGAATCCAGCTGTCAAATATTATGAAGTGTGCATTTGTAGACTGCATGAACGTGTTACTGTCCTCGATGGTCATTCCGTGTTAATTAGTTCAATTAGCTCAAGTTGTTGTTTAGACAAAATAATCAATTCACCTTCAACCTAAGATTAATAACTTTTTCAATGTTATTATAATGCATTAATTGGTTAGTTACAGACATAATTTTAACTAACTGACACTACCATCTTATTCTCTTTCTCATTAAAGGGATACTTCACCTCTGGAAAGATGAATGTGTATTTAAAATAGGTCATTTATGTAGACGAAATGTGAAGAAATTTTTGAATTTGGAGCTTTCTAGACTGAGAAAAGTCAGAAAATGTATTTTTGGCTTATGTGGATGAAAGACAACAACTCCCAGAATGCACTTGCTTCGCTGCCCTAGGAGGCCACTCCCAAGCCACGCCTACCGGTAAGAGAGCGCAGATGAAAACAACAAGGCTAGGCTACTATTGAGACTCCGTGATGAGTTTGCCAGGGATTTCGAGATCGCTCAAAATGTCCGGGATTCATCATTACTGAGACGCGCCGGTCTCGCATCTCTCACGGAGGAGCGGGAATTTTCTTAGCAATGGTAAAACGAACATCAACCGATCACTTGTTTAGCGTTCATGTAAACACTACATTCAGATTCACCAATCGGAATGAATTCAGTTAGATTGAAACAAAAGGTGTGCATGTAAACAATGAATGGTGACTGCAGAAAGCAAAAGCCGAATCCCGGACATTTTGAACGATCTCGCCCGCCGGACAAGTCCGGGAAATGGAGGATGGTAACCCCTACTCAGCTTTCTCCACAGAACAAGAGCCTGCTACCTTAGCTTCCAAAGAAAGACGGCTGACACTGTGTACATTCTGTGAGTGAGATCCCACCCTCTATGGGCGGGCTGAAAACATGCGGAACAGCTCCTACTACTGGCTGTAGTCTTTAGCCTCTGGCCAAAAAATCCTCAGATGACGCAAAAGGACAATTTTTGCGTCATCAGAGGATTTTTTCCAGACAAAAAATACATAAATCTCTCGTCTCAGGGGGATATGAGGGTGGAAAGCATGGTAATTCGAAAATACTACAGGTTTTCTACTAATACAAAGCTTAATGCTAAATCCTGAAGTATCCCTTTAAATAGATCAGAAGTGCTACATCATGCTGCAGGTCCTGACACACTTACTTCCACCAACTCCAGGAAGAGGTGGAGAGTCAAGCCGGTGCAGTGTCAGATCTGCGATTTCATATTTGCTGGACTTTGTACCGGTAATTTTTATTAACTTATTTGTTATAATCTTGGATCACTGATAATAATTATATTATCTATTAACATAATTATCTTTAACATGTGCATTGTCAAAAAAAGTTATATTTTTTTCCCCTCTTGTCTTCATCTACCTCCATCTCTTTCACAATGCTACACAAAATCTCTCTACCTCTTCATCTATATTTCAATATAGTGTGGAACCAGGATCTCCAGTATATGTGACAGTGGTGACATCGCCACCAGGAGCCAGCAGCCACAACTAGTCTGCATTGGAAACCTGACCAGTGAGGCACGCCAGTTTGTCATTGTTGCCAAAAATGACAAAGTTGTAATTCCACTGGAAGAGGAGAGTCTAACCTGTGCCTTGGATAAGCTGTTTAAGTTCTTCTGGGTCTACAACCTTTCATATCCTCCTCAGCTCACTTCAGTTTTTACCTTTCTGGAATAACTTGACAATTTCTAAGACTGTAAGAAGATCCAAAGTTTTGGAGCTTATTGCCAAGCTTCAGGCTTTGGACTAAATCAGCTTGTCATGTACTGTTGTCCAATATGTAAAAAGCCAGTTACAGGGATTAAAGTTCTCCGTCGCTACGACGGATTTCCGTTAATTGCAGCAAGTCTATGACGGATTTCCGTCAATATGGTTCCAGTCTGTCCTTAATGTCTTAAATTCACTTTTCATAATTTTAAGGCCGTAAATAGGCTTTAATTTCTCAAATAGTGTAATAAATGTCTTAATTTTAGTTTGAATAGGTCTTAAATTAAGGAAAGACGAGGTGTATTCACCCTGCTGAGGGGGATGTGATCAAAGCCTGGAGTGGAGCAAAAGCACGTTCCTCTCTCCACTCTAAGCACTCTGTAATCACTTCGCTTATTGTCCACTCCGGGTTTTCAATTACCGCTCACTGAAAGTGCATGTCAGGCTACAGTTGAGCGCTGAGGTAGAACTATCTATCAGTTACCATGGACACACTTATAATGCAGGTAGGGCTGGGCGATATATCGATATAAAAAATATATCGATACATTTTTTAAATGCGATATGGAATTAGACCATATCGCATATATCGATATAGTTCAAATTTGCGCTGTGATCCTTGCTCCCCGCGCCCCCGCTCCTCCTATTCCACTCTGCGTGTGTGTTTAGAGCATGTTATGTTGTGAGAGGCGAATCATGACTACTTCAGAAAACCCAGAACAATAGGAACTACCAGGCAGTGACATAAGTGTACGCTGAAATAAAGTTTTTCACCTCAGAAAAACTGACTTTCTTGTCCTGTCAGCCGTATACTGTTCTCGTAGCGCGCCGCACACTCAATTGCACGCGCAAATGCAGCGGCGCGCGCTGTATCGCCTCATGGCCCTTTCACACAGGATGCGGTATGCGCGGCGCTTGCCGCTGGGTTCAGCGTTGCCCTTCAGATACAACGCGAAAAAACTGTTTACACACATTGTCTACCTACAAGTTACCTGACTGTTAAAACACAACTATTTTTAATGTAAATCTGTCTGTCTATGAGACGATCGTTCATACCAAACGATGTCTTAATATAATTTACTTTCATCCATTTTGATTTCCGTGCTTGTTTGGATCCCCCGATTCTATTGGCCGCGCTGGTAATCGTCACAGAGCGCAGCGGCAAAAGTTGAACTATTTTGAACTTTGACCGCGGCGTGCGCGTGAGCACGCCAATGATGCGCACCGCTGCGCTTGCGCTTTGGTCGACGCAGCAACAAAACGTCTTTGCGCGGCGCAAGCCATTGAGATGAATGGGTTTTATAGCGCAGCGCCGCGCATACCGCGTCCTGTGTGAAAGGCCCATCACTGATCAAGCTACTGCAAAAGAAACTACGAGCATGCAACGCCGTTACGTTGTAAATTACCCGAAATAAAAGTAATGCAGGCATGATTTTCATTCTATTCACCAGGAGCAGTTTCCATGTTTCATTAACAGTTATTGTTAATATTGTGTATTCACCATCGTAACTGTCGTTTCCATATTAACCCCAAAATGCCACTATTTTTCTTTGTATTATTTTTTTATATTTTTAAATGACTGTAGTGGCTCATACCAACATTGTATTAACAAAAACTAGTTTGGGACTGCTATTTAATAGCTTTAGCATAGGACTAATGTTTATTTATTAGTACTAGTCTTTACTATTAGTCATATTCTTACAATTTATGTTAAGTAAAGGGGAAAAGTACTTGTGTGTGTTAACAAAAACTTTTAAAAAATGTGTTATAATTTGCCTATATATAATATTTTCCCCTTTACTTAACGAAAATTTAAGTAAAGTGGAAGGCTTAGCGAAATCGGGGGAGAATGGCAAGCCTTTTAGTTCGTGGACTAAAAAAATCAAACAGCCAGGTAAGTTACATGTCTTTGCACAGTATGTCACAGGAGACTTCAATATGGCAATAATGGTAAAAAAGTGCTAGGTCACCATCAATCAGAAGCTAGTCACAATGCTGCCGTTCGTGCTTTACAGTAGCCTGCATGCTCCCTGCCTGGTTTTCATAGATTAAAATAGCTTTTAAAATATGCCTACTGGCAATATTAAAGCGGTTTAAAACGTCTTCCCTTAAAACGCTATTGGTCTCGACCAGTGCTTTAAGTGGGCCGGTGCGCGCCGGTACTCAGTACCGCCACTTCCAAATATAGCTCTTAAGCGTACCGACACCTCTCCGTGCGCCCAGAACGTGCTTTTAACGTACCGGTACGCTCATTTGCACATCTGTTTTAATCCTTTGGCTGCGCTGCCTCTTTTCAGAGCGCCCTTCACAATGCAAGCTTCCTAATTCATCTCACCGAGAGCAGAGACTGCATTACCCATACACCCTTGAGTTTTACAAGTGAAAAGCGCATGCGTCGCATTTGCCGCTGTCAGTGTCAACTCAACGTGGTCTGGAGAGGGTGTGTGAAGCGCGCAACCATAGCTGCTCAGTTAAAACACAAATACAAATGAACACTTAATATGCTCTCCTGGCTTCAGACTCTGAGTAGTAAAAGAACAAGGTCAGAATCAGAGGACTCGGTGGCTGACACCCCACCAAGCCAGAATGATATCGCTGCAGCCGGTCAGAATGAAAGCAGCACTTGTGCCGCGGTCGATGAGGTTCTCACAAGTGGCGACGAGGATGAGAGTGACGTCACTTCTACCGATGACAACAGCCGCGTTAGCGAGCATGAGTGGCCAGAGTGTTGGACCCAAGCACAAGTCCGGTATTTCTCCACAAATTACAAGTGGCTGATGAGCAGAAATAAAAAGTTGGGTTGTAGTGTGTGTAGTCAAGTTTGTGCTCGCGTGGACATGCAGCAAGGGCAGAGAGTGTCGCAGGAGTGGAGTGGGTGCTTAATCTCGTCTTTTGGAAGGGACAAGGCTGCACAACAAAACTCACTACGAAAGAAAATAAAAGAGCACAGAGACTCAATTTATCACAAGAAAGCAGTTGAAATAAAAGAGAAGGCAACACAAAATACAATGCAAAAACACATTGAAGATATGAGAAAGGCTGACTACGCTTCAACTTGCAATGTGTTTAGAACAGCTTATAAGATTGGCAAGCATGGGCGTCCCTTTACAGACATGCCAATAGATGTCCAGTTGCAAGTCTTAAATGGTGTCAAGATGGGCAGAGTTTTGCACTCTAATAACTCATGTGCAAATATACTGGATCACATTGCAGCTGAAATGAAAAAGAAGGTAGTCAATGACATAGTGATGAATGAAAGAAAATTGTGTGTGCTCATTGATGAATCCACTACAATAAGTGGAAAGTCTGTGCTTGTCGTGTGCCTGCGGTCAGCTATTTCCAGTGAAGTGCCAGACACAATATTTTTTGAACTGATTGAGCTGCAGGGGACCACAGCAAAGGACATCACTGAAGCACTGTTAGGATGTCTTCATAATAATGGCTTTGACCCTCACTACCTACAGGAACATTTGTTGGCATTTGCTTGTGATGGAGCCTCAGTGATGCTTGGGAGGAAAGCAGGAGTTGCTGCGCAGCTTTGTTCCAAATTCCCTTACCTGTTTGTCTGGCATTGTTCCAATCACAGACTGGAACTGGCAGTTTGTGATGTTTTGAAGGAGGTAGGAGGAATCAACCACTTTAAAATATTTTTAGATCAGCTTTACTCCCTCTACCATGCATCCCCAAAAAACCAAAGGGAGTTTACCGAGAGTGCTCACAATGTTGGACAGCGTCTCCTTGTGATAGGCCATGTTTTATCAGTGCATTGGGTTGCTTCAAGCGAGAGAACAGTGAAAGCAGTATGGGAGAACTACCAAGCTCTGCAGGTACACTTTACAAGTGCTGCTGCTGATACCAGCAGGGACTCAAGAGAGAGAGCGAAATACAAAGGACTCAATGATGTTCTCACTTCTGTTTCTTTTGTGGTCAATCTTGGCATCATGTATGACGCTCTCACAGAACTCAGTGACCTCTCAAGAATGCTCCAGAGACGGGACATGACTTTGGATCAAGCCGACAGGCAGCTGGACCGACAAATCCGGGTGTTTGAGTCAATGGTATCCACACCTGGTCCCTACACACAAACTGCCATTGAAGCTGAAAAGAAGAAAATCTTCAGAAATGTATGCCTGCATGAAAATCAGAGGGTTATACAAATCAACCCTGGGCAATTTTTCCGCAGCCTGGCTGAAAATGTTAAGTGCAGGATGACTCCAACTACTTCCTCACATGTCAGTAGAACCTCTTCCGAAAAGACAGATAGTCACCTCCTCTCAGACATCAAGGTCCTCCAGTCTGACTCCTGGCCTGCATCTCTAGATATTCAATATGGGGATGCAGCAGTCAGACGTTTATGTCAGAGATTCAGAGTTGGGGAGAGGGAAAGTGTCCTAGGATTTAGGGAGTATAAAGACCTTAAAGCTTCCAAGACACCAGAAGCCCTGAAGCCTCTCCTTAAAGCTGTACACACCATTGCAGTATCAACAAGTGAATGCGAGCGAGCTTTCAGTTCAATGAATGATACTTTGACAGATAAAAGAAACTCTCTCGACATCAAAAGGCTTTCAAATCTGATCTTCCTGAAATGCAACGGACCACCCTTGGATCAGTTTAATGCACTAATGTATGTGCAGACATGGCTGGCACTAGGGAGGAGAAGTGCAGCATCCACAAACTGCGAAGCCCAAAGTGCAAGGAAAGTGGAGCCCAAAACGTGCTGGAGCCTTTTCTAGGTAAAATGATTTGTACAGTATTTCTCATTTTTCATTTGGTGTACTGTGATTGTATTTTGCTGAATCTGCTTTTGTATATTTTTCAGGGGTAAAGAAATGAACCATCTTCATGTTTATGTTCTACTGTTCTATGGTTACTATGTTATTATGTTTTATAATTTATTTTATGTACATTTTATTTATGTTCAGTAGCTCTTTCTACTGTAGCTCTTTCTAAGAGTATTTTCTTTAATACCCTTTTGCACATTTTATGTTTAGTAGCTCTTTCTACTGTAGATCTTTCTAAGATTATTTTTATTTTATTTGTAAGAGTATTTTTTTCAATACCCTTTTGCACATTTTATTTATGGTCAGTAGCTCTTTCTACTGTACTGCCCTGCAAAGGCAAAAGACCTTAACTCGCTAGAGTGTGAAACTGAGAAAAATGACTTTAAAGTTTCTGTTTTGTCCAGACAAAAGTATTATAGGTAGGACTCCCAAAATTTGACAACTAGTTGCTATAATGAAGAAATGTTTGTATGCAAAAAATCTTGAGCTCAAACTTGACCTTTGACCCATGTTTGGCTGTTACTGTACTCTGCCTTTGTATCATATGCCAAAAATAAGGAGTTGTGCAAAGGCAAAAGGCAGTAACTGACATATAATCAATATTTGCTTGCTGTCCCCCATACTTACATCCATTATAAAAACACCTAACCAAGGTCTAGTCATCATGGTATGTGTTTTAAATTATATAGAAGACCTTTGGTTGTTCCTATTTAGTGCTATAATGATCAGGATAGTGCGGCAACACTAACAACGTTAAACAGTATGACAGATACAGATAAACAGATAAGTAAAACGTAAACAGATAAGTTACTTTGCAGTACAGTATGTACAGTATGAATAAATGCAAGAAATATTTTCACAATAAAGATAATTTAATTATAATTGAATACAAATGTTTTTTTTTTTATAAATTACAGAGGAGCAGTAATTTATCAATTTGCAACAAGAATATTTCATATTCATTAGGCGTGTTTAGGCCTTTATTTTGAAATAGCAATAAACATGAAAAATAATGAAAGATTGGTAGAAAGCTCAGTTTGTTTTTATACCAAGAGTTAAAAAAAAATAACAACACCAATTCAATTATCAACAAAAAAAAAGTCAGATTTAAAAAAATATATATATAAACAAAAATATTATGGATTCTCGATTCGTGATGCGGCTGCCAGCTATAACGCACATATGCACTCTTTTTATGCGTTTATTAGAGGTTGAATTAAAATGACGGTGACAGTTAAAGGGTTAAGGGCCACCAAACTGCTCAAGATGCACAGTCAACGAACTCGACTTGGATTACTGCTTTTTAATTCTGAGATAATATAGACAGAGTCAACCGAAAAAAAGTTGGAATTACTTTTACCATTTAGGTTAGCCTACTTTGTACGGACGTTAGCGATAACTAGCTTAGTGCTATATGGATTTGTGTAAGATCTGACATGAACACCTGCAAGAAGGAAATATGGCTCAAACACGTATGGATTGTTGTGGATACAGCAGATGACGTGCATTGCTATGGATTATGGATTATGCATCTTCCATGGATTATATCGGATTGCATGGAAAGGTAGGATGCCTGTGTATTTAATAATTGGTTTTCGGCGTCTGATGTGAGGCGAGTGTCAACGTTAGCGCTAATTTACGTGACACAGATTAAATTTAGCTAGCTCCGGGCTGTCACTGACATTGACAGATCTGAACTATCGCCCTGAACAAAAATAACAACATTTATGACAACCTATTAGCTTGCATACCATCTAAGTATGGCTTGTTCACCTTGCTTTGTTTCTGATTGCATACTTGGAGCAGTTTGTCTGGCCAAAGATATATTGTGTGCATGTTACGTGGTTTGGTGACGATTAAAGAGCGGCAAACTTTGACAGTATGACAAAGCCAGAGTACAGTAACATCACAGCGGCACCGTAACATCTCTCTTGATGCCAGGCTAAACAAAGTCAGAACACCGTAACTCAACTTCAGCGTGCTGGAACAAAGGCAAAGAGCCGTAACAACTGTTACGGCGTTCTGCTGTGGTTTCTCGTATGGTTTTGGAAGTTACGGTTGTCATGGCCCTTTATTTTCTCGTTAAAACAATCAAATTGACTCACGATATTTATTCACATGATAAAGGAGGTCTCAAATACCACAAAAATGACACTAACTCATTTTTGACCAAACATGATGTTACGGCGTTTTGCCTTTGTAGGGCAGTGTAGCTCTTTGTAAGAGTATTTTTTTCAATACCCTTTTGCACATTTTATTTATGTTCAGTAGCTCTTTCTAGCTCAAACAAATCCACAAACTAATAAAAGGATTTATTCTTTTTTACAAGGTTGTCTGTTGACTTCTGTATATAAAACCCCAATATAGTTGTTGTTACCTCAGGGGAGCAGCAAAAAAAAAATATATAAAAAAATAATAGAGTACCGGCACCTCTTTCAGGCCACTTAAAGCACTGGTCTCGACTATGTAAAAAGTTAAAGGAATATGACTTGGCCTAAAAAAAAAATTTCAGTCAGAAGAATTTTTTTCACTTTAATCCCTGCAGTTAGCTCTGAGATCAGGGGACTAATCTGGCATCTTCGCAATGTACATTCCCTTTCTGATGGACAGGACTACACCATATTTTGCAGCCAAAATGGCTGTCAGCGTTCATATCATAACATCAACTCTTATTCTAAGCATCTTGCATGGGAGCATTCATCAGAGGATAGCTTACTATGTATGGCTACCCAGCTTTCAAAAAGTGATAGGTCAGACAACGTTTTAGACAAAAATATCAGCAACAACACTCATTTGACAACTGACATGACATCAGCTGGTGAGGAAAATGCCAGTATGTGTTATTCAAAGTCTGATGATGCAGTGTCAGTTACCAGTCACGCAGCTACATTTGCTGCAAAGATGCACTCTTGCTCTAATATAACACTGAGTGATGTACAAAGTAGTGTAACTTGCACTAAAGAACTTTTGGATAGGACTATTGACAGCCTTCAAGCATCTACCAGTGCTTTGTTTAAAAGCTTGGCTGTTCCAGATGACAACAAGAGGTTTTTTTCATTAATGAAAGAATTTAAAACTGCTAAAGAGTGCCTTGACAATACACTCACCTAAAGGATTATTACACTGTAAAAAATGATGCAGGAGGGTGTTAAATTCAACCTGTGTAAATTAGTTATATTTTACTTAAGTATATTAGTTAGCAAGAAAAATATATTAAAATGGGTACATTCTAACTACACTACCTATTTTTTATCAGTAATATCGGCAACCTTAAAATAATGAGTAAAACATACCCCCAATTTATTAGTTCAGTGGTCGCAAATTGCACATGCGCCAACTTCAACGTCCAGGCGGGAATCACGGAATTCAAATGCAACGTCTTATAGCGAGACCACGAAGCTTTGAGCTCAAGGTAAGTTTTGTTTTGTTTGTTATTGTTGTTGTTTATCGTGTTGATATAACATAACGCATATGTTAACTTATTTAATGGTAAGATTTAGTGTACCAAAAGATTTGTGTAATGTGCTCGCTTCTGTGTCGGCGCGGCCATAGACAGTATGGGCGCGGCGACACAACCATAGCTGAGGATGGTCGATTTCGCGTAGTTCCAGGGTCATATACACCTGCAAATGCGAGTAAAAAGCTACATTCATGAGTAAAATATTAGTGTTATGTACATGGCTGAAATAAGTGAACAAAGAGCAGCGCACATTGCATCTGTGTGTTTGACAGAGAGAGACTGTTGACGTCCTTAGGACAGGGTAACGTTAGGCGATCAAGGCAGAGTAAAACTGTTTGTGGTTTGCTGGATAATTATTTTTAAGGTTTCCTTGCATTTATATGATGATCTCTGTGTTAAAAGGGATCAAATCATAAAGTAATCTTAATCTAAATCTTAATGTATGTCAAAAACGGTAGCTTAGTTATGTTAATATATTTGGGCAACTTGTGCATGTTTTCACTTGGGTTCGCGATGTGATTAATTCGTTATCCATATCCTCATTTAACGTACACAAAATTGTTCACATATTATGCTAGCATATCACCTAGCTTTAACTGCTGCTCTCCTCTTTTGATTTTGCATCATGCAGATGTAATTATGCATCATGCAATAGCAGTGTTGTTGTTTTTTAAGCAAGATGCAGCTTACAGTGATTTAAGCCTAAATGCAGTTAATTTATGTCTTGATTAAATCTATAATAAAAAATGTATAATTAAAACATTTCTTACTTTCTTTTTCTTCCACAGAAAGATCTTTATGAAAACATTTGAAGACCGTGCAAGAAGAATATTATAAGTTCAGCCACAGACTGTTTCATCACATGAAGGCGTTTATTTTGAATGGGAAGTGTTGAAGAAGTTTTATAACGTAAGTGGTAAAACTTTACAATAAGGTTTCATTTGTTAACATTAGTTAATGCATTAATTAGGATGGACTATTAATGAGCAATAGAATATTAATCTTTACTAAGATTTACAGTCGTTCATTGTTCATAAATAGTTCACAGTGCATTATAATGTTAACAACTTTTTATTATAATAATTAATTGATAAATGCTGAAATTAACATGAACTAAGATTAATAAATGCTGTAGAAGTGTTGTTCATTCAAAGTAGTTAAAGTGATAGCCTAGTTCACCCAAAAATTTAAGTTATGTCATTAATTACTCACCTTCATGTCGTTTCAAACCTGGAAGACCTTCTTTTATCTTCAGAACACAAATAAAGATATTTTTAATGAAATCTGAGAGATTTCTCTCCCTCCATTGACAGTCTACAACTAACCCATTGACTCTTCAAAAAGTTCATGAGTTCATGAAGAGATTGTTAAACAAATCCATATGAATTAAGTGGTTAAGTTCAAATTTTCTGAAGAGAGACAATCCCTTTTTATGATAAACATATTCAATTTAGGCTTTTATTCACATAAACATTGTTCAGCGGACAAATAGAAGCTCATTGGTTCTTGCGGAAGCTCAAACGTGCTGCGTAACACGAGAATGAACCTCATTGGTTCTCGCACATCAAGGGAACATGTTTGAGCTTCTGTTTACCACAACTGATGTCTGAGTTGATGAATGTTTATATGTGAATAAAAGCCTACATTTAATCTGTTCATCATATAAAGTGATTGTCTTTCTTCAGAACATTTGCGCTAAACCACTTAATTCATAAGGATTAGTTTTACGATCTCTTTATGAACTTTTTGAAGCTTCAAAGTTGTGTAGACTGCAAATGGAGGGACAGAAATCTCTCAGATTTCATCAAAAAGATCTTAATTTGTGAACGTAAGTCTTATGGGTTTGGAACGACATGAGGGTGATTAGCCTAAATGATGACAGAATTTAAAGTTTTGGGTGAATAACCATTTAACTATGTTAACTAATGAAACCTTATTGTAAAGTGTTATCACGTGAGTGAAATGAAGTTGTATGTCGCTTAAAATTGGATGTTGAATAATGGTTATTTTTTACCTACATTAATTTGTGTTAAGTTTATAACAAATGTAATGTTTGTTTGTATCCATATTACATGTCAGTCCATTAAAGTAAATGAGATCTGTTTGAAATAACAAAATGTGAGAGAGATTTATTCTGACTTCCCATTATTTTTAAATTGAATGTTTTGAAGAAGTTTTATGTTATATGAATGTAAGAGGGCTCTTTTGTAGTTCCTTTGTTAGTTTGAAATGTTTGTTTTTTGGTCAATAAAAAAGTAATATAGATGAAATATCCTGTGTCTGGCCATTTTTAGGTAAATTTAACCATCTCTGAATAAGTAATTTTTAATTATTTCTATTGACTTATTATTATTAATAAAAATTAAATAGATGGACTTTTGCCTGCTAACAATAGAGTAATTATTACTTAGTAATTAGTTGTGTAATGTATTGAGAAATATTAGGTAGATTTTACCTAATTTTGTTTAGTATGTCATAGCCATTAAATGTAGGTACTCTCTATTCAAAAATATGGGATGAAATCTACCCAAACAAAGTGAGTGCAAATTGTTACCTCAATTTTATTGGGTAGATTCTATAGGTTTGTTTTTACAGTGTAGGAACACCTGTTCAATTTCTCATTAATGCAATTATCTAATCAACCAATCACATGGCAGTTGCTTAAATGCATTTAGGGGTGTGGTCCTGGTCAAGACCATCCATCCATCCATCCATCTTCTTCCGCTTATCCGGGGCCGGGTCGCCTGGGCAGCAGTCTAAGCAGGGATGCCCAGACTTCCCTCTCCCTAGACACTTCCTCCAGCTCTTCCGGGGGGACACCGAGGCGTTCCCAGGCCAGCCGGGAGACATAGTCCCTCCAGCGTGTCCTAGGTCTTTCCCGGGGTCTCCTCCCGGCCTGGTCAAGACAATCTCCTGAACTCCAAACTGAATGTCAGAATGGGAAAGAAAGGTGATTTAAGCAATTTTGAGCGTGGCATGGTTGTTGGTGCCAGACGGGCCGGTCTGAGTATTTCACAATCTGCTCAGTTACTGGGATTTTCACGCACAACCATTTCTAGGGTTTACAAAGAATGGTGTGAAAAGGGAAAAGCATCCAGTATGCGGCAGTCCTGTGGGCGAAAATGCCTTGTTGATGCTAACGGTCAGAGGAGAATGGGCCGACTGATTCAAGCTGATAGAAGAGCAACTTTGACTGAAATAACCTCTCGTTACAACCGAGGTATGCAGCAAAGCATTTGTGAAGCCACAACACGCACAACCTTGAGGCGGATGGGCTACAACAGCAGAAGACCCCACCGGGTACCACTCATCTCCACTACAAATAGGAAATGGTGTAATGGTGTGGGGGATGTTTTCTTGGCACACGTTATCTTTGGTAATAAGAGATTTCAGACCCTCTATTTGCAGTCTCACAGAAGTACAGATGGTAAGATGTATGACTATTGTGATGGTGATCATTTTGCAAACCACAAACTGTACAAAACACACCCAAATGGTCTACAAATTCAAAATTACTTTGATGATCTGGAGACTGTAAATCCTCTTGGGTCGAAAACAAAAATCCATAAAATGGGGGCGGTGTATTTTTCATTGAGAAACTTGTCACCTGAATATAACTCAAGCTTGGCCAACATTCATCTTTGTCTTCTTTTCAATTCTATTGATAGAGAGAAATATGGTTTCTATAAAAGTCCTAGATGCAAGGTATTGACATTTTGATAAGTGGAGAAACACACACAGTATATGGAACAGTCTGCCTTTTCACTGCTGACAATCTGGTTTGTCATGCGCTGTATGGATATGCAGAAAGTTTTTCTGCAAATAAGTTCTGCCATATTTGCCTTGTTGATAAACCAACTTCACAAACTACGTTTAATGAAGATGATATTGAAAAGAGGAACAGACACAATTACCTGCAGCATGTTGTGCTGAATGATGTTAGTATTACAGGAATCAACGGAGACTCGTGCTTGAATACCTTGGAATTCTCTCATGTAACCGAAAATGTAGGTGTTGATATAATGCATGATGTGCTCGAGGGTGTTGCACCTTTAAAAGTGAGACTTTTACTTCAGCGCTACATTTATGAAGAAAAACTGTTGTGCCTGGACCAGTTAAATGAAAGAATTGCCAGCTATGGTTATGGGTATTCAAACACAAAAAACAAACCAAGTGTCATCCTTAACTTGAAATCTGAGACAGCAATCAAACAAACAGCATTACAGATGTGGTGTCTCATTCAAAACTTACCTTTTCTTTTGTGGGACATTGTCAATCCTGAGAGTCTGCACTGGCAGTTATTCATTTTGTCACGAGAAATTTGCAGCATTATATTTGCTCCTGTTGTAACCAGAGGTCTTGCAGTATTCCTGAAACAGCTCATCATAGTTCATCATAAATTGTTCAAAGAACTTTATCCTGCTCGAAATCTCATCCCAAAACACCACTTTATGATACATTATCCTAGTATGTTAATTAAATTTGGACCTTTGTCAAAACTGTGGTGTATGAGATTTGAAGCAAATCATAATCCTCTCAAATACATGCTGAATAACACATGCTTCAAGAATATTTCAAAAACTCTGGCTTACAAAAACCAGGTACAGCAAATTCATTGTTGGAAATTTGGGGACCCGTTAGTTGTTCAGACAATGTGTGTACCAAATGCATATCCTGTTGTTGTTTGTTCTTTGGAATATGGTAACCAAATAAGAGAAGAACTGAGCTCCTTGTCAGATGTGTCAACAACAGACACAGTTCATGTGTCAAACTCTGTTAGTTTTTGTGGATACACCTACAGAACTGGGAGCATTCTGATGTCAGCCAGTTCTGAAGACGAACCAATATTTGGGGAAGTTGCCCACTTGTTCCCAAAGGTGGACCAAAACATGTTATTAGCTGTTAAGGTCAAATATTTTGATGATCACTTTTACTCATTCGTTGTGGAAAAGATGGAGGAGTAACAGGCTTGTACAAATTCCTACTGATCTGTCAGATTCCAGACCCCTTGATATTCAGACAAGTTTTTTAGATGATCAGATCTACATCAATCCCAGATACAAAGTATTGACATGATTTATTTTGTATCTGCCATTCTGCCTAATGAATTTGTGAAACTGTCCTGCTGAACATTTTTTTTTTTACTTCTTGAAACAGTATCATTATATTCTGCAGTCCGAATTCTATGAATGTAATTGATAAATTTCATGACAATAAATGTTTTGAACTCATTAATGGTTGTCATTGGTCATTGTTTTAATATTAGGCCAAAAATACCGCTTTTTTCTATAGGGTTTTAGGTGCGTTTTCCTTCACATTCTGTGTAACCATGGACAACACATACTGTTGTAGTGTTAAAATGACACATGTTTACACATCTTTGTGTTAACCTGACACATTACTGTGTTAAAATAATTTACACAGTGAATGAGTTAAAATTAACACAAAACTATAGTCCTGGAGCTCACCCACGGATGTGTCAAAATTTAACACAGGTCGTGTCATTTTTAACACATTCTTTCTAAGAGTGTAGCCAGCGGCTTGTTCTAGCCAGCAACTGAAGATACAACAGTTCCTTTGCATTTGTGGA